>NW_027206358.1:0-482364 GCF_024711535.1 Dipodomys merriami
ACCCTAACCGTAAGCCTAATCCTCACCCTCACCCTCAACCTCACCCTAACACTCACCCTTAAGATCACCCTAACCCTAAACATCACCCTAAACCTCACCCTATCGCTAACCCTCACGCTGACCCTAACTCTCACCCTCAACCTAAACCTCAATCTAAACATTACCCTCAACCTAACACTAAGCCTATCCCTAACACTAACCTTCACTAACCCTAAACCTCACCCTAACCCTAACCCTCACCCTAACTTAACCCTAACACTCACCCTAACCCTCAACCTAACCCTTAATCTCACCCTAACACTAACCCTAACACTAAACCTCAACCTCACCCTAAACCTCACCCTAACCCTAACCCTAACAGTAACTCTCAACCTCACCCTCAACCTCACCCTAACCCTAACCATCACCTCAACACTTACGTTCACCAAAACCCTTACCCTAACGCTAACCCTAATGCTAAACCTCACCTCACCCGCAACCTCATCCTAAAACTTACCCTCACCCTAACCCTCAGCCTGACCCTAAACTTATCCCTAACCCTCACCTTAACCTTCACCCTAAACCCAACCGTAACGGTCACTCTCAAACTAACCCTGAACCTCACCATAACCCTAAACCCGCCCCTCATCCTAACCATCATCCTAACCCTCACCCTAACCCTAAATCTAAACCTAAAACTTACCCGCACCCTAACACTCACCCTCACACTCACCCTAAGCCTCACCCTCACCCCCACCCTAACCATGACCCTATCCCTCACCCTCACCCTCACCCTAAGCCTAAGCCTCACACTAACCCTAACCCTAACTCTCACACTCAACCTCACCCTCAGCGTAATCCTAAGCTTAATATTAACCCTAACCCTAACCCTCACACTCACGCTCACCCTAAACCTAACCCAAACACTCAACCAAAACCTCACCCTCACCCTCACCCTAACCATCACACTCACCCTAATAATCCTTATCCTCACCCGCACCCTAACCTTAACCCTAACAATAACCCAAACCCTAACCCTAAACCTAACCCTCACCCTAACCCTAAACCTCACGCTAACCCTCGCCCTCACCCTCACCCTCATCTTAACCCTAAGCCTAACCCTAACCCTCACCCTTACACTCACCTTAACACTAATCCTAACCCTAAACCTCACCCTAACAGTAACCCTAACCCTCACCATTACTTTATCCTCACCCTAACCCTAACCCTCACAGTAACCTTTATGCTCACCCTAACCCTAACCCTACCCTTCACCCTAACCCTCACCCTAATTCTAACCTTAAACCCTAACCTAATCCTCTCTCTAACCCTAACCCTCACCCTCACCCTCACCCTAACCCTCACCCTAATTCTAACCTTAACCCCTAACATAACCCTCTCTCTAACCCTAACCCTAACCCTCACCCTCACCCTCTCACCTAATCCTCACCCTAACCCTAACCTCTACCTAACCGAGACCCTCACCCTCAACTTCGCCCTCATCTTTACACTAACACTCACCCTCACACTACCCCGCACGCTAAACCTAACCCAAATCCTAAACCTCACACTCACCCTCACTCTCACCTTCAGCCTAAACCTAACTCTAAAGCTAATCCTAAACATAACCCTCAGCATTACTCTAACCCTCACCCTTAACCCTAAACCTCACCCTCACCCTAACCCTAACCGTAACCCTCACACTAAACCTAACCCTCACTGTAAACCTAAACCTAAACCTCACCGTATCCCTCACCCTAAACCTAACCCTAACTCTCACCCTAACCCTAATCATCACACTAATCTAGCCATCCCCCATAACCCTAACCCACACCCTAAACCTGACCCTCAACCCACCCTCAAATTTACACTAAGGTTAACTCTCACCCTAACCCTAACCCTCACCCTAAACCTAACCCTCACCCTATCCCTCAACCTAACCCTAACCCTAAGCATCACCCTCACCCTCACCTTAACCACAACCCTAATCCTAACCCTCAACCTATTCCTAACCCTCACCCTAACCCTAATCCTCACCCTAACACTTTCCCTCACCCTAACACCAACCCTAACCCTAACACTAAGCCTCACACTAACCGTAACAATCACCCTAAGCCTAACATTAACCCTAACCCTAACCCTCACCCTCACCCTAAACCTATCCCTAACCCTAACCCACACCCTCACCCTCACCCTCATCCTCACCCTCACCCTAAATCTAACCCTAACAATAACCCTAAACCTAACCCTAAACCTAACCCTCACCCTAATGCTAACCCTCACTCTAACCCTCATCCTCACCATCACCCTCACCTTAACCCTAAGCCTAACACTAACCCAAACCCTCATCCTCACCTTAAAACAAAAGCTAACTCTAACCCTCACCCTAACAGTAACCCTAACCCTCACCCTCACCCTAACCGTCACTCCAACTTTATCCTCACCCTATCCCTACCCCTCAAATTAACCCTAATGCTTACCCTAACCTTAACAGTACACCTCACCCGAACCCTCACCCTAACTCTAATCCTAACCCTAAACCTAACACTCATCTAAACCTAACCCTAATTTTCAACGTTACCCTAACCTTTACCATCACCCGAACCCTCACACTAACCCTAACACTCACCCACACCCTAATCCTCAAGCTCACCCTAACCCTAACCCTCACCTAATCCTCACACTAACTTAACCATTATCTAACAAAGACCCTCACCCTCAACCTCACCCTAAACTTCACCCTAATCCTCAAGCTCACCCTCACCCTAACCCTCACCTAATCCTCACACTAACCTTAACCATTATCTAACAAAGACCCTCACCCTCAACCTCACCCTAAACTTCACCCTAACCCTCACCCTCACCCTAGCCCTCACCCTAAACGTAACCCTTACTCTAAACCACACCGCACCCTCACCCTCATGCTCAGCCTTACCTTACCCTACCCCTAATCCTAACCCTAACCCTCAACCTGATCATAACACTCACCATAACCCTTACCCTCACCCTCACAATATCCCTAACCTTAACCCTCACACTAAACCTAACCCTCACCCTAAACCTAACCCTACCCCTCACCCCAAAACTCAACCTAAACCTAAACCTAATCCTCACCCTAACGCTAACCCTCACCCTCACCATAGCCCTCACCCTAATCCTAACCCTCATCTTAAACTTCACCCTCACACCACCCTCAAACTAACCCTAACCCTAACACTCACCCTAACCCTAACCCTAACCCGCACACTAGCCCTCACCTTAAACCAAACCCTAACCCTCCCCCTCACCCAAACCCTAAACTTAACCCTAACCCTAACCCTCACCCTAACACTAACCTTAACCCTAACCCCAACCCTAACAATCACCCTCAAGCTCACCTTATCCCTAACCCTAACCCTTACCCTAACCTTCACTCCAACCCTGCTGCTAACTCTAACACTCACCCTAACCCTCACGCTATCACTTACCCACACCATAAACCTAAACCTAACCCTCACCCTGACACTCACCCTAAATCTCACCCTAAACTTAACCCTAACCCAAACACGAAACCCTAACCCTAACCTGAACCCTAACCCTCACCCGAAACCTTAAACCTAACCCTAAACCTAACCCTCAAGCTAAGTGTCACCCTATCCCTAACCCTATCCCAAACCCTAACCCACACCCTAAACCTTATACTCACCCTCACCCTAACCCTAACCCTAACGCTGACGCTTACAATAACTCTAATCCTCACCCTAAACCTAAACTTACCCCTCACCCTAACCCTCATCCTAACCCTAAATCTAACTCAAAACCTATCCCTAACACTAATTCTAACCCTAACCCTCACCCTCATCATAACTCACCCTAACCCTAACACTCTCAACCTCACCCTCAACCTCAGCCTAACCCTTACCCTCACACTAACCCAAACCATCACGCTAACCCTTAACCTAATCCTCGACACTAAACCTAACCATAACCCTTACACTAACCCTAACCCTAAACATCACCAAAATCCTCAATAACCCTAAATCTAGTCCTAACCCTAACCCTTACCCTCACCCTTACCGTAACACTCACCCTAACCCTAACCTTCACCCTAACACTAAGCCTAACCCTAACACAAACCCTCACACTAAACCTAACCCTCAGCCTAAACCTAACCCTCAACCTAAACATAACCCTAACCCAAATCCTCACCCTCAACTTTTCCCTCACACTAACCCTTTTCCTATCACTAACCCTAACCCTCACCCTTTAAGTAACCCTAACCCTCACCAAAAACCTCACCCTTACCCTTACCTTATCATCACCCTAACCCTCACTCTAACCCAAAACCTCAACCTAACCTAATCAAAACACTCACACTAAACCTCACCTTAAACCTAATGCTAACCCTAACACTCACCCTCACCCTAACCCTCATCCTAAACCTGAACCTCACTCTAACCCTAACCCTAACCCACAACCTCACCCTAAACCTCACCCTAACCCTAACCCTCACCCTAATCCTTACCGTCACCCTAACCCTCACTCTACACCTAACCCTAAGCTAACCCTAAACCTCACCCTAACCCTCACCCTCACCCTAACCCTAACCTTCACCCTAACACTAAGCCTAACCCTAACACAAACCCTCACACTAACCCTAAACCTCAGCCTAAACCTAACCCTCAACCTAAACCTAACCCTAACCCAAATCCTCACCCTCATCTTATCCCTCACACTAACCCTTTTCCTATCCCTAACACTAACCCTAACCCTAACCCTCACACTTTCTGTAACCCTCACCCTCACCAAAAACCTCACCCTTACCCTTACCTTACCCTCACACTAACCCCCACCCTAAGCCAAAACCTCAACCTCACCTAATCAAAACATTCACACTAAACCTCACCCTAACCCTAATGCTAACCCCAACACTCACCCTCACCCTAACCCTCACCCTAAACCTGAATTTGACTCTTACCGTAACCCTAACCCACAATCTCAGCCTAAACCTCACCCTAACCCTAACCCTCAAACTAATCCTTACCTTTACCCTAACCCTCACCATAAACCCAACCCTAAGCTAACCATAAACCTCACTCTAACCCTCACCCTCATCCTAACCCTAATCCAAACCCTAACCCTCAGCCTAAACCTCACCCAAACCCTAACCTTAACCTTCACACTAAACCTAACCCTCACCCTAAGCTTAACCCTACCCCTCACCCTAACCCTAACCCTCATGCTCACCCTAAACCTAACCCTAACCCTATCCCACACCCTCACCCTCACCCTCATCCTCACCCTCACCCTAAACCTAATCCTAACAATAACCCTAATCGTAAACCTAACCCTCACCTTAACCCTAACCCTCAAGCTAACCCTCATCCTCACCCTCACCCTCACCTTAACCCTAAGCCTAACCCTAACCCTCACCCTCACCCTCAACTTAACTCTAAAGCTAACCCTAACCTTCACACTAACAGTAACCCTAACCCTAACTCTCACCCGAACCGTCACTCTAACATTAACCTCACCCTAACCCTAACCCTCACATTAACCCTAATGTTCACCCTAACCTTAACAGTATCCCTCACCCAAACCCTCATCCTAACTCTAACCCTAACCCTAAACCTAACCCTCACCTAACCCTAAATCTCAACCTTACCCTAACACTCAACATCACCTGAACCCCCACCCTAAACCTACCACGCACCCACAACCTATCCCTAAAGCTCACCCTCTCCCTCACCCTCACCTAATCCTCACCCTAACTCTAACCATTATCTAACAAAGGCCCTCACCCTCACCCTCACCCTAAACTTCACCCTAACCCTCACCCTCACCACAGCCCACACCCTAAACGTAACCCTACCCTTAAACCTCACCCGCACTCTCACCTTCATGCTCAGCCTTACCCTAACCCTACCCCTAATACTAAACCTAACAATCAACCCCATCATAACCCTCACCATAAACCTTACCGCCACCCTCACCCTAACCCTAACCATAACACTCTCACTAAACCTAACCCTCACCCTAAATCTAACCCTACCCCTAACCCCAAACATCAACCTAAACCTAACCCTAACCCTCACCCTAACGCTAACCCTAACCCTCACCCTAGCCCTCATCCTAATCCTAACCATCATCCTATACCTCACCCTTACACCACCCACAAACTAACCCTAACCCTAAACCTCAACCTAAGCTTAACCCTCACCCTAACCCTAACCCGCACCCTAGCACTCACCCTAACCCTAACCCTAAACCTCCCCGTCACCCTAACCCTAAACCTAACCCTAACCTTCACCCTAACCCTCACCCTAACAGTAAACCTAACCCTAACCCTCACCTTTACCTTAACCCTCACCCTAACCCTTAACCTCATCCTTACTCTAAACCTCACACTAAACTAACCCTCACCCTAACTCTAACCCTAACCGTCACCCTCACCCTCACCCTCACGCTAACCCAAACCCTAACCCTCTCCCTCACCCTCACCCAAACCCTACTATTAACTGTAACACTCACTCTAACCCTCACACTATCACTTAAACACACCATAAACCTAAACATAACCCTAACCCTCACCCTCACCATAAACCTCACCCTAACCCTAACAGTAACCCAAACACGAAACCCTTAACCTAACCCTAAACTGAGCCCGAACCCTCATCCGAAACCTTAACCCTAAACCTAAACCAAACCCTCAAGCTAACGGTCACCCTAAACCTAACCCTATCCCTAACCCTAACCCTCACCCTTACCCGCACCCTAAACCATATCCTCACCCTCAACCTAACCCTAAACCTAACGCTAACCCTCACAATAAATCTAACCTCACTCTAAACCTAAATTTACCCCTCACCCTAACCATCATCCTAACCATAAACCAAACCCAAAACCTCTCCCTAACACTAATCCTAACCCTAACTCTCACCTTCACCCTCACCCTCAGCCTAACCCTAACCCTCACACACCCTAACCGTCAAGCTAACCCTCAACCTAATCCTCACAATAACCCTAACCCTAACCCTTACACTAACCCTAATACTAAACCTCAACAAAACCCTCAGTAACCCTAAACCTAGACCTTACCTTAAAACTTACCCTCACCCTAAACCTAACCCTCACCCTCACCCTAACCCTAAAACTCACCCTAATCCTCACCCTAACGCTCACTCTCACACTCACCCTCACCCTAACCCTCACCCTAACCCTCACCCTAACCCTAATGCTAACTCTAACACTCACCCTAACCCTCATGCTATCACTTGCCCACACCCCAAACCTAAGCCTAACCTTAAACCACACCCTCACATTAAACCTCACCCTAACCCTAAACCTAATCCTAACCCTCACCCTCACCCTATCCCTAACCCTAACCCTAACACTCACCTACCCCTAACCCTAACCTTCAACGTCACCCTAACCCTAACCATTACCCGAACCCGAACCCTAACCCTAACCCTCACCCACACCCTAACGCTAAAGCTCACCCTCACCCTCACCCTAAACCTAACCCTCACCCTAACCCTTAACCTCACCCTAATCCTAACACTAAGCCTAAATTAAAACTCACAATAACCCTCACCCTCACCCTAACTGTAACCCAAAACCTAACGATCAACCTAACCCTCACCCTAACCTTAACTCTAAACCTAACCCTAAACCTCACATTAACCCTAACTCTCACCCTAACCCTAACCCTACCCTTCACCCTAACCCTCATGCTAACTCTAAACCTCAACCTTAGCAGAAACCTAACCATATCCCTAACCATAAACCTCACCTTAAGGCTAACTCCAACCCTAAACCTAACCTAACCCGTACCCTAACCCTAAGTCTAACCCTTTCCCTAAACTTAAACCTTACCTTCACCCTCTCCCTCAGCATAACCCTAAACCTAACCCTAACCCTCACCCTCACCCTAGCCCTCCCACTAAACCTAATCCTAACAATAACCCTCATCTTAATCCTCACCCTAACCCTAACCCTAACCATCACCCAAAACCTATTCCTCACCCCCACCCTACCCTTCAGCCTAAACCTAAGTCTAAGCCTAACCCTAACCCTAAACCTCACCCTCAACCTAGCCCGCACCCTAACCCTAATCCAAACGATAACCCTCAACCTAACCCTCACCCTAAACCTAACCCTAAACCTCACACTAAACCTAAACCTAACCCTCAACCTAAACCTAACCCTCATCCATACAGTAACTCTAACCCTAACCCTCACCCTAACACTAAACCTAACCCGAACCCTAAACCTCACACTAAACCTAACCCTAAACTTAACCCTCAAGCTAGCCCACAACCTAACCCGAATCCTAACCCTATACCTCATCCTAACCCTCACCCTAAACCTAACCCTAAACCTCATACTAACCCTAACCCTCACCCTCACCCTCAGCCTAACCCTAAGCCTAAGCCTAACCCTAACCCTAACCCTGACCCTCACCCTCACCCTAGCCCTCACCCTAACCCTAATCCTAACCCTAACCCTAACCCTAACCCTCACCCTCACCCTAAGGCTAAACATCACCCTAAGCTTATTCCTCTCCCCAACCATCACCCTCAACCTTACCCTAAGCCTAAGCCTAATCCTTATCCTAACCCTCACACTCACCCTCACCCTAAACCTAATCCTAACCCTAAACCTAACACTAACTTCACAGTAACCCTCACCCTAACCCTAACTCTAACCCTAATCCTCACCCTCAACCTAACCCTAAACCTCACCCTCACCCTCAGCTTAAACCTAAGCCTAACTCTAACCCTAACACTAATCCTCACACTCACCCTCACCCTAACCCTAAACTTAATCCCAGCCCTAACCCTAACCCTCACCCTAACCCTAACTCTAACCCTAAACCTCACCCTCACCCTAACCCTAAACCGCACCCTCACCCTCAGCTTAAACCTAAGCCTAACTCTAACCCTAACCCTAAACCTAACACTAACGCTAACCCTAACCCTCACACTAACACTAAATCTAAACCTAAACCTCAACCTCACCCTAACCCTAACCCTAAACCTAAACCTCACCCTAACCCTAAACGTCACCCTCACACTAACCCTAATCCTAATCCTAAACCTAACAATAACCCTAAACCTAACACTAACCCTCACCCCAAACATAAACCTCACCCTAATCCTAACCCTCACCCTAACACTTACCCTCAAGCTAACACTTAACCTCACCCTAACACTAACCCTCACACAAACCCTAACCTTCACCCTAACCCTAAACCTCACCCTAACTCTAACCCTAAACTTCACCCTCACCCTAGCACTCAACCTAACCCTAATTCTAACCCTAACCCTCAACCTCAACGTCATCCTCATTCTCACCGTAACCATAACCCTAACACTAACAATTACCCTAACCTTACCCCTAAACCTCACCCTAAACAAAACCATCAACCTAACACTAAACCTCAACCTAACACTTACCTCACCCTAACACTAACCCTCACACTATCCCTGAACCTCAACATAACCCCAAACCTAAACCTATCCCTAATCCTAACCCTCACCCTAACCCTAATTCTAACCCTAAACCTAACCCTAACACAAACCCTCACCCTAAACCTCACCCTAGCCATAATCCTAAACGTCACACTCACACTATCCCACACCCTAACCCTAATCCTAAACCTAAACCTCACCCTAACACTAACCCTAACACACACCCTCACCCGAACCCTCACCCTCACCCTAACCCTAACACTAACCCTAAACCTAACTCTCACCGTAAACCTCAACCTAACACTAAATTCTAAACCTAAACCTCAAACTCAAACTGATCCTAACCCTAACCCTAACCCTAAACCTCACCCTAACACTAACCCTAAACCTCACCCTCACCCTAGCCCTCACCCTAAACCTAATCCTAACCCTAACGCTCACCCTAACCCTAAACCTCACTGTCAACCTAACCCTCAGCCTAACCATAAGCCTAACCCTAAACCTAACCCTAACCCATACACTCACCCTCACCCTAACCCTAATCTTAACCATAACCCTAACAATAAACCTCACCCTAACCTTAAACCTAAAACTAACCCTAAACCTAACCCTCATCCTAACCCTCACCTGATCCCTAACTCTAACCCTAAACCTCACCTTCACCCTAACCCTAACTCTAACCCTAAACCTAACTCTAACCCTAACCCTTACCCTAAACTTCACACTAACCCTAACCCTCAACCTCACCCTCACCATAACCCTAATCCTCACCCTAACCAAAACCTTCATTCTAACCCTAACCCTCACCCTAACCACAACCCTCACCCTAACCCTAACCCTCACCCTAACAATTACCCTCACACTAACAATAACCCTAAATCTAACACTAACCCTCACAGTAACCCTAACTCTCAACCTAACCCTAAACTGAACCCTAAACCGAACCCTAAACCTCAGCCTCGCCCTAGCCCTCACCCTAACCCTAATTCTAATCCTAACCCTCAACCTAACCCTAACCCTCATCCTCGCCCTAAACCTTAAACTAACCCTAACAATAATGCTCAACCTAACCCTCACCCTCATCCTAACCCTCACCCTAACCCTTACCCTAACCCTTACCCTAAACCAAACCCTCACCCTTAGGGGAACACTGAACCTCAGCCTAAGCCTCACCTTTATTCTTACCGAAACGCTCACCCTAATCCTCATTCTAACCCTAACCGTCAACCTAACACTCACCCTAACCCAGACCCAGTACATCACCCTAACCATAACTCTCACCCTCACCCTCAACCTCAGCCTAAACCTAAGCCTAAGCCTAATATTAACCTTAACCCTCATCCTAACCCTCACCCTAACCCTAACCCTAACCATCACACAAAACCTATTCCTCACCCCCAACCTCACCCTCAGCCTAACCCTAAGCCTAACCCTAACCCTCTCCCTCACCCTAGCTCTCACCCTAGCCCTAATTATAACCCTCACCCTCACCCTAACCTTAATCCTCATTCTCACCTTAAAACTCACATTAACCCTAACCCTAATCCTCAATTTAACCCTCACCCTAACCATATCCCGAAACATTAGCCTAACCCTCACCCTAACCCTAACACTCACCCTTATCTTAACCCTCACCCTCAGCCTAACCCTAATCCTCATCCTCACGCTAAACCTCACACTAACCCTAACACTAATCCTCAATCTAACCCTCACCCTAACCATAACCCGAAACCTTACCCTAAACCTCACCCTAACACTAAACCTAACAGTAACTCTAACTCTAAAACTAACCCTAAACCTCATCCTATCCCTACCCTAAACCTCACCCTCACCATCACCCTCTGCCTAACCCTCAGCCTAATGCTAAACCGAACCCTAACCCTCACACTCACCCGCACCCTCACCCTCACCATATCTCTAACCCTAAACCTCTCCCTAACCCTAACCCTAAACCTCAACCTAAACCTCACCCTCACGCTAACCCTAACACTAACCCTAACCCTAAACCTCACACTAACCATCCCCCCTAACCCTAACCCTAACAATAACACTAACCCTAACACTAACCCTAACCCTAACCCTAACCCTAACCCTAACTATAACCCTCACCCTCAGCCTCACCCTCACCACAACTTAACCGTAACCATAACACTAACAATCAACCTGCCCCTAACCTTTACCCTAACCCTAACCCTCAACTCACCCTCACCGTAACGCAAATCCTAAACCTAACCCTATCCCTAACACTAAACCTCACCCTAACCCTCACCCTAGCCCTCACCCTAAACCTAATCCTAACCTTAAACCTCATCCCAACACTCACCCTAACCCTAAACCTAATCCGAACCCTAACCTGAACCCTAACACTTACCCTCATGCTCGGCCTAAGCCTAAGCCTAAGCCTAATCCTACCCCTAATCCTAACCCTCTCCCTAACCCAAACCCTAACACTACCCCTAATTCTAACCCTAAATCTCACCCTCACCATAACCCTAACTCAAACCCTAACCCTAAACTGAACCTCATCCTAACCCTGACCCGAACTCTCATCCTCACACTAACCATAAACCTCACCCTAATCCTAACTCTCACCCTAAAACTTAACCTCACCCTAACACTAACGGCAATGCTAACACTAATGCTCACACTAACCCAAACATCACCCTAACCCTAAACCTCACCCTAATACTAACCCTAACCCTCAACCTCACCCTAGCCTTCACCCGGACCCTAACCCTCATCCTCACCCTAAACCTCACACTAACCCTAACTCTAATACTCAATCTAACTCTCACCCTCAACCTAACCCTAATCCTAACCCTCACCCTTACCATAACCCTCACCCTCAGCCTAATCCTCACCTTTACGCTTAGCATCACACTCACCCTAACCCTCAACCTAACCATCACTCTAAACTTAACCCTCACCCTAATCCTAACTCAACCCCTAAACCTCACCCTCACCTTAATCCTAATTCCAACCCTAACGCTAACACTAAACCTCACCCTAACGCTAAACCTAACCCTAACCTTCCCCCTAAACATAACCCTGACCCTAAACCTAACCCTCACACTAACACTTACCCTCACCCTAACCCTAACCCTAACCCTCACATTAATCCAAACCCTCACCCTAATCCTAAACCTCACCTTAACCCTAACTCTAACCCTCACCCTCACACTAGCCCTCACCCTAACGCTAATTCTAACCCTCACCCTCACCATAACCCTAACCCTCATCCTCACCATAAACCTCACACTAACCCTAACCCTAACCCTAATCCTCAATCTCACCCTAAACGTAAATATAACACTAACCCTTAGCCTAACCATAAACCTAACCATAACCCTCAACATTATATTAACCCTCACCCTCAGCCTAAACCTCATCTTTACACTTAACATCATCCTCACCCTAAACCTCACCCTAAACCTAAACCTCATCCTAACACTCACCATAACCGTAAACCTAACGATCACACTAACCCTAACCCTCACCCTCAATCTCACAGTCGGCCTAACCCTAAGCCTAAGCTTAAACCTTACCCTAAACCTCACCTTCACCCTAGCACTCACCCTAACCCTAATCCTAACCCTAACCCTCATTCTAACCCTCACCCTAACCCTAACCCTAACCATAACACTAACCCTAATCCTCACCCCAAACCTCACGCTCAACCTAACCCTAAGCCTAAGCTTAACCCTAACCCTAACCCTCACACTCACCCTCAACCTAAACCTAATCCTAACTCTAAACCTAACCCCAATCCTAAACCTCAACCTAACCTGCAACCTAACCTTAACCCTAACACTAACCCTAACCCTAAACTTAACCCTGGACATAAATCTCCCCCAAACCCTAAATGTAAACCTAAAACTAACCCTCACCCTAACCCAAATCCTAACCCTAACCCTCAACCTAACCCTAACCCTCCCCCTCACTGTAAATCTAACACTCATCCTAACCCTCACCCAAACCATAACCTTAACCCTAAAACTTACTCAATCACTAACATTAACCCTCACCCTCACCCTAGCCCTCATCATAACACTAATCCTAACCCTAATCCTCATCCTAACACTCACCCTAATCCTAACAATAACCCTCACCCTAATCCTAAGCCTAACCCTAACCCTCAACCTAAACCTAACACTCACGCTAACCGTAACCCTAACCCTAAACCTCACCTTAAACCTAAACCTAACCCGAACCCTAATTCTCACCCAGACTCTAACTCTAACTCTAACACTAACCCTAACCTTAACCCTCATCCTCAGCCTCACCCTAAACCTAACCCTAACACTAACTCTCACATTAACCCTAACCCTAAGACACACCCTAACCTTAATACTAAAAACCTCACCCTAAATCTAACACTAACCCTCAACCTCACCCTCTCAGTAACCGTAACCCTAACCCTAACCCTAACAATAACCCTAACCCTAACCCTAATCCTAACTCTCACCCTCACCCTAAACCTAATCCTCACCCTTACCATAACACTATCCCTCATCCTAACCCTCACCCTAAACCTAAACCTCACCTTAACACTAACCCTAACCCTCACCCTCAACCTAGCCCTCATCCTAACCCTAATCCTAACCCTAATCCTCATTCTAAACCTCACCCTAACCCTAAGCCTAAACCTCACCCTAATCCTAAGCCTAACTCTAAACCTCAACCTAACCCTAACACTCAGCTCAACTTAACCCTAACCCTAACCCTCACCCTAACCCAAAACATAACCTGAACACTAACTCTCACCCTAATCCTAACCCTAAACCTCACCCTAACACTAAAACTCACCCTCAGTGTAACCCTAAGCCTAACCCTAAACCTTACGCTAACCATCACACTCACCCTAAACCTTACTCTAATCCTTTTCCTAACCCTAACACTAACCCTCACCCTCAGCCTCAAATTAACCCTAACTCTTACCCTAAACCTCACCCAGAAACTGACCCTAAACTTAACAATAACCTTAAACCTCACCTTAACCCTCACCCTAAACGTAACCCTCTCCCTAGCCCTCACCCTAACCCTAATCCTAACCCTACCCTCAATCTAACCCTCACCATAACCCTAAAACTAACTCTCACCCTAAACCTAACCCTCACACTCAGCCTAACCCTAAGCATAACCCTAAGCATAACCCTAAACCTAAACCTAACCCTCACACTCACCCGCACACTCACCCTAACTCTAAACTTAACCCTAACCCTAACCCATACCCTAACGCTCCCCCTAACTCTATATCTAACCCTAAACCTCACCCTCACCCTAACCCAAACCCTAAATGTAACCCTAAACCCCACCCTAACCTTAACCCTTACCATCACCTAAACCTAATCCTCACCCACACCCTCACACTCAGCCTAACCTTAAGCCTAAGCCTAACCCTAACCCTAACCCTCACACTCACCCTCACCTTAACCCTAACTCTAACCCTAACACAAACCCTAAACCTCACCCTAACCCTAACACTAACCCTGACCCTCACCCTCACAGTAACCTTAAACCTGAACCTAACCGTAAAAATAACCCTAACCCTAATCCAAAACCTCACCCTATCCATAACCCTCAACCTAAACCATTCCCTCACCCTAACACTTACCCTCACACTAACACTAACCTTAACCCTAACCCTAACCCTCAGACTAACCCTAACCCTAACCCTAAACCTCACCCTCAACCTAACCCTAACATTAACCCTAAGCCTCACCCTAAGCCTAACCCTCACCCTAACCTTAACTCTACCCCTAAACCTCACCCTCTACCCCTAACTCTAACCCTAACCCTAACACTGAACCTCACCCTAAACCTAACCCTAACCCTCACCCTCAGACTCATGCTCAGCCTAAGCCTAAGCCTAAGCCTAACCCTTACCCCAAAACTCACCCTCACCCTAACCTTTACCCTAATCCTGATCCTAACCCTAAGCCTAACCCTAACATTCACCCTAACCCTAAACTTCACACTCACCTTCATCCTCAGTGTAATCCTAAACCTAAGCATAACCCTAACCCTAATGCTCACATTCACCCTAAACTTTACAATAATCCTAATCCTAAACCTAAGCCTAACCCTCACCCTCACCCTCACCTTCACCCTATCCCTAACACTAACCCTAACCCTAATTCTCACCCTCAGCCTCACCCTAAAACTAACTCTAACACTAAACCTTACCCTCACCCTAATCCAAAACTTAAACGTAACCCTAAACCTCACCCTAACCCTAACCCTAAACCTCACCCTCACCCTAACCCTAATCCTATCCCTAATCCTCATCCTAACCCTCCCCCTAACCCTAAACCTAACCCTCACCCTAACCCTAATTCTAATCCTAACCATAACACTAAAAACCTCACCCTAAACCTAACCATCATCCTTACCCTCACCGTAACCATAACCCTAACCCCAACAATAACATTAACCCTAACACTAATCCTATCCCTCTCCGTCATCCTCACCATAACCATAACCCTAACCCTAACAATAACATTAACCCTAACCCTAATACTAACCCTTACTCTAACCCTAATCCTAACCCTAACCCTCAACTTAACCCTAACCATCACCTTTACCGTAACCCAACCCTCATCCTAACCCTCACCCTAAAACTAACCCTAACCCAAAACCTCACCCTAACACTAACCCTAACCTTCACCCTCACCCTAGCCCTCAAGCTAACCCCAATCCTAACCCTAATCCTCATCCTAACCCTCACCCTAACCCTAATCCTAAACCTCACCCTAACCCTAAACCTAACCGTAACCCTCAAACTAACCCTAACCCTAAACCTCACCTGAACCCAAACCGTATACCTCACCCTAACCCTAAACTTAACCTGAACCCTAACTCTCACCCTAAAACTAACCCTAACCCTCACCCAAACCCTAAACCTCACCCTCACCCTCAACTTCAGTGTAACCCTAAGCAGAGCCTTAATCCTAACCCTAACCCTCACACTCACCCTAACACTTACCCTAATCCTAATCCTAACCCTAACTCTAACCCTCACCCTCAGCCTCACCTTAACCCAAACTCTAACTCTAAACCTCATCCTCACCCTAACCCTAACCCTAAACCTCACCCTAACCCTAACCCTAAACCTCACCCTCACCCTAGTCCTCAACCTAACCCTAATCCTAACACTAACCCTCATCTTAACCCTCCCCATACCCCTAACCCTAACCCTCACCCTAAACCTAATCCTCACCCACACCATCACCCTCAGCCTAACTCTAATCCTATCCCTAACGCTAACACTCACACTAACCCTAACCCTAAACCAAAACCTCACTCTAACCCTAAAGCTCACCCTCACCCTTACCTTCAGCCGAACTCTAAGCCTAATCCTTACCCTAACCCTAACCCTCACACTCACCCTAACCCTAACCCTAATCCTAATCCTAACCCTAACCCTAACCCTCACCCTCAACCTAACCCTCACCTTAAGCCTAACCCTAACATTAATCCTAACCCCAACCCTCGACCTAACCCTCCAACAAACCCTAAATATAACCCTAAACCTCACCCTCACCCTAACCCTAACCCTAACCCTAACCCTAAACCTCACCCTAACCCTAACCCTAACCCTCACCCTCACCGTCACCCTCACCATAACTCAAATGCTAACTCTAAAAATAACACTAATCCTAACCCTAAACCTAACCCTAACCCTAACCCTAACCCTAATGCTAACACTCACCCTCACCCTAACCCTAATCCTAACCCTAACCCTCACTTTAATGTAACCCTCAACCTCAACATAATCCTAACCCTCATCCTAACCCTCACCCTAACCCTAAACCTAACCCTAAAACTTACCCTAACACTAAACCTAATCCTCAACCTAGCCCTCACCCTAACCCTAATCATAACCCTAATCCTCATCCTAACCCTCACCCTAAACCTTAGCCTAACCCTCACCCTAAACCTAACCCTTACCCTCAGCCTAACCCTAACCCCACCCTCAGCCTAACCCTAAGCCAAACCCTAACCCTAAACTTAACCCTCACACTCACCCTAACCCTTAACATAATCCTAATCCTAACGCTAATCCTAACCCTCACCATCACCCTAAAACCCACCCTAACCCTAACAATAACACTAAACTTAACCCTAACCCTCAATCTGAGCCTCACCCTTACCCTAACTCTAACCCTAAATCTCACCCTCAACCTAAACCTAGCCCTAACCCTAAACCTCACAATAACCCTAACCCTAAACCTCACGCTCACCCTAGGCCTCACTCTAACCCTAATCCTAACCCTCATCCTAGCCCTCACCCTAACACTCACCCTAACCCTCACCCTAACCCTAATCCTAACCCTAACCCTCACTCTACCCCTAACCCACACCCTGACCTTAACCCTAACCCTCATCCTAACCCTAACCCTAAACCTTACCCTAACACTAACCCTAACCCTCAAATTCAACCTCAGCCTCACCCTTACCCTAACTCTAAAACTAAACCTCATGCTCACCATAACACTTACCCTAATCCGAATCCTAACCCTAAGCCTAACCTTAACATTCACCCTAACCCTAAACTTCACCCTCACCTTCACCATCAGTCTAATCGTAAGCCTAAGCCTAACCCTAACACTAACCCTCACACTCACCCTAACCTTTACCATAATCCTAATCCTAAGCCTAAGCCTAACCCTCACCCTCACCCTCACTCTCAACCTAACCCTAACACTAACACTAACCCTAACCCTCACCCTCAGCCTCACCCTCACCCTAACTCTAATACTAACCCTAACCCTCACCTTAACCCTAACCATCACCCTTATCGTAACCCTAACCCTCATCCTAACCCTCACCCTAAACCTAACCCTAACCCTAAACCTCACCTTAACACTAACCCTAAACCTCACCCTCACCCTAGCCCTCATACTAACCCTAATCCTAACCCTAATCCTCATCCTAACCCTCACCATAACCCTAACCCTAAACCTCACACTAAACCTAAACCTAACCCTCAACCTAACCCTAACCCTCAAGCAAATGTAACCCTAAACCTAACCCTCACCCTAACCCTAAACTTATCCTGAACCCTAACACTCACCCTAAACGTAACCCTAACCCTCACTCAAACCCAAACCCTCACCCTCATCCTCAACCTCAGTGTAACCCTATGCTGAACCCTAAACCTAACCCTAACCCTCACACTCACCCTAACCCTTACCCTAATCCTAATCCTAACCCCAACTCTAACCCTCACCCTCAGCCTGACCTTAACCAGAACTCTAAACCTAAACCTCAACCACACCCTAACCCTAACCCTAAACCTAAACCTCACTCTAACCCTAAAACTCACCCTCACCCTCACCCTCAGCCGAACCCTAAACCTAATCCTAATCCTAACCTTAACCCTCACACTCACCCTAAACCTAACCCTAATCCTAATCCTAATCATTACCCTAACCCTCACCCTCAACCTAACCCTCACCTTAAGCCTAACCCTAACATTAATCCTAACCCCAACTCTCGACCTAACCCTCCAACTAACCCTAAATATAACCCTAAAACTTACCCTCACCCTAAACCTAATCCTAACCCTAACCCTCAACCTCACCCTAACCCTAACCCTACCCCTTCACCCTCAACGTTATCCTCACAATAACTCAAATGCTAACCCTAAAAATAACACTAATCCTAACCCTAAACCTAAACCTAGCCCTAACCCCAAACCTAATGCTAACACTCACCCTCACCCTAACCCTAACCCTCACCCTAATGTAATCCTCACCCTCACCATAACACTAACCCTCATCCTAACCCTCACCCTAACCCTAAACCTAGCCCTAAACCTTACCCTAACACTAAACCTAGTCATCACCCTAGCCCTCACCCTAACCCTAATCGAAAACCTAATCCTCATCCTAACCCTCACCCTAACCCTAACCCTAACCCTCACCCTAACGCTAACGCTAAACCTCAACCTAACCCTAACCCTCACGCTCACCGTAGCCCTAACCCTCACACTCACCCTAACCCTTACCCTAATCCTAATCCTAACCTTAAGACTAACCCTCATCATCACCCTAAACCTCACCCTAACCCTAACAATAACACTAACCTTTACCCTAACCCTCAACCTCAGCCTCACCATTACCCTAACTCTAACCCTAAATCTCACCCTCACCCTAAACCTAACCATAACCCTAAACCTCACACTAACCCTAACCCTAAACCTCACCCTCATACTAGGCCTTACCCTAACCCTAATCCTAACCCTTATCCTAAACCTCACCCTAACACTAACCCTAACCCTCACCCTAACCCTAATCCTAACCCTAACCTTCGCTCTACCCCTAACCCTCACCTTGACTGTAATCCTAACCCTCATCCTAACCCTCACCCTAAACCTAAACCTAAACCTTACCCTAACACTAACCCTAAACCTCATCTTCAACCTCAGCCTCACCCTTAACTTAACTCTAAAACTAAACCTCACCCTCACCCTAAACCTTACCCTAATCCTAATCCTAACCCTAAGCCTAAACCTAACACTCACCCTAACCCTAAACAATACCCTCACCTTCACACTCAGTATAATCCTAAGCCTAAGCCTAACCCTAACCCTAACCCTCACACTCACCCTAACCTTTACCGTAATCCTAATCCTAAGCCTAAGCCTAAACCTCACCCTCACCCTAAACCTCACCCTCACCCTCACCCTCACCCTAACCCTAACACTAACCTTAACCCTAACCCTCACCCTCAGCCTCACCCTAAAACTAACTCTAACACTAAACCTTACCCTCACCCTAACCCAAACCCTAAACGTAACCCTAAAACTCACCCTAACCCTAACCCTAAACCTCACCCTCACCCTAGCCCTTACCCTAACCCTAACCCTAACCCTCACCCTCACCCTAACCCTAACCCTAACACTAACATTAACCCTAACCCTAATCCTAACCCTACTCTTCACCCTAACCCTCACCTTAAACTTAACCCTATCCCTAACCCTCACCCTCACGCTAGCCCTCACCCTAACCCTAATTCTAACCCTAACCCTCATCCTCAACCTAAACCTCACAGTATCCCTAACCCTAATCCTCTATCTAATCCTAACCCTAACCCTTACCCTAACCCTCACCCTAGCCCTAACCCTCACCCTTACCGTAACCCTCACCCTCAGCCTCACCCTCACCTTTGCTCTTACCCTCACTCTCATCCTAACCCTCACCCTAACCCGAACCCTCATCCTAACCCTCACCCTAACCCTAACCCTATCCATCACCATAACCTTAAGCCCCACCATCACCATCACCCTCATCCTAACCCTATGCCTAAGCGTAAACCTAACCCTAACCCTCACCCTCACACTAGATCTCACCGTAACCCTCACCCTAAACCTAAACCTCACCCTCACAGTAACCCTAACACTAACCGTTACCCTAAACCTAAACCTTTCGCTAACCCTCACCCTAATCCTTAACCTCACCCTAACCCTAAACCTAACCTTCACACTAACCCTAATCCTCACCCTAAACCTAACCATACCCCTCAGCCTAACCCTCATCCTAACCCTAAACGTTAGCCAAACCCTCAACCTAACCCTAACCTTTACTCTAACCCTAAACCTCATACTAACACTAACACTCACCCTCAACCTCACCCTCACCCTCACCCTAACCTTAACCCTCACACGAACCCTCACCCTCACATTAAACCTAACCCTAACCCACACCCTCACCCTCACGCTAATCCTAACCATAACCCTAAACCTAAACCTAACGGTAACCCTCACCCTCACCCTAAACCTAACCCTAACCCTAACCCTAACCCTAAAAATAACCCTATCCCTAACTCTAATCCTAATTCAAACCCACACCTTAACCCTAACCCTAACCCTAAACCTCACCCTAAACCTAACCCTCGACCTCACTGTAACCCTAACCCTAACCCTCACCCTCACCCTCACCCTAACCCTAACCCTAAACCTAACCCTAAAACTCACCCTCACCTTAACCCTTACCCTAAACCAAACCCTCACCATAACCCTAACTCTCACCGTCAGCGTAAACCTAACCCTAACCCTAAACCTAACTCTCAACCTAACCATAACCCTAACCTTAATCCTAAATTCCACCCTAGCCCTAGCCCTCACCCTAACCCTAACCCTAACCCTAATGCTCACCCTAACCCTCACCCTCAACTTAACCCTAATCAAAACCCTAACACTCACCCTAACCCTCACCATAACCCTAACACTCATTCTAACCGTCACACTAACCCTAACCCTGACCCTAACCCTAACCCTAACCCTCACCATAAACTTCATATTAACACTAACCCTAACTCTAACTCTAAACCTCACCCTAACCCTAACCATAACCCTCACTTTCACCCTCACCCTAAACTGAACTGTAACCCTCACTCTAACCCTAACAATAACCCTAAACCTAATCTTAAACCTCAACCTCACCCTAACCCTCAGCCTCACCCTCAACCTCAACTTCACCCTAACCCTGACCCTCACCCTAGCCCTCACCCTCACCCTAACCCTAAACCTAAACCTCACCCGCACCCTCACTCTCACCCTCAGCCTAAACCTAACCCTATCTCTAATCATAACCCTAACCTTCACCCTCACCTGAACCCTCACCATATCCCTTACCCTCAACCTCAACCTAACCTTAACCGTAAACCTCACACTAAACCTAACCCTCACCCTAAACCTAACGCTAACCCTCATCATAACCCTAATGTTCACCCTCAACCTAGCCCTCACCCTAACCCAAAGCCTCACCCTAAACCTCACCCTCACACCACCCTCAAACTAAAAATAACCCTTACCCTCACCCTAACCCTAGCCCTCACCCTAACCCTAACCCTCACCCTAGCCCTCACCCTAACCCTAAACCTAACGCTCACCCTCACCCTCATCCTCATCCTCAGCGTAACACTAACCCTATCCCTATTCCTAAACCTAAACCTCACCCTCACCATAACCATCACCCTAATTCTTTCCCTCACACTAATCCTAACCCTAACCCTAACCTTTACTCTCACACTAAACGTAACCCTCACCCTAACCGTAACCTGACCCCTTACCCTAACCCTCACCTTAAGCCTAAACATAACCCTCACTCTAAACCTCACCCTAAACATCACAGTCACCCTAACCCTGACCCTAACCCTATTCCTAACCCTAAGCCTCACTCTAAACCTAACCCTCCCTCTCCCCCTAACCCTCACCCTAAACCTCACCCTAATACTAACCCTAACCCTCAGCCTAACCCAAAACCTAACCCTCACCCTAACCCTAATCCTAACCTCCAATCTAGCCCTAATATTCAGCCTAACCTTAAACCTAACCTAAAACCTCACACTCACCATCACCCTCTCCTTAACCCTAAGCCTAAACCTAACCCTCACCCTCACCCTTACCTTAACACTAAACCTAACCCGAACCCTCACTCTAACAGTAACCATAAACCTCACCCTCACCCTAACCCTAACCCTTACTTTATCCTCACCCTAACCCTAACCCACACATTAACCCTAATACTCACCATAACCGAAACCCTACCCCTAACCCTAACCCTAACCCTAATTTTAACACTAACCCTAACCCTCACCCAAACCTCACCCTCATACCACCCTCAAACTAACCCTAATCCTAACCCTAACCCTAACCCTAACCCTCAGCCTAACCCTCACCCTCACCCTAACCCTAACCCTCATCATAGCCCTCACCCTAACCCTAACCCTAAAACTCACCCTCACCCTCACCCTCACCATTACCCTCAGCGTAACACTAACGATAACCCAAATCCTAACCCTAAACCTCACCCTCACCCTAACCGTCACCCTAATTCTTAACTTCACACTAATCCTAAACCTAACCCTAAACCAAACACTCACACTAAACCTAACCCTCACCATAACCTTCACCCTAACCCTAATGCTAACTCTAACACTCACCCTAACCCTCACGCTATCACTCACCCACATGATAAACCTAATCCTAAACCTAAACCTCACCCTCACCATAACCCTCACCCTAGCCTTAACCCTAACTCTAACACTAATCCTAACCATAACCCTCACCCTAACGCTAACCCTTACCCTAACCCTAATCATAACCCTCACCGAAATCCTCAAACTAACCCTAACCATAATCCTAACCCGAAACCCTCATCCTAACCCTAACCCTAACTGTAACACTAACCCTAACCCTCACCCTAACCCTAACCCTAACCCTAACCCTCACCCTAACCTTAACCCTACCACTCATCCTAAACCTCATCCTATCCCTAACCCTAAACCTAACCCTAATCCTAAACCTCACCATAACCTTAACCCTCACCCTCAACATAACCATAAACCTAAACATAAATCTAAAAATAACCCTAACCCTAAACTTTATCCTAACCCTCACACTCACCCTAACCCTAACCCTAACTCTAACCCTCACCCTAAACCTAACCCTCTCCCTCACCGTAAACCTAAACCTAACCCTAACACTTACCCTCACCCTAACAGTAACCCTAACCCTAAACCTCACACTCACTCTAACCCTCACCCTAAACCTTACCCTCATCCTAAACGTCATCCTAACCCTCACCCTATCCCTAACCGTAACCCTCAAACTAACCCTAACCCTCACCCTAACCTTAACCATACCACTCACCCTAAACCTCATGCTAACCCTAACCCTAAAACTAACCCTAATCCTAAACCTCACCCTAACCCTAACCCTCACCCTCAACATAATCATAAGCCTAAACATAACCCTAAAAATAACCCTAACCCTAACCTTTATCCTAACCCTCACCCTCACCCTAACCATAACCCTAACCCTAACCCTCGCCCTAAACCTAAACCTCACCCTCACCGTAAACGTATACAAAACCCTAACACTTACCCTCACCCTAACACTAACCCTAACCCTAAACCTCACACTCACTCTAAACCTCACCCTAAACCTAATCCGAACCCTCAACCTTATCTTACCCTCACCCTAACCCTAACCCTTACCCTCACCCTAAACCTCAATCTCACCCTCACCCTAATCGTAAACCTCACCCTAAACCTCACCCTCATCATAACCTTCACTCTTACCGTAACTCTCAAACTCACCCTAACCCTCCCCTTTACCCTTATTCTTACCCTCAAACTAATCCTCACTCTAACCCTAACCCTCACGCTAACCTAAACTTATCCCTCACCCTAGTCCTCAACCCAACCCTAATGCTAACCCTAACCCTCACCCTAACCCTAACCCTTAACCTCACCCTAACCCTAACCCTCACTCCAACATTTACCCTCACCCTAACCCTCACCCTAACGCTAACCCTAACGCTACACCTCACCTCACCAACAACCTCACTGTAATCGTAACCCTAACCCTAACAATAACACTAAACCTAACCCTAAAACTAATCCCTAACCCACACTCTCACCCTCACCTTCATCCTAAATCTAACATTAAACCACTCCATAAGCCTAACCCTATACTCACACTCACCCTAACCCTCACCCTAAAACTTACCCTCACCCTAACCCTCACCTTAACCCTAAACCTAACCCTAACCCTCACCTTAAACCTCACCCTAACCCTAACCCTAACGTTAACCCTTAATCTTACCCTAAACCTCACACTAACCCTAACCCTACCCCTCATCCTAATCATCATCCTAACCCTAACACTAAACCCTCACCCTAAGCCTAAACCTAACCCTAAACCTCACCTGCACCCTAACAGTCACGCTCACCCTCACCCTTACCCTAACTCAAAACCTCACCCTAACCATCAAACTATCCCTAACCCTCACACTAACCCTACGCCTAACACTCGCCCTAACCCTAAGCCTCACCCTCATCTAACCCTCAGCCTATCCCTAACCCTAACCCTAATGCTCACACTCACCCTCAGCTTAAACCTAATCCTAAAAATAACCCTAACCCTAACCCTCACAATCACCCTCACCCTAAGCCTAACCCTAACTCTAAACCTAACCCTCACCCTCACCCTCACCCTCACCCTAACCCAAACCCTCAACCGAAACCTCACCCTCAACCTCACCCAAACCCTCACCCTCAACCTAAACATCACCCTAAACCTAACCCTCACTCTAACCCTTAGCCTAACCCTACCGTAACCATAATCCTCACCCTAACCCTCACCCTCAGGCTCACCATAACCCTATTCCTTACCCTAACCTTAACCCTAACCCTCACCCTCAGCCTCACCCTAAAACTAATTCTAACACTAAACCTTACCCTCACCCTAACCCAAACCCTAAACGTCACCCTAAACCTCACCCTCACCCTAGCCCTTACCCTAACCCTATTCCTAAGCCTAATATTAACCTTAACCCTCATCCTAACCCTCACCCTAACCCTAACCCTAACCATCACCCAAAATCTATTCCTCACCCCCAACCTCACCCTCAACCTAACCCTAAGCCTAACCCTAACCCTCTCCCTCACCCTAGATCTCACCCTAGACCTAATTATAACCCTCACCCTCACTCTAACCGTAACCTCCAACCTAACCCTAACCTTCACCATAACCCTAACGCTAACCCTAACCCTAACCCTAAACCTCACCCTCACCCTCACCCTCAGGCTAAGACTAACTCTATCCCTAACCCTCACACTCAACCTCACCCTAAAACTAACCCTAAGCCTCACCCTCACCCTCAACCTCATCCTAACCCTAACCCAAACACTCAACCCAAACTTCACCTTCACCCTCACCCTAACCCGCACCCTCACCCTAAACATCAGCCTAACCCTACCCCTCACCCTAACCCTCACCCTAAACTTAACCCTCACATTAACCCTAACCTTCACCCTAACCCTAATCCTCAACCTAACCCTTACCCTCACCCTAACACTAAGCCTAACCCTAACTTGAACCCTCACAGTAACCCTAAACCTCACCTTAATGCTAACCCTCACAGTAACCCTAACCCTCACCCTAAACTTAACCCTACCCCTCACCCTACCCCTCATTCTAACTCTAATCCCAACCCTAACACTCACCCTCACCGTCACCCTAACACTCACACTAACCCTAACCATCACCCAAACACTAACCCTCACACTCTCCAGAACCCTCATCCTCACTCTAACACTCACCCTCACACCAACCCTCACCCTTACCTTATCTTCACCCTAACCCTAACCCGCAGACTAACCCTAAACTTAACTTTAACCCTACCCCTGAACTTACCCCTCTCCCTAACTCTAACCCTAACCCTAACACTAACCCTCACCCTAATCCTAACCCTTACACTCACCCTCACCCTCACCCTAAATCTTACCCTTACATTAAATCTCACCCTAACCCTAACCCTCATTCTACACATCACCCTAACAATAACCCTCACTCTAACCCTAACCCTATAACTCACACGAAACCTAACACTCACCCTAACCCTCAACCTAACCCTAACCTCCAACCTAACACTAACCCTCACCCTAACCCTAATGCTATCCCTCACCCTATCCCTAACCCTCACCCTAACCCTTATCCTCACTCTAACCCTAACCCTCACAGTAACCCTAATCCTCACCCTAACCCTAATCTACCATTCACCCTAACCCTCACTCTAACCCTAACCCCAACCCTAAACCTCACCCTGACCGTCACCCTAACACTCAGCCTAACCCTCAACCTTATCCTCACCCTAACCCTAACCCTAACCCTCACCCTAAACCTTAACCTCACCCTCACCCTAAACCTAAACCTCACCCTAACCCTAAACCTAACCCTAAACCTCACCCTAGCCCTCACCCTAACCATAATTCTAACACTCACCTTCACCCTAACCCTAACCCTCATCCTCACCCTAAACCTCACATTAAGCCTAACCCTAATAATCAATCTAACCCTTACCCTAACCCTAACCCGAAACCTTACCCTAACCCTCACCCTAACACTAAACCTCACGCTTATATTAAACCTCACCCTCAGCCTAACCCTCACCTTTACCCTTACCATCACCCTCACCCTAACCTCACCCTATCCGTAACCCTCACCCTAGCCCAAACCCTAAACCTAACCCTAACCCTCACACTCACCCTCAGCGTAACACTAACCCTATCACTATTCCTAACCCTAAACCTCACCCTCACCCTAACCATCACTCTAATTCTTACCCTCACACTAATCCTAACCCTAACCCTAAACCTAACTATCACACTAAACCTAACCCTCACCATAACCATAACCCTAACCCTTATCCTAACACTCACCTTAACCCTAACCCTAAACCTCACCCCAACCCTCATCCTAAACCTCACCGTCACCCGAAACCTGACTCTAACCCTAATAATAATCCTAACCCTCACCCTCACCCTAACTCTCACCCTCACCCTAAACCTCACCCTAACCTACACCCTAATCCTAAGCCTAACCCTCAGTCTAACCCTCACCCTAACCCTAAGGATAACCCTAATCATAACACTCACCCTAACCCTAACCCTCACCTTAACCTTAAACCTCACCCTAATCCTCACCCTAACCCTCACTCTCACCTGCACCCTCACCCTAACCCTAATGCTAACTCTAACCCTCACACTAACCCTCAAGCTATCACTTACCCACACCACAAAGCTATCCCTAACCTTAAAACTCACCCTCACCCTAAACCTCAACCTAAACCTAAACCTAATCCTAACCCTCACCTAAAACTTACCCTCACCCTAACACTAACACTCATACTAACCCTAAGCCTCATCATAACCCTAAAACTCACCCTCACCATAAACCTAAACCTAACCCTAACACTCACCCTAACCCTAAACCTAACACTAACCCTAACACTAACTGTCACCCTAACCCTAACTCTAAA
Organism: Dipodomys merriami; assembly: GCF_024711535.1. Classification (NCBI taxonomy): domain Eukaryota; kingdom Metazoa; phylum Chordata; class Mammalia; order Rodentia; family Heteromyidae; genus Dipodomys; species Dipodomys merriami. Next base: position 28,265 of record NW_027206358.1, read on the forward strand.
CCTAAACCTCAACCTCAACCTAACCCTAACCCTAACCCTAATCCTAAACCTCACCCTAAACATAACCCTAAACCTCAACTTCATCCTAACCCTCATCCTAACCCTCACCCTAACCCTAAACCTAACCATCACCCTAAACCTAATCCTCAAGCTCAACCTCACCCTCAGCCTAACCCTAAACCTAAACCTAAACCTAACCCTAACCCACACACTCACCCTCACCCTAACCCTAACCCTAATCATAACCTAACCCTAACACTAACCCTCACCCCAAACATAACGCTCACCCTAACACTAACCCTCACCCTAACACTTCCCCTCACCCTAACACTAACCCTAACTCTAACACTAACCCTCACACTAACCCCTACACTCACCTTAACCCTAAACCTCACCCTAACCATAAAGCTAAACTTCACCCTCACCCTAGCCCTCACTGTAACCTTAATTCTAAACCTAACCCTCAACCTAATCATAACCCTCATCCTCACCCCAAACCTCACACTAACCCTAACCCTAATCCTCAATCTAACCCTCACCCTATCCCTAACCCTTAACCTAACCCACACCCTAACCCTAACCCTCACCCTTATCTTAACTCTCACCCTCAGCCTAACCCTCATTTTACCCTTACAATCACCCTCACACTAACCCTCCCCCATACCCTAACCCTCACCATAGCCCTCACCCAACCCTAAACCCAACCCTCACCCTCACGCTCACCCTCAGCGTAACACTAACCCTATCACTATTCTTAACCATAAACCTCACCCTCACCCTAACCGTCACCCTAATTCTTAACCTCACACTAATCCTAACCCTAACCCTATCCATAACCCTACCCCTTATACTAACACTCACATTAACCCTAACACTAACCCTCACCCTAACCCTCACCCTAAACCTCACCGTCACCCTAAACCTATCCCTAACCCTAATAATAACCGTAACCCTCACCCTAACACTAACCCTCACCCTCATCCTAACCCTCAACCTAACCCTCAACTGAATCCTAATCCTAACCCTCTGCCTAACCCTCAAATTAACCCTAAGCATAACCCTAACCCTAACCCTCACACTAACCCTCACCCTAACCCAAACCCTAACCCTAACACTCACACGCACCCTAACCCTCACACTAACACTTAACCTCATCCTCTCCCCAACCTCACACTTAATCGAACCCTCACGATAACTCTAACCTTAACCGTCACCCTCACCATCACCCTCACACTAACCATAACCCTAACCCTCACCCTAACCCTAAATCTCACCCTAATCCTCACCTTAAACCGCACTCTCACCCTCACCCTCACCCAAACCCTAAACCCAACACTCATCCTAACCCTCACCCTAACCCTAATGCTAACTCTAGCACTCACCCTAACCCTCATACTATCACTTACCCACACCACAAACCTAACCCTAACCTGAACCCTCACCGTCCACCAAAACTTCACCCTAACCCTAAACCTAATCATAACCCTAACCCCCACCCTCAACCTAAAACTCACCATAACCCTTACCGTCACCCTCACCCTCACCCTAACCATAACCCTCACACTAAACCTAACCCTCACCCTAAACCTAACCCTACCCCTCACCCTAACCCTCACCCTAAACTTAGCCCTAACCCTAACCCTCACCCTCATGCTAGCCCTCACCCTAACCCTAATTCTAACTCTAACTGTAATCCTAACCCTAAAACTAACCCTAACCCTAACTCTAACCTTCAACCACAGCCTCACCCTCACTGCAAATGTAACAGTAATTATAACACTTACAACAACCCTAACCATAATCCTAACCATCACCCACTCCCTAACCCTAATCCTAACCCTAACCATCACGCTAACATTAACCGTCACCCTCACTGAAACCCTAACCCTCATCTTAACTCTCACCCTAACCCTAAGCCTAACTCTCACCATAAACCTTAACCTCACCCTAATCCTAACACTAAGCCTAACCTAAACCTTACCCTAACCCTCACCCTCAGCCTAATCCTAACCCAAACCCTAACCCTCAACCTAACCCTCACTCTAACCCTAACCCTAACCGTAAACCTCACATTAACCCTAACACTCACCCTAACCCTAACCCAAACCCTCACACTAACCCTGATGCTAACTCTAACCCTCATCATTACCAGAACCCTAAACCTAACCATAAACCTCACCTTAAGGCTAACTCTAACCCTAAACCTAACCCTAACCCGCACCCTCACCCTAACCCTCACCTTCACCCTCACCCTCAGGCTAACCCTAAGCCTAACCCTAACACTAACCCTAACCCTCACACTCACCCTCACCATAACCCTAATCCTAAACTTATCCTATCCGTAAACCTAACCCTCACCCTAAGCCTAACCCTAACAGTAACCCTAACCCTCACCCTCATCTTAACCCTCACCCTAACCCTAACTCTAAACCTAAACCTCAACTTCACCCTAACCCTAAATCTAACCCTAACCCTAACCCTAAATCATACCCTAACCCCAACTCTAAACCTCACCCTCACCCTCAACATCACCATAAACATAAACCTAACCCTAACCCTAACAATAACCCTAACCCTAACCCTAAACCACACCCTAACCATAACCCTCACCCTAACGCTAAACCTCACCCTAACATTTACCCTCACCCTAACACTAACCCTCACACTAAACCTAACTCTCACCATAACCCTAAACATCACCCTAACCCTAACCCTAACCCTAACCCTCACCCTAACCCTAATTCTAACTCTAACCCTCACCCTAACCCTAAACCTCATCCTCACCCTAACACTCACCCTAACCCTAAGCCTCACCCTTACCGTAACACTCGCCCTCAGACTAACCCTCACCTTTAACCTTAACGACACCCTCAAACTAACCCACACACTAACCATAAACTTAACCCGAACCCTAACTCTCACCCTGACCCTAACCCTAACACTCACCTAACACTAACCCTCATCTTCATCCTCACCCTCAGCCTAACCCTAAGCCTAAACCTAACCCTAACCCTAACCGTCACACTCACCCTCTCCCTAACCCTAATCCTAAACCTCACCCTCAACCTAGCCCTCACCCTAACCCTAATCCTAAACCTAACCCTCACCCTAACCCTAACACACATCCGCAGCCTAACCCTCACATTAACTCTAACCCTAACACCAGCCCTAACAGTAACCCTCAGCCTAACCCTCACCCTAACTCTATCTCTAACGCTAAACCTCAAACTCACACTGACCCTAACCCTAACCCTAAACCTCACCCTAACACTAACCCTAAACCTCACCCTCACCCTAAACCTAATCCTAAACCTAACCCTCATCCTAAACCTCACCCTCACCCTAACCCTAACCCTCACCCTAATCCTAACCCTTACCCTCAACCTAAGTCTCAGACTAACCCTAAGCCTAAACCTAAACCTAACCCTAACCCACTCACTCACCGTCAACCTAACCCTAATCCTAACCATAACCCTAACCCTAAATCTCACACTAACCCTAAACATAAGATTAACCCTAACCCTAACCCTCATCCTAACCCTCACCAGAACCCTAACTCTAACCCTAAACCTCAACCTTACTCTAACCCTAACTCTAACGGTAACCCTAAAACTCTCCCTAACCCTAACCCTCACTCAAACCCTCACCGTAACCCTGACCCTCACCCTAACCTTAACCCTCACTCTAACCCTAACCCTCAACCTAACCCTTACCCTGACCCTAAACATAACCCTCAACCTAACCCTAACCCTCAACCTAACCAAAACCCTCATCCTAATCCTAACCCTCTCCCTAACACTTACCATCACCCTAACACTATTGCTCATTATAACACTAACCATCACACTAACCCTAACTCTCACCCTAACCTTAAACCTCACCCTAACCCTAACCGTCATCCTCACCATAGACCTCACTCTAACCCTATTCTAACCCTAACCCTCACCCTAATCCTAAACCTCATCCTCACCCTAAACTCACACTAACCCTAACCGTAATCCTCAATCAAACCCTCACCATTACCCTAACCCTCACCCTAACCCTTACCATAACTCTCACCCTAATCCTAACCCTCACCCTTAGGGGAACACTCACCCTCAGCCTAACCCTCACCTTTACTCTTACCGTCACGCTCATCCTAACCCTAATCCTAACCCTAACACTCATCCTAACACTCACCCTAAACCTAACCCTGTCCATCACCTTAACCCTAACCCTCACCCTCACCCTCAGCCTAACCCTAGGACTAAGCCTAACCCTAAACCTAACCCTCACCCTTACCCTAGCCCTCAGCCTAAACCTAATCCAAACCCTAACCCTCATCCTAACCCTCACCCTAACCCTAACCCTAACCATCACCCAAAACCTCTTACTCACCCCCACCCTCACCCTCAGCCTAACCCTAACCATAACCCTCACCCTCATTCTCACCCTCACCGCAAACAACCCAAACCAAAACACTAACAATAACCCTAATTTTAACCCTAACCCTAACCCTAATCCTCACCCCCACCCTCACCCTCAGCCTAAACCTAAGCCTAACAATAGGCCTAAACCCTAACCCTCAACCTAACCCTAACCCTAACCCTAATCCTAAACCTAACCCTAATGCTCAGCCACACCCTCATCCTAACCCAAATCCTAACCCTAACCCTAAATCCTAACCCTAAACCTAATCCTAAACCTAACCCTAATCCTCAGCCACACCCTCATCCTAACCCAAATCCTAACCCTAACCCTCACCCTAACCCTAAGTCTAAGCCTAACCCTAACCCTAAAGCTCACACTCTCCCTCACCCTAACCCTGATCCTAAACCTAACCTTATCCCTAACACTAACCCTCACCCTAACACTAACCATAGCCCTCACCCTAACCCTAATCCTAACCCTAACCCTCACCCTCATGCTCCGCCTAAGCCTAAGCCTAAGCCTAACCCTAACCCTAACCCTCACACTTACCATAACAATAACACTAACCCTAACTCTAACCCTAAAACTAACCCTCACCCTAGCCCTAACTCTAACCCTAACTCTAACCCTAATCGTCACCCTCACCGTCACCCTCACGCTAACCCTAACCTTAACCCTCACCCTAACCCTAAACCTCACCCTAATCCTGACCTTAAACCTCACTCTCACTTGCACCCTCACCCTAACCCTAAACCTAACCCTCAGCCTAACCCTAGTGCTAACTGTAACACTCACCCTAACCCTCACGCTATCACTTACCCACACCACAAACCTAACCCTAAACTTAACCCTCACCCTCACCCTATACCTCACCCTAACCCTAAACCTAATCCTAACGCTCACCCTCACCCTAACCCTCACCCGCATCCTAACACTCACCATAACCCTTACCCTCACCCTCACCCTCACCCTAACCGTAACCCTCACACTAACCCTAACCCTCACCCTAAACCTAAACCTACAGCTCACCCTAACCCTCAACCTGAACTTAACCCTAACCCTAACCCTCAACCTCACGCTAGCCCTCAACCTTACCCTAATTCTAACCCTAACCATCACCCTAACCCTCATCATCACCCTAAACCTCACACTACCCCTAACCCTAATCCTCAATCTAACCCTAACCCTAACCCTTACACTAACCCTCAACCTAAACCTTACCCTCACCCTTACTGTAACCCTCAGGCTTTTACTAACCGTCAGCCTAACCCGAACCCTCATCCTAACACTCACCCTAAACCTAAACATATCTATCACCATAACACTAACCCTTACCCTCACCATCAACCTCAGCCTAAACCTATGCCTAAGCCTAACCCTAAACCTAACCCTCACTTTCACCCTAGTCCTCACCCTAACCCTACTCCTAAACCTACCCCTCATCCTAACCCTCACCCTAACCCTAAGGCTAACCATCACTCTAAGCCTAATACTCACCCCCACCCTCACCCTCACCCTAACCCTAAGCCTAGCACTCACCCTAACCCTAACCCTCACCCTCATCTAACCCTCATCCTATCCCTAACCCTAACCCTACTGCTCACAGTCACCCTAACCCTAACCATCAAACTCACCTCAACCTCAGCTTAAACCTAAGCCTAACCATAACCCTAACCCTAACCCTCACAATCACCCTCACCTAAGCCTGACCCTAACCCTAAACCTAACCCTCACACTCACCTTCACCCTAACCTTAACCCTAACCCAAACCCTCAACCGAAACCTCACCCTCAACCTCACCCTAACCCTCACCCTCAACCTAAACATCACCCTAAACCTAACGCTCACCCTAACCCTTAGCCTAACCCTCACCCTAACCCTAAACCTCACCCTCACCCTCACCCTCAGGCTCATCCTAACACTAATCCTAACCCTAACCATCACCCTCATCCTCAACCTAAACCTATCCCTAACCCTAACCCTAACCCTAACACTCACCCTCACCCTAAGCCTAAGACTAAGCATATCCCAAACCCTCACACTAACCCTTACCCTAAAATTAACCCTAAGCCTCACCCTCAACCTCAACCTCAACCTAAACCTAACCCAAACACTCATCCGAACCGTCACCCTCACACTCACACTAACCCTCAACCTCACCCTAAACATCACCCTAACCCTAACCCTCACCATAACCCTAACCCTCACATTAACCCTAACCCTCACTCTAACCCAAACCTTCAACCTAACCCTTACCCTCATCCCAACACTAAGCCTAATCCTAACTTGAACCCTCAGAGTAACCCTAAACCTCACCCTAACCCTAACCCTCACAGTAAACCTAACCCTCACCCTAACCCTAACCCTACACCTCACCCTACCCCTCACTCTAACCCTAACCCCAACCTTAACCCTGAACCTCACCATCACCCTAACACTCACGCTAACCCTAACCCTCACCCAAACCCTAACTCTCACACTCTCAAGAACACTCATCCTAACTCAAACACTCACTGTCAAAATAAACATAACCCTAACCCTAAACTTCACCATAACCGTAACCCTAACCCTCACACTAACAGTAACCCTAACCCTCACCCTCACTCCAACCCTCACACTTACCTTATCCTCACCCTAACCCTAACCCTCACACTAAACCTAACATTAACTCTAACCCTACCCCTCCCCCTACCCTCACCCTAACTCTAACCCTAACCCTCAAAATAAACCTAACCCTTATCCTCACCCTCACCATAACCCTCACCGTAACATTAACCTTCACCCTAACACTAACCCTCATCCATAACTTAACCTTCACTGTCACCCTCACCCTAACCCTCAACCTCATTCTACACATCACCCTAAACATAACCCTCACCCTAACCCTAACCGTATCACTTACCTTAACCCTAACACTCACCCTAACTCTCACCCTAACCCTAACTTCCAACCTAATATTAACCCTGACCCTAACCCTAATGCTAACCCTCACCCTAACCCTAAACCTCACCTGACCCTTACCCTCACTCAAACCCTAACCCTCACAATATCCTTAATCCTCACCCTAAACCTAACACTACCCCTCACCCTAACCCTCACTCTAAACCTAACCCCAACCCTAAACCTCACACTCACCGTCAACCTAACACTCACCTTAACCCTCAACCTTACCCTCACCCTAACCGTAACCCTAACCCTAAACCTCACATTAACCCTAACACTCACCCTAACCCTAACCCAAACCCTCACCCTAACCCTGATGCTAACCCTAACCCTCACCATTACCAGAACCCTAAACCTAACCATAAACCTCACCTTAAGGCTAACTCTAAACCTAAACCTAACCCTAACCCGCACCCTAACCTTAACCCTCACCTTCACCCTCAACCTCAGCCTAACCCAAAGCCTAAACCTAGCCTTCACACTCACCCTCATCCTAACCCTAAACTTAATCCTAACCCTATCACTAACCCTAACCCTAACCCTAAACCTCACCCTAACCCTAACATTAACACTAACCCTAACCTTCATCATAACCCTCATCCTAACCCTAACTGTAACCCTAAACCTCAACTTCAACCTAACCCTAAATCTAACCCTAACCATAACCCTAAATCTCACACTAATCCTAACCCTAAACATTACCCTCACCCTAACCCTCACCATAACCGTATCCCTAACCCTAACCCTAACAATAAACCTAACCCTAACCCTAAAAATCACCCTAACCATAACCCTCACCCTAACCCTAAACCTCACCCTAAAACTTACCGTCACCTTAACACTAAACCTCGCACTAAACCTAAACCTCACCATAACCCTAAACCTCACCCTAACCCTAAACTTAACAGAACCCTCCCCCTAACCCTAATTCTAACCCTAACACTCACGCTAACCCTAGCCCTCATCCGCACCCTAACTCTCACCCTAACCCTAAACTTAACCCTAAACCTCACCCTAACCCTAACCCTCACCCTCAGCCTAACCCTAAACCGAACCCTAACCCACAAACTCACCCTCACCCTAACCCTAATCCTAAACCTATCCCTAACCCTAACCCTCCCCCTAAGTCTCACCCTAACCCTAAACCTAACCCTCAACCTTACCATCACCCTAACCATAACTCTAACCCTAAATTTCACCCTAACCCTAAACCTAATTCTAACCCTAACCCAAACCCTAAACCACACCCTATCCATCACCCTAACCCTAATCCTCACACCCATCCTCACACTCAGCCTAACCCTAAGACTAAGCTTAACCCTAAACCTTACCCTCACAGTCACTCTCAACCCAAGCCTAATCCTAACCCTAACCCTAACCCTTAACCTCAACCTAACCCTCACCCTAACCTTAACCCTAACACTCACCCTAACCCTAACCTACGAACTAACCCTCCCCCTAACCCTAAAGCTAACCCTAAACCTCACCCTACCCCTAACCCTTATCCTAACCCTAACCCTAACACTCACCCTAAACCTAACCCTCACCCTCACCATCACCCTCACCGTAACTCTAACCATTACCCTAACAATAACACTAATCCTAAAGCTAAACCTAAACCTAACCCTAACCCTAACCCTAATCCTAACCCTAACACTCAGCCTAACCCTAACCCTCGCCCTCACCATAACTCTAACCCTCATCCAAACACTCACCCTAACCCTAACCCTAACCCTAAACCTCAGCCTAACACTAAACCTAACTGTAACCCTCACCCTAAGCCTAAACTTAACCCAAACCCTAACTCTCACCCTAAACGTAACCTTAAACCTCAACCTAACCCTAACCCTAAACCTCATCCTCAACCTCAGCCTAACCCTAAGCCTAAGCCTAACCCTAACCCTCACACTCACCCTATCCCTTACCCTAATCCTAATCCTAACCCTAAGCCTAACCCTCACCCTCATTCTAACCTTCACCCTAATCCTAACTCGAACATTAACCCTAACCATAAACCTCACAAACAGCCTCACCCTAATCCTAACTCTAACCATATAGCTCACCCTCACCCTAACCCTAACCCTAAAACTCACCCTAACCCTAACCCTAAACCTCACCCTAACCCTAATCCTCACCCTAACCCTAATCATAAACCTAACCCTCATCCTAAACCTCACCATAACACTAACCATAAACCTAACCCTTACCCTCACTGTAACCCTTACCCTAACGCTCACCCTAAACCTAAACTTAACCCGAACCCCAACTATCACCCTAACCCTAAACCTAACCCTCACCCTAACCCTCACCTTCACCCTCACCCTCAGCCTCAGCCTAATCCTAAGCCTAAACCTAAACCTAACCCTCACCCTTACCGTCACCCTCACCATAACTCTAACCCTAACCCTAACAATAACACTAATTCTAACCCTAAACCTAACCTTAACCCTAACCCTAATCCTAATCCTAAGACTCACCCTCACCCTAACCCTAATCTAACCCTAACCCTCACACTAACCCTCACCCTCACCCTCATTGTAACCCTAACCTTCATCCAAAACCTCACCCTAACCCTAAACCTAACCCTAAACCAAAACCAAACCCTAACACACACACTCACCCTCGCCCTAACTCTAATCCTAACCCTAACCCTATAACCCTGAACGTCCCCCTAACTCTCACACTAACCCTAACCCTAACATTAACCCTAATCCCAACCCTCAACCTAACCCTCACCCTAACCCTAACTCTAACCCTAACCCTAACCCTCACCCTCACCTTCACTGTAACTTTAACAGTAACCCTAACCCTACAATAAACGTAACCCAAACCCTAACCCTTACCCTAACCATAACCCTCACCCTAGCCCTAAAACTCACCCTAACCCTAACCCTAAACCTAACCCTCAACCTCACCCTAGACCTAACCCTAATTCTAACCCTCACCCTCACCCTAACCCTAACCCTTACCTGAACCCTAAACCTAACCCTAACCCAAACCCTTATCTTAACCATCACCCTTAGCCTAAACCTCACCTTTAACATTAACATAATCCTCACCCTAACCCTCACAGTAACCCTAAACCTCATTCTAACCGTCAACCTAAGCATCACCCTAAACCTAACCCTCAACCTCAAACACACACTCAGCCTAAGCCTAAGCCTAATACTAAGCCTTACCCTAACCCTCACCCTAGCTTTCACCGTAACACTAACACTAACCCTAACCCACAAACGTTAGTTTGTGGTTAACCTTAACCTTAACCTTAAGGTTAACCCTAACCTTAACCATCACCCTAGCCCTAATCCTCACCCCAACCCTCACCCTCAGCCTAACCCTAGGCCTAAGCCTAAACCTATCACTAACCCTAACACTCACTCTCACCTTAACCCTAATCCTAACCCTAACCCTAACCCTAACCCTAAACCTCAACCTCACCCTCACCCTAACCCTAATCCTAACCCTAACCCTAAACCTCACCCTAACCCTAACACTCACCCTCAACTTCAACCTCACCGTAACTCTAAACCTAACCCTAATCCTAAACCTAACCCTAAGACTAACCCTAAACCTCAACATAACACTCACCCTAAGCTTAATCCTAACACTAAGCCTAACCTTAACCTTCGACCTAACCCTCCCCCTAACCCTAAATCTAACTATAAACCTCACCTCACCTTACCCTAAACATCACCCTAACCCTAACCCTAACCCTCACCCTCACCATCACCCTCACGGTAACTCTAACCCTAACCCTAACAATAACACTAATCCTAACCCTAAACCTAACCCTAACCTTAACCCTAACCCTAATCCAAAAACTCACCCTCACCCTAAACCTCACCCTAACCCTAACCCTCACCCTCACCGTAACCCTAACCCTCACCCTCACCGTGACCGTAACCCTAATCGTAACCCTCACCCTAACCCTAACCCGAACCTTAAACCTCTTGCTAACACTAACCCTAACCCTCTCCCTCACCCTAGCCCTCACCCTAACCCTAATTTTAACCCTAATCCTCATCCTACCCCTCACCTTAACCCTAACTCTAACTCTCATCCTAACTCTAAACTAACCCTAACCCTCAACCTAACCATAACACTCATCGTCACACTAAATGTAACCCGAACCCTACCACACACCCTAACCCTAGCTCTAACCCTCACCCTAACCCTAAACCTCACCCTCAGCCTAAACCTAAGCCTAAACCTATCCCTAACACTAACCCTCACACTCACCCTAACCCTTTCCCTAATCCTAATCCTAACCCTAAGCCTAACCCTCACCCTCAACCTAACCCTCAACCTAACGCTAACTCTAATGCTAACTCTAACCCTAACCCTCACCTCACCCTCACCCTTACCCCAATTCTATCCCTAAACCTCACCCTCACACTAACCCTAAACCTCACCCTCACCCTAGCCCTCATCCTAACCCGAATCCTAACACTAACCCTCCTGCTAACCCTCACCCTAACTCTAATCCTAACACTAACCCTCACCCTCACCCAAACCCTAACCCTAACCCTAAACATAACCCCAACCGTCACCCTCACCGTAGCCCTAACCCTAACTTACAACCTAACCCTAAACTTAACCCGAACCCTAACTCTCACCTTAAACATAGCTCTAACACTCAACCTAACCCTAACCCTCACCATCACCCTCACCCTCAACCTAAGCCTAAGCCTAACCCTAACCCTCACACTCACCCTAACCCTAACCCTAATCCTAACCCTAATCCGAACCCTAACATGATCCCTCACCCGAACCCTCACCTTAACCCTAACCCTAACATTAACCCTAAACCTAACCCACACCCTCAGATTCACCCTAACCCTAACAATAAACGTCACCCTGACCCTCACCCTAACCCTAAACTTAAACCTAAACCTCACGCTAACCCTAAAATTCAACCTCACCCTCAGCCTAGCCCTCACCTTAACCCTAATCCTAACCCTAAACCTCATCCTAAACCTCCCTATAATCCTAAGCCTAACCCTCACCCTAACCCTAAATTTCTCACCCTCAACCTCACCCTCAGCCTAACCCTAAGCCTAATCCTAATCCTAACCCTCACCCTCAAACTCACCCTCAGCCTAAACCTAACTCTAACCCTAACCCTCACCCTAACACTAACCCTCATCCTCACTCTCACCCTAACTCTAAACCTAACCCTAACCCTAACCCTTACCTTCACACGCACCCTCACTTTAACCCTAATCCTAATCCTAACCCTATTACTAACCCTCACCCCCACACTAAACCTCACCCTAACCCTTACCCTAACACTAACCCTAACCCTAATCCTAACCGTCACCCTAACCCTAACTCTAACCCTTAACCTCACCCTCACCCTAACCCTAACCCTAACCATAATCCTAAACCTCACCCTAAGCCTAAACCTTACCCTAACACTTACCCTCACCCTAACACTAACACTAACCGTAACACTAACACTCACACTAATGCTAACCATCACCTTAAACCTAAACCTCACCCTAACCCTAACTCTAACCCTCAACTTCAACTTAGCCATCACCCTAACCCTAACCCTCATCCTCACAATAAACCTCACACTAACTCTAACAATAATCCTCAATCTAACCCTGTCCCTCACATTAACCATAACCCAAAACCTCACCCCTACCATAAACTTCACCCTCAGCCTAACACTCACCTTTATTCTTATTGTCACCCTCATCCTAACCCTCACACTTACCCTAACACTTATCCTAACCCTCACCCTAACCATAACCCTAACCATCACCCTAACCCTAACCCTAACCCTCACCCTCACCTTCAACCTCAGCCTAACCCTAAGTCTAAGCCTAAACATATCCCTAAACCTCACACTCACCCTAGCCCTCACCCTAACCCTAATCCTAACCCGAACCCTCATCCTAACACTAAACCTAACCATAAACTAAACCAGGACTCTAAACCTAATCCTCATCCTAATCCTCACCCTCACCCTCAGTCTAACCCTAAGCCTAAGCATAAGCCTAACCCTATCCCTAACCCTCACACTCACCCACATCCTAAACCTAATCCTAACCCTAAACCTAAACCTCAACCTAACCCTCACCCTAAACCTAACACTAACCGTAAACCTCACCCTTACCTTAGTCCTCACCCTAACCCTCACCCCAAACCTAAGCCTCACCCTCACCCAAACCCGAACCTTAACCCTCACCCTAACCCTATGCTTAACATTAACCCTAAACCTCACCCTAACCCTAACAATAACCCTCACAATCACCCTAGCCCTCACCCTAACCCTAATTATAACCCTAAACCTCATCCTAACCCTCAGCCTAACCCTAACCCTAACCCTCACCCTAACCCTAAACCTAATTCTAACCCTCAAACTAGACCTAACCCTGACCCTCACCATAACCCTAACCCTAATCCTCAGCCTAAATCTAAACCTAACCCGAACAATAAACCTCACCCTAACCCTATCCCTAATCCTCACGCTCACCCTAGCCCTCATCCTAAACCTAATCCTAACCGGAACCCTCAAGCTAACCCTCACCCTAACCCTAACACTAACCCTAACTTTAAACCAAGCCCTAATCCTATCCGTCACCCTATTCCTAAACTTAACCCTAACCCTAATCCTCACCCTCACAATAGCCCTCACACTAACCCTAATCCTAAACCTAACCCTCATCCTAACCCTCACCCTCACCTTAACCCTAACCCTCACCCTCACCCTCAGCCTAACCCTTAAGCCTAACCCTAACATTAACCGAACCCTAACCATCACACTCATCCTCACCCAAACCTTAATCCTACACCTAACCCTATCCCTAACCCTAAACCTCACCCTAAAACTCACGCTCAACCTAACCCAAACACTAACCCTAACACTAACCCTCACACTAACCCTCACCTTAACACAAACTCTAAGCCTAAACCTCACCCTCACCCTAAACCTAAACCTCACCCTTAACCTCTCCCTCAGCCTATCACTATGCCTAACCCGAACCCTAACCCTAACACTTACACTCACCCTCACCCTAACCCTCAGCCTTACCCTAAGACTAAGCTTAAGCATAACGCTTACACTAACCCTCAGCCTAACCATAACCCTCACCCTAACCCTAACACTCACTCTAAGCCTAACACTAACCCTCACCCTCACCCACACCCTCACACAAACCCTAACCCTCACCCTGACCCTAACTCTAAGCCTCAACCTCATGCTCTGCCTTAGTTTAAGTCTAAGCCTAAGCCTAACCCGAACCCTCACCTAACCCTAACCTGAACACTAATCCTAACTCTAACCCTAAACCTCACCCTCAGCCTAACCCTAACCCTAACCCTAACTGTAAACCTCATCCTAACCCTAACCCTCACCCTCACCCTAGCCTTCACCAAAACCCTAATCCTAACATTAAATCTCATCCTAACCTTGACACTAACCCTAACCCTAACCCTCACCCTAACCATAGCCCTATCCCTAACCCTAACCCTCAACTTAATCCTAACCCTCACTCTCACCGTAAACGTAACCCTAACCCTCACCCTAACCCTAAACTTAACTGGAAAGCTAACTCTCACCCTAGCCCTAAACCTAACCCTCAGCATATCCCTAACCCTCACCCTCAACATCATCCTCAGCCTAACCCTAAACCTAATCCTAATCCTCACACTCACCCTAACCCTTGCCCTAATCCTAATCCTAACCCTAAGCCTAACGCTCACACTAACCCTCACCCTAACCCTAAATCTAACGCTAACCCTAACCCAAAACCTCACAATCAGCCTCACCCTAACCCTAAATCTAAACCTAAACCTCACTCTCACCCTAATTCTAACACTAAACCTCACCCTAACCCTAACCCTGACCCTAAACCTCATCTTCACCCTAGCCCTCACCCTCACCCTAAACCTAAGCCTAACCCTCATACTAACACTCACCCTAACCCTAACCCTAACCCAAACCCTCATCCTATGCCTATCCCTCACCATCACCCTCAGCCTCAGCCTAAGCCTAAGCCTAAGCCTAAGCCTAAAAGTAACCCTCACACTCACCCTAACACTTACTCTAATCCTAATCCTAACCCTAACCCTAACCCTCACCCTCAACCTATCCCTCACCTTAACCCTAACACTAACACTAACCCTAAACCTAAACCTCACCCTCAGCCTCAACCTAACGCTAACACTAACCATAATCTCACCCTCAACCTAAACCTAATCCTACACCTGAACCTAACCCTAAACATAAACCTCACCCTCACTCTTCCCCTAACCCTAAACCTCACCCTAACCCTAACCCTCACCCTTTCAGTAACCCTCACGCTCAGCCTAACTCTCACGTTTACCCTGACCGTCAACCCCACCCTAAACCTCACCCTAACCCTTAACCTCACCCTCATGCTCAGCCTAAGCCTAAGCCTAAGCCTAAACGTAAACCTGACCCTCATTCTAACCCTAACCCTAACACTAACTCTAACTCTAAACCTAAAACTCACCCTCACCCTCACCCTCAGCCTAAACCTAAGGCAAACCCTAACCCTAACATTAACCCTCACACTCACCCTAACCCTCACCCTAACCCTAACCCTAACACTAACACTAACCCCCTAAGCCTCACCCTCAGCCTCACCCTAACCCTAATTATAACCGTAAACCTCACCATCACCCTAACCCTAACCCTAAACCTAACCCTAAACCTAACCCTAACCCTCCCCCTAACACTCAACTTAACTCTAACACTAAACCTCACACTAATCCTAATCCTAACCCTCACCCAAACCCTAACCCTCCACCTCACCCTCACCCTCAGCCTAACCCTAAGCCTAACAATTACCCTAACACTAACCCTCACACTAATCCTAACAATAACCCTAATCCTAATCCTAACTCTAACCCTATCCCTCACCCTCACCCTAACTCTAACCCTATCCTTCACCCTCACCCTAACCCTAACCCTAACACTAAACCTAACCCTAACCCTCACCTTCAACCTCACCCTCAGCCTAACTTTAAGCCTAACCCTAAACCTAACCCTAACACACACACTCACCCTTACCCTAACCCTAATCCTCACCCTAAACCTAACCCTAACCCTAACCCTCCCCCTAACTCTCACCCTCACCCTAACCCTAACACTAAGCCTAAACCTAACCCTCACCCTAACCCTAACTCTAACCCTAAATCTCACCCTCTCCCTAAGCCTAACTCTAACCCTAAACCAAACCCTAAACCTCACCCTATCCCTAAATCTAACCCTAACCCTAACATTCACCCTAACCGTATCTCTAATTCTAAACCTCCCCCTCCCCCTAACCCTAACCCTAAGCCTGATGTAAACGTCACCCAAAACCTAAACCTTACCCTAACACTTACCCTCACCCTAACACTAACAGTAACAATAACCCTCCACTTAACCCTAACCATCACCCTTACCGTAACCCTAACCGTCATTCTCACCCTCACCCTAAACCTAACCCTAAACCGAAACCTCACCCTAACACTAACCCTAACGCTGACCCTCACCCTAGCTCTCACCCTAACCCTATACCTAACCCTAACGCTCAAACTAAACCTAACCCTCAAGCTCAACGTAAACATAACCCTAACCCTCACCCTAACCCTAAACTTAACCTGAACACTAACTCTCACCCTAAACATAACCCTAACCCTCACTCAAAACCTAACCCTCACCCTCAACCTCACCCTCAGTGTAACCCTAAGCCGAACCCTAACCCTAACCCTAACCCTCACACTCAACCTAACCCTTACCCTAATCCTAATCCTAACCCTAACTCTAACCCTAAACCTCAACCTCACCCTAACCCTAACCCTAAACCTCACCCTATCCCAAACCCTAAACCTCACCCTCAATCTAGCCCTCACCCTAACCCTAATCCTAACCCTAACCCGCATCCTTACCCTCAAACTAATGATAACCTGAACCATCACTCTAAACCTAATCCTCAACCCCACCCTCACCCTCAGCCTAACCCTCAGCCAAAGACTAACCCTAAACCTAACCCTCACACTCACCCTCACCCTAACCCTAATCCTAACCCTAACCCTAATCCTTACCCTAAACCTCAACCTAACCCTCACCCTAAGCCTAACCCTAACCCTCACGCTCACCTTAGTCCTCACCTTAACCCTCACTCCAAACCTAACCCTCACCCTCACCCAAACCCTACCCCTCACCCTCACACTCATCCTAACCCTACCCCTATCCCTAATCCTAAACCTCACCCAACCCTAACACTAACCCTCACAATCACCCTAACCCTAACCCTAACCCTACCTCTAAAATTCATCCTAACCCTAAACCTGACCCTCAACATCACGCTCATGCTCAGCCTTACCTTAACCTTAACCCTAACACTAAACCTAAGAATAACCCTAACCATAAACCTAACCCTAAACGTCACCCTAACCGTAACTCTAACCCTAACCCAAACCTTCACCCTAACCCTAACACTGACTCTAACCCTAACCCTAAACCTCATCCTAACCCTAAACCTAACCCTCACCCTAGCATATATCCTAACCCTAATCCTAACACTAACACTCACACTAACCCTTACTCTAATCCGAAACCTCACACTCAGCCTCAGACTCAGTCTAAACCTAAGGGTAACACTAACTCTAACCCTCACACTCACCATTACCTTAACCCTAATCCTAACCCTAACCCCAACCCTAAACCTAAATCTAACACTAACACTAACCCTCAACATCAACCTAACCCTAAACCTAACACTCACCCTAGCACATAGCTTAACCATAATCCTAACCCTAACACTCACCCTAACGCTAACCCTCAACCTACCCCTACCCCTACCCTCATACTAACCCTAAACCTCACCCTAACCTCACCCTAACCCTAAATCTAAACCTAAAACTCACACTCTCCCTAACCCTAACCATAACCCTAAACCTCAAACTAACACTAACCCTAAACCTCACCCTCACCCTAAACCTCACCCTCACCCTAATTCTAAACCTCACCCTCACCCTATTCCTGACCCTAAACCTAACCCTAGCCCTAACACTCACCCTAACCATAACCCTCAACATAACCCTAACACTCACACTAACCCTAACCCTAACCCTCACCCTCACCCTCACCCTAACCCTAACCCTAACCCTCACCCTCACCCTAAACCAAACCCTAACCCTAACTCTCACCCTAACCCTAAGACTAACCCTAACACTAACCCTAACCCTCACACTCACCCTCAACCTACACCTAATCCTAAACCTAAACCTAACCCTCACAGTAACCCTCAAACTAGCGCTCACACTAACCCTAATCCTAACCCTAAAACTCATCCTAACCCTCACCCTGACCCTAACCCTAACCCTCACCCTAACCCTAACCCTAACCCTAACCCTCATGCTCGGGCCTAAGCCTAACCCTAAGCCTAAGCTTAAGCCTAAACCTAACCTTCACACTAACCCTCAACCTAACACTAACCCTAACACAAAAGCTAACTCTAACCCTAAACCACACCCTCACCCTAACCCTAACTCTAACCCTAACCCTAAACATAAACCTAACCCTCACCCTAACCCTAAACCTAACACTCAACTTAACAGTAAACCTAATCCTAATCCTAACAGTAACCCTAACCCTAACCCTCATTCTAACCATAACACTCACCCAAAACCTAACCCTCACCCTAACACATAAATTCACCCTAACACTAAACCTAACCATAACACTAGCACTCACACTAACCCTAACACTCCCCCTCAAAATAAACCAAGTCCTAACCCTAACCCTCACCCTAAACCTAAGCCTAACCCTAAACCTAACCCTCACACTCACTCTCAACCTACACCTAATCCTAAACCTAACCCTAACCCTCACAGTAACCCTCAACCTAGCGCTCACCCTAACCCTAGTCCTAACACTAAACCTCATCCTAACCCTCACCCTAACCCTAACCCTAACCCTCACCCTCATGCTTGGCCTAAGTCTAACCCTAAGCCTAAGCTTAAGCCTAAACCTAACCCTCACACTAACCCTCAAACTAACCCTAACCTTAACACAAAAGCTAACTCTAACCATAAACCTCACCATCACCCTAACCCTAACACTAACCCTAACAGTAAACATAAACCTAATCCTCAACCTAACACTAAACCTCACACTCAACAGTAAAACTAATCCTAACCCTAACAGTAACCCTAACCCTAAACCTAACCCTCATTCTAAACATAACACTCACGGTAACACTAACCCTCACCCTAACACTTAAATTCACCCTAACACTAAATCTAACCCTAACACTAGCACTCACACTAACCCTAACCCTCACCCTCAACCTAGCCCTCACCCTAACCCTAACCCTCATCCTCATCCTAAACTCACACTAACCCTAAAACTAATCCTCAATATAAACCTCACCCTCAACTTAACCCTAACCCTAACCCACACCCTAACCCTAACCCTCACCCTTAACTTAATCCTCACTCTCAGCCTAACTCTCACCTTTACCCTTACCTGCACCCTCACCCTAACCCTCACCCTAAGCCTAACCCTCATCCTAACCATAACCTTGACCGTAACCCTAAGCCTAACCCTAACCCTAACCCTCACCCTAACCCTAGACATCATCCTAACCCTAATCCTAACCCTAAACCTAACCCTAACCCTCACCATCAACCTTAACCTAATCCTCAACCCCACCCTCACCCTCAGCCTAACCCTAAGCCTAAGCCTAATCCTAACCCTAACCCTCACACTCAGCCTCATCATAACCCTAATCCTAAACCCAACCCGAACACTAACCCTAAACCTCAACCTAACCCTGCCCCTAACCCTCCCTCTAACTCTAACTCTAACCCTAAACTTCACCCTCACCCTCACCCTAACCCTCACCCTAAACCTAAATCTAACCCTCACCCTCACCGTAACTCTAACCTTAACCCTAACAATAACAGTAACCCTAACCATCACCCTAACCCTAACCGTAACTCTAAACGTCACCCTAACCCTAAACCAAACCCTAAACGTCAGCCTCACCCTAACCGTAAACTTAACCTTAACCATAACACTAACAATAACCCTAACCCTAAACCTAACCCTGAAACTCACCCTAACCCTAACCCTCACACTCACCGTAATCTAACCCTAAACCTCACCCTAACCCTCACCCCCAGGTTAACTCTAAGCCTTAACCCTATCCCTAAACCTAACACAATCACTCACCCTAACATTAACCCTAATCCTAAACCTAACCCTAACCCTAAAACCCTCACCCTAACCCTAACCCTAACACTAACCCTAACCCTAACACTCAACCTAACCCTAAACCTCACCCTCACCTTCACCCTAACCCTAAACGTCACCCTTACCCTCACCCTCACTGTAACTCTAACCCTAAACCTAACAATGACACTAACCCTAACACTAACCCTCACCCTCACCCTCACCGTAACCCTAACCCTAACCCAAACCCTCACCCTAACCCTAACCTTAACCCTAACCTAAACCTCACCCTAACCCTAACCCTAACCGTCACCCTGAGCCTCACCCTCACCATAAACTTAAACTTAACCATAACACTAACAATAACCCTAACCCTAACCCTAATCTAACCCTCACTCTCACCCTAACCCTAACCCTAATCCTCACCCTAACCCTAACCCTCACCCTAACCGTAACCTTCACACTAACACTCACCCTAACCCTAAACTTAACACTAACCCTAAACGTCACCCTAACGCTAACCCTAACCCTCACCCTCACCCTAGCCCTCACCTTAGCCCTAATCCTAAACCTAAACCTCACCCTAACCCTCACCCTAACCCTTAAACTCTAACAATCACTGTAATCCTAACCCTTAACCTCACCCTCACGCTCGGGCTAAACCTAAGACTAAGGCTAACCCTAACCCTAACTTCACACTCACCCTCACCCTCATCCTCACAGTAACTCTAACCTTAACCCTAACAATAACACTAACCTTAAACCTAATCCTAACCCTCACCCTAACAGTAAACCTCAACCTAAACCAAGCCCTCACCCTAACACTAACAATAATCCTAACCATAAATCGCATCCTAACCCTAACCCTAAACTTCACCCTCAGCCTCAACCTCACTGTAAAGTTAACCTTAATGATAACACTAACAATAACCCTAACCATAACACTAATACTAACCCTCACCCTCACCCTAACACTAAACCTCCCTCTCACAGTAACCCTAACCCTAACCCTCACCCTAACACTAAACCTAACCCTAATCCTAAACCTCGCCATAATGATAACCCTAAGCTCACGCTCACCCTTGCCCTCATACTAACCCTAAACCTAACCCTAAACCTCATCCTAACCCTCACTCTTACAATAACCCTAACCATCAACCTAACCTTAACCCTAACCTTGAATCTAACCCTAACACTCACCCTCACACTCAGCCTCAGCCTAAACATAAACCTAAGTCTAACCCTAACCCTCACACTCACCCTCACCTTAACCCTAATCCTAATACTAACCCTCACCCTAACCCGCAACCTAACCGTCCTGCTAATCCTAACCCTAAACCTAAACCTCACCCTCACCCTAACCCTAACTCTAACCCTGACCCTAAACCTAAACCTCACCCTAAACCTAACCCTAACCCTCATCCTAACCTAACAGTTACCCTAACCCTAACAATAACCCAACCTTAACGCTAACACTAACTCTAAACATAAACCTCACGCTAATGCTAACCCACACCCTAAAACTAACCCTAATACTAACATTAACCGTCACACTAACCCAAAACATCACCTTCACCCTAAACCTCAACATAACCCTAAACCTAAACCTCACCCTCACCATAGCCATCACACTAACCCTAACCCTCACCTTTACCCTTACTGTCACCCTCACCCTAACCCTCACCCTACCCCTAACAATCATTCTAACCCTCACCCTAAACATAACCCTAATCACCAAGCTAACCCTAACCCTCAACCTCACACTCAGCCTCATTCTAAACCTAAGCCTAACCCTAAACCTAACCCTAAACCTCATCCTCACCCTACCCCTCACCCTAAACCTAATCCTAACCCTAACCCTAAAAATAACAGTAACCCTAACCCTAACCCTCATTCTAACCCTAACCCTCACCCTAAACCTTACCCTCACCCTAACACATACCTTACCCTAACAATAACCCTAACCCTAACCTGAACCCTCATTCTAACCCTAACCCTCACCCTAACCCTTACCCTCACCCTAACACTTACCTTACCCTAACAATAACCCTAACCCAAACACTAACCCTCACACTAACCCTAACCATCACCCTACCCTAACCCTAACGCTAAACCTCACCCAAACCCTAACCCTAACCCTCACCCTCACCCTCACCCACACCATAACTCTAACCCTAACCTTAACAATAACACTAATCCTAACCCTAAATCTAACCCTAATCCTAATCCTAACCCTAATACCCACCTTCAGCCTCACCCTAACCACAAACTTAACCTGAAACATAACAATAACAATAACCCTAACCCTCACCCTAACCCTATCTCTAACACTAAACCTCAAACTCTAGCCCTCACCATAACCATAATCCTAAAACTAACCCTCTTCTTAACCCTCATCCTAACCCTAACCCTAACTCTCACCCTAACCTAATCCTAACCATAACCCTAACCCTATACCTCACCCTAACCCTAAACCTAAAACTAACCCTAACCCTAACCCTCATCCTAACCCTCACTTGAACCCTAAATGTAACCCTAAACCTCACCCTCACCCTCACCCTAACTCTAACCCTAACCCTAAACCTAAACCTCACCCTAACCCTAAACCTCACCCTCACCCTCAACGTAACCCTAACTCGAAACTTAACAATCACCCTAAACCTAACCCTAACAGTCACCCTAACCATAAAACTAACCCTAACCCTAACCCCCACCCTAACACTTACCCTCACCCTAACACTAACCCTAACTCTAACACTAACCCTCACAATAACCCTAACTCTCACCCGAACCCTAAACCTCACCTTAACCCTAACCCTAACCATAAGCCTCACCCTAGCCCTCACCCTAACCCTAATTATAACCCTAACCCTCACCCTAACCCTAACCCTCATCCTCACCTTAACCTCACACAAACCCCAACCCTGATTCTCAATCTAACCCTCACCCTCACCCTAACCCTCATCCTAACCCTTACCCTAAACCTCAACCTAATCCTAACCCTCACCCTTAGGGGAACACTCACCCTCAGCCTAACCCTCACCTTTACTCTTACCGCCACATGCATGCTAACCCTCACCCTAACCCTAACCCTCATCCTAACACTCACCCTAACCCTAACCCTATCCATCACCCTAACCCAAACCCTCAAACTCACCCTCACCCTAAGCCTAACCCTAAGCCTAAGCCTAACCCTAACCCTAAACCTCACCCTCACCCTAGCCCTCACCCTAAACTTAATCCTAACGCTAAGCCTCATCCTCACCCTCAACCCAACCCTAACCCTAACCATCACACAAAACCTATTCCTCACCCCAATACTCACCCTCAGCCTAACCCTAAGACTAAGCCTAACCCTAACCATAACCCTCAACCTCAGGCTCGCCCTCACCGCAAACTAAACCCAAACCATAACACTAACAATAACCTGAATTTAAACCGAAACCCAAACCCTAATCCTCACCCCCACCCTCACCCTCAGCCTAACCCTAATCCTAAACCTAAACCTAAACCTAACACTAAACCTCACCCTAATCCTCAGCCTCACCCTCACCCTAACCCAAACACTAATATAAAACCTCACCCTAACCCTAAGCCTAACCCTAAGCCTTACACTAACTCTCAAACTCACCCTCAATCTAAACTTAAACCTAACCCTAAAACTCACCCTAAACCTCAACCTAAACCTAACACTCACCCTCAACCTTAACCTCACCGCAAACTTTACCCTAACCATAAAAATACCAATAAACCTAACTCTAACCCTAAACTTAACCCTAAACCTCACCCCCACCCTCACCCTCAGCCTAATCATAAGCCTAATCCTAAGCCTAACCCTAAGCCTCACCATAACCCCAAACCTAACCCTCACCCTAACCCTAACCCTAACACTAAACCTCACCTTAAGGCTAACTCTAAACCTAACCCTAACCCTAACCCACACCCTAACTCTCACACTTACACTCTACCTCAGCCTAACCCTAAGCCTAAACCTAACCCTAACCCTAGCCCTCACACTCACCCTCACCCTAACCCTAATCCTAAATCTAACACTATCCCTAACCCTAACCCTCACCCTAACGCTCACCCTAACCCTAACCCTAACACTAACCCTAAACCTAACCCTCACCCTAACCCTCCTCCTAAACCTATTTCTAAACCTGAACCTCAAACTCACCCTGACCCTAAACCTAAACCTAACCCTAAACCACACCCTAACCCTAAACCTCAACCTCACCCTAGCCCTCACCCTAACCCCAATCTTAAACCTAACCCTCATTCTAACCCTCACCTTAACCCTAAACCAAACCCTCACCCTAACCTACACCCTCACCCTAACCCTCAGCCTAACACTAAGCCTAACCTTAAACCTAACCCTAACACAAACCCTCACACTCACACTCACGCTAACCCTAATCCTAAATCTAATCCGATCAATAACCATAACATTCACCCAAACCCTCACCCTAACACTAACCTTAACACCAACCCTAACGCTAACCCTCACACTAACCGAACTCTAACCCTAAACCTCACCCTCACCCTCACCTTAACCCTCACCCCCAACCTCAGCCTAAACCTAAGCCTAACACTAACCCTAACCCTCAAAATCACACTCACCCTCACAAAAACACTTATCCTAATCCCAGGCCTGACCCTAAAACTCACCCTAATCCTAGCCCTCACCCTAACCCTAAACCTAAGACTAACCCTAACCCTAACCGTCACCCTAACCCTAATTCTAAACCTAAACTTCACCCTCAACTTAACCGTAACCCTAACCTTAACCCTAACCCTATACCTCACCCAAAACATAACCCCAAAACTCACCTTCACCCTAGCCCTCACCCAAACCCTAATCCTAACTCTAACCCTCATCCTAACCCTAACCCTAACCCTAACCATAACCATCACCCTAACCCTAACCCTCAGCCTCAACCTCACCCTCAGCCTAAATATAACCCTAAACCTAAACCTAACCCACACACTCACCCTCACCCTAACCCTAATCTAATCCTAAACCTAAAAATAACCCTAACCCTAAACCTAACCCTCAAACTAAACACAACCCTCACCATAACCCAAACTCTCACTCTAACACTTACCCTCACTCTAACAGTAACCCTCACACTAACACTGAAGCTCACACTAACCCTAAACCTCTCCCAAACCTTAACCCTAAACTAACCTAAACCTCACCCTCACCCTAGCCCTCACCTTAACCCTAATTCTAACCCTAACCCTCAACCTAACCCTATCCCTCAACCTCACCCTAAACCTCACACTAACCCTAACCCTAATCCTCAATCTAACCCTCACCCTAACCGTAACCCGAACCCTTAACCTAACGCTCACCCTAACCCTAACCCTCACCCTTATCTTAACCCTCACCCTCAGCCTAAACCTCACATTTACCCTTACCATCACTCTCACCCTAACCCTCAATCTTAACCTAACCCTAACCAAAGCCCTCACCCTAACCCTAACCCTAAACCTCACCCTCACCCTCAGATTTACACTAATCCTATCACTATTCCTTACCCTAAACCTCACCCTCACCCTAGCCATGACCCTAATTCTTACCCTCACACTAATCCTAACCCTAACCCTAAACCTAACTCTCACAATAAACCTAACCCTCACCCAAAACCTCACTGTCACCCTAAATCTGACCTTAACCCTAATAACAACCCTAACCCTCACTCTCACACTAACCCTCACCCTAACCCTGACCCTAAACCTCACCCTAATCATAACCCTAAACCTTAGCCTAACCCTCACCCTAACCCTAAGCATAACCCTAACCCTAACCCTCACCCTAACCCTCACCCTAACCCAAATCTTAACCCTAACCCTCACCCTCACCCTAAACCTCATCCTAACACTTAGCCTCATCCTCACCCTAAACCTCTCACTTAACCGAATCCTCACCGTAACTCTAATCCTAACCTTCACCCTCACCGTCACCCTGACGCTAAGCCTAACCCTAACCCTCTCCCTAACCATAATGCTAAGTCTAACACTCACACTAACCCTAATGCTATCACTTATCCACACCACAAACCTAACCCTAACCTTAACCCTCACCCTCACCCTAAACCTCACCCTAACCCTAAACCTAATCCTAACCCTCACCCTCACCTTAACCCTAACAATAACACTCACCTAACCCTAATCCTAACCTTCTACCTCACCTGAACCCTCACCCTAACACTAACGCTCACCCACACCCTAAACCTCAAGCTCACCCTTACCCTAACCCTCAACTAATCCTCACCCTAACCCTAACCATTACCTAACTGAGAGCCTAACCCTCACTTTCACCATAACCATATCCCTAACCCTAAACCTCACCCTCACCCACACCCTCTACCTCAGCCTATCCCTAACCCTATCCCTAATCCTAACCCTAACCATCACCTTCACCCAAACCCTCAACATAACCCTTAGCCTCACCCTCACTCTCACCCTAACCTTAACCCTCACACTAATCCTAACCCTCACACTAAACCTAAACCTACCCCTCACCCAAAACCTCACCATAAACTTAACCATAACCCTAACCCTCACCCTCACGCTAGCCCTCAACCTAATACTAATTCTAACCCTAACCCTCACCCTAACCCTCATCCTCATCCTAAACCACACACTAACCCTAACCCTAATCCCCAATCTAACCCTAACCCTAACCCTTACCCTAACCCTAACCCTAACCCTAACCCTCACCCTCACCGTAACAGTAACCCTAACCCTAACAATAACCCAACCCTAACGCTAACACTAACCCTAAACATAAACCTCAACCTAATGCTAACCCTCACCCTGAAACTAACCCTAATACTAACGCTAACTGTCACACTAACCCTAAACATCACCTTAACCCTAAACCTCAACATAACCCTAAACCTAACCCTCACCCTCACCATAGCCCTCACACTAACCCTAACCCTCATCCTCACCCTAAACCTCACACTAACCCTAACACTGATACTCAATCTAAACCTCACCCTCACCCTAACCCTAACCCTAATCCTCACCCTAACTCGCACCCTAATCCTAACCCTCACCTTCACCCTTACTGTCACCCTCACCCTAACCCTCACCCTACCCCTAACAATCATTCTAACCCTCACCCAAAACATACCCTAACCATCACGCTAACCCTAATCCTCAACCTCATACTCAGCCTCATTCTAATCCTAAGCCTAACCCTAACCCTAACTCTAAACCTCTTCCTCAGCCTACCCCTCACCCTAACCCTAATCCTAACCCTAACCCTAAAAATAACACTAACCCTAACCCTAACCCTCATTCTAACCCTAACCCTCACCCTAACCCTTACCCTCACCCTAACACTTACCTTACCCTAACAATAAGCCTAACCCTAACCCTAACACTCATTCTAACCCTAACCCTCACCCTAACCCTTACACTCACCATAACACTTACCTTACCCTAACAATAACCCTAACCCAAACACTAACCCTCACACTAACCCTAACCATCACCCTACCCTAACCCTAACCCTAAACCTCATCCTAACCCTAACCCAAACCCTCACCCTCACCCTCACCATAACTCTAACCCTAACCTTAACAATAACACTAATCCTAACCCTAAATTTAACCCTAATCCTAATCCTAACCCTAATACCCACCTTCAGCCTCAACCTAACCACAAACTTAACCCTAACCATAACACTAACAATAACCCTAACCCTCACCCTAACCCTAACATTAACCCTCACCTTAACCCTAACCCTAATCCAAATCCTAACGCTATTCCTCATCCTAACCCTCACCCTAACCCTAACCCTAAACCTCAACCTAACCGTAACCCTCACCCCTACACTCAGCCTAACCCTAAACCTAACCCTAACACTAACCCTCACACTCACACTCAAGCTAACCTTAATCATAGATCTAACCCGCTCCCTAAACATAACCCTCACCCTAAACCTCACCTAACCCTAACCCTAACACCAATCCTAACACTAACCCTCACAATAACCCTAACTCTAACCCTAAACCTTACCCTCACCCTCACCTTAACCGTGACCGTCAACCTCAGCCTAAACCTAAGCCTGACCCTAACCCTAACGCTCACACTTACACTCACACTCACCCTAACACTAATCCTAATCCCAGCCCTAACCCTAACCATCACCCTAACCCTAACCCTCACAATAATCCTAAACCTAACACTAACCCTAACCCTAACACTCACCCTAACTGTAACTCTAAACCTAAACCTCACCCTCAACTTAACCCTAAGCCTAACCCTAACCCTAACGCTAACCCTCACAATAATCCTAAACCTAACCCTAACCCTAACCCTAACCCTAACCCTAACCCTAACCCTAACCCTAACCCTAACATTTACTCTGACCCTAACACTAACCCTAACCATCACCCTAATGTTCACACTTACCCTAACCCTCACAGTAACCCTAAACCTCATCCTAACCTTAACCCTAACCCTAACTTAAACCTCACCCTCATCCTAGCCCTCACCCTAACCCTAATTCTAACCCTAACACTCACCCTCAACCTCACCCTAAACCTCACACTAGCCCTAACCCTAATCCTCAATCTTACCCTCACCCTAACTGTAACCCGAACTCTTAACCTAACCCTCACCCTAACCCTAACCCTCACCCTTATCTTAAGCCTCACCCTCAGCCTAACCCTCACCTTTACCCTTACCATCACTCTCACCCTAACCCTCAACCTTACGCTAACCCTCACCCAAGCCCTCACCCTAACCCTAACCCTAAACCTCACCCTCACCCTCAAATTTACACTAATCTTATCACTATTCCTAACCCTTAACGTCACCCTCACCTAACAGTCAGCTAATTCTTACCCTCACACTAATCCTAACCCTAACCCTAACTCTCACACTAAACCTAACCCTCACCCTAACCGTAACCCTACCCCTTACCCTAAACCTCATCTTAACCCTAACTCTAACCCTCACCCTAACCCTCACCCAAAACCTCACTGTCACCGTAAATCTGACCCTAACCCTAATAACAACCCTAACCCTCACCCGAACCCTAACCCTCACCCTCACCCTAACCCTCACCCTAACCCTCACCCTAATCATAACCCTAACCCTCAGCCTAACACTCACCCTAACCGAAACCTTAACCCTAAGCCTCACCCTCACCCTAACCCTCATCCTAACACTTAACCTCATCCTCACCTTAAACCTCACACTTAACCGAATCCTCACCGTAACTCTAAACCTAACCGTCACCCTCACCGTCACTCTCACGCTAAGCCTAACCCTAACCCTCACCCTAAACCTAAAACTCACCCTAATCCTCACTATAACTCTAATGCTAAGTCTAACACTCACCCTAACCCTCATGCTATCACTTATCCACAGAACAAACCTAACCCTAACCTTAACCCTCACCCTCACCCTAACCCTAATCCTAACCCTAACCCTAACCCTCATCCTAACCCTCACCCTAATCCTAAGGTTAACCATCACCCTAAGCCTAATCCTCACACTCACCCTCACCCTCAGACTAACCCTAAGCCTAAGACTAATCCTAACCCTAACCCTCACACTCACCCTCAACCTAAACCTAATCCTAACCCAAAACCTAACCCTAACCCTAAACCTCAACCTTACCCTCACGCTAAACCTAACGTTAACCCTAACACTAACCCTAACCCTAACACTCAGCCTTACCCTCCCCCTCAACTTAACTCTAACCCTAAACCTCTCACTCACACTATCCCTAATCCTAACCCTAACTCTAAACCTCAGCCTAACCCTAACCCTAAACCTCCCCCTCCCCCTCACCCAAACCGTATGTCTAACCCTAACCCTAACATTAACAATAATCCTAACCCTAAAACTAAACCTAACCCTAAGCCTAACCCTAATGCTAACACTCACCCTCACCATAATCCTAATCCTAACCCTAACACTCAAACTAACCCTAACCCTCAACCTCACTGTAACCCTAACCCTCATCCAAAAGCTCACCCTAACCCTAACCCTAACCCTAAAACTCACCCTAACACTAACCCTAACCCTCACCTTCACCCTAGCCCTCACCCTAACCCTAAGCATAACCCTAATCCTCATCCTAACCCTCACCCTAACCCTAACTCTAACCCTAAAACTCACACTAACCCTAACCCTAACTAAAACCCTAACCCTAACCCTAAACCTCACCCTAACCCTAACACTCACCCTCACCCTCACTGTAACCCTAACCCTAAACCTAACAATATCCCTAAACCTAACCCTAACTCTCACCCTAAACATAACACTCACCCTAACCCTAACCCTCACCCTAACACTTACCCTAAACCTTAACCTAACCCTAACTCTAACACTAACCCTCACAGTAACCCTAACTCTCACCCTAATCCTAAACCTCACCCTAACCCTAACCCTAACCCTAACCCTCACCCAAACCGTAGCCCTCACTCTCACCCTAACCCTAACCATCATCCTCACCATAAACATCACCCTAACCCTAACCATAATTCTCAATCTAACCCTGACCCTCACCTTAACCCTCACCCTCACCCTAACCCTTATGCTAACCCTCACATTAATCCTTACCCTCACCCTTAAAGGAACACTCACCCTCAGCCTAAACCTCACCTTTACTGTTACCGTCATGCTCACCCTAACCCTCACCCTAACCCTTACACTCATCCTAACACTCACCCTAACCCTAACCCTATCCATCACCCTAACCCTATCATTCACACTCACCCTCACCCTCAGCCTAAACCTATGCCTAAGCTGAACCCTAACCCT
The DNA here is from genome assembly GCF_024711535.1 of Dipodomys merriami. NCBI lineage: Eukaryota > Metazoa > Chordata > Mammalia > Rodentia > Heteromyidae > Dipodomys > Dipodomys merriami. The sequence continues at coordinate 59,613 of NW_027206358.1, forward strand.
AACCCTCACCCTCACCCAAGCCCTCACCCTAAAACTTATCCTGACCCCAACACTCATCTTAACCCTCACCCTAACCCTAACCTTAACCATCACCCAAAACCTATTCCTCATCCCCTCCCTCATCCTCACCCTATCCCTAATCCTAATCCTAACCGTAACAATAACCCTAACACTAAACCTAACCCTCAACCGAAACATAACCCTCACCCTAAACCAAAACCTCACCCTAACACTTACCCTCAACATAACACTAACCCTAACTCTAACCCTAATCCTCACACTAACCCTAACCCTCACAGTAACCCTAAAACTCACCCTAACCTTAACCCTAACCCTAACCTAAACCTCACCCTCATCTTAGTCCTCACCCATACCCTATTTCTAAACCTAACCCTAAACCTAACGGTAACCCTCAATCTCACCCTAAACCTCACACTAACCCTAACCATAATCCTCAATCTAACCCTCACCCTAACCGTAACCCGAACCCTTGTCCTAACCCTCACCCTAACCCTTACCCTCACCCTTATGTTAAGCCTCACCCTCAGCCTAACCCTCACCTTTACCCTTACCATCACTCTCACCCTAACCCTCAACCTTACCCTAACCCTCACCCAAGCCCTCACCCTAAGCCTAACCCTAAACCTCACCCTCACCCTCAGATTTACACTAATCCTATCACTATTACTATCCCTAAACCTCAACCTCACCCTAATTCTTACTCTCAAACTAATCGTAACCCTAACCCTAACCCTAACTCTCACACTAAACCTAACCCTCACCCTAACCGTAACCCTACCCCTTACCCTAAACCTCACCTTAACCCTAACTCTAACCCTCAACCTAACCGTCACCTAAAACCTCACCGTCACCCTAAATCTGACCCTAAGCCTTATAACAACCCTAACTCTAACCCTCACCCTAACACTCACCCTAAACATAACCCTAAACCTCAGCCTAACCCAAACCTTAACCCTAACCCTCACCCTCACCCTAACCCTCATTCTAACAGTTAACCTCATCCTCACCCGAAACCTCACACTTAACCGAATCCTCACCGTAACTCTAACCCTAACCGTCACCCTCACGCTAAGCCTAACCGTAACCCTCACCCTAACCCTAAAACTCACCCTAATCCTCACCCTCACCCTCACCCTAACCCTAATGCTAAGTCTAACATTCACCCTAACCCTCATGCTATCACTTACCCACACCACAAACCTAACCCTAACCTTAACCCTCACCCTCACCCTAAACCTCACCCTAACCCTAAACCTAATCCTAACCCTCACCCTAATCCTATCCCTAACACTAACCCTCACCTAACCCTAACCCTAACATTCTACCTCACCCTAACCCTCACCATCACCCGAACCTTCACCCTAAACCTAACGCTCACCCACACCCTAAACCTCAAGCTCACCCTTACCATAACCCTCAACTAATCCTCACCCTAACCCTAACCATTACCTAACCAAGACCCTCACCCTCACCCTCACCTTCATCTAACACTCACCCTCACCCTAGACCTCAACCCTAAACATAACCCTAACCCTAAACCTGACCCTCACCATCACCCTCAACCTCAGCCTATCCCTAACCCTATCCCTAATCCTAACCCTAACCCTTAACCTCACCATCACTCTCACCCTAACCGTAACCCTCACACTAAATCTAACCCTCACCCTAAACCTAAACCTACCACTCACCCTAAACCTCACCATAAACCTAAGGCTAACCCTAATCCTCACCCTCACGCTAGCCCTCACCCTAACCCTAATTCTAACCCTAACCCTCAACCTAACCCACATCCTCCCCCAAAACCTCACACTAACCCTAACCCTAATCCCCAATCTAACCCTAACCCTAACACTTACACTAACCCTCACCCTAACCCTAACCCTCACCCTTACCCTAACTCTCACCCTTAGCCTAACCCTCAACTTTACTCTTACCATCACGCTCATCGTAACCCTCACCCTAACCCGAACCCTCATCCTAACCCTCACCCTAACCCTAACCCTATCCATCACCATGACCCTAACCCTCACCCTCACCATCATCCTCATTCTAAACCTATGCCTAAGCCTAACCCTAACCTCAACCCTCCCCTCACCATAGCCCTCACGCTAACCCTAATCCTAAACCTAACCCTCATCCTAACCCTCACCCTAACCCTAAGGTTAACCATCACCCTAAACTTAATCCTCACACCCACCCTCACCTCAGCCAAACCCTAAGCCTAAGCCTAATCCTAACCCTAACCCTAACACTAACCCTAACCCTAACCCTCACCATAAACCTCCCCCTCAACCTAAGTCTAACCCTAATCCTCAACCTCACCCTATCCCAAATCCTAACTCTAACCCGAAACCTCATCCTAACCCTAACACTAACCCTCAACCTCACCCTCACCCAAATCGTAAGTCTAACCCTAACCCTAACATTACCACTAATCCTAACCCTAAAACTAACCCTTACCCTAACCCAAACCTTCACTCTCAGCCTCACCCTCACTGCAAATGAAACCCTAACCATTACATTTACAATAACCCTAACCCTAATCCTAACCATCACCCTCACGCTAACCATAATCCTAACCCTAACCCTCGCCCTAAACTTAAGCCTCACTCTCACTGAAACCCTAACCCTCACCCTAACCTAACCTTAACCCTCACCCTAACCCTTTACCTCACCCTAATCCTAACACTAAGCCTGACCTAAACCTCCCCCTCACCCTAACCCTAACTCAAACCCTAACCCTCAAACTAACACTCAACCTAACCCTAAACCTAACCCTAACCCTAAACCTCACATTAACCCTAACCCTCACCCTAACCCAAACCCTACCCCTCACTCTAACCCTCAAGCTATCTCTAACCCTCACCCTCACCAGAACCCTAAACCTAACCCTAACCCTAAACCTCACCTTAAGGCTAATTCTAACCCTAACCCTAACCTTAACCGGCAACCTAACACTAATCCTCACCTTCACCCTCACCCTCAGCCTAACCCTAAGCCTAAGCCTAACCCTAACCCTAACCCTCACACTCATCCTCACCCTAACCATAAATCTAAAACTAACCCAAGCCCTAACCCTTACCCTCAACCTAACCCTCACCCTAACCCTAACCCTAACACTAACCCTAAACCTAACACTAACAAACACCCTAAACCTCAACCTAACCCTAACCCTCACCCTCACCCTAACCCTCACCATAACCCTTAGCCTCACCCTCACTCTCACCCTAACAGTAACCCTCACACTAATCCTAACCCTCACCCTAAACCTAAACCTACCCCTCACCATAAACTTAACCCTAACCCTAACACTCACCCTCACGCTAGCCCTCAACCTAATCCTAATTCTAAACCTAACCCTCACCCTTACCCTCATCCTCACCCTAAACCTCACACTAACCCTAACCCTAATCCTCAATCTAACCCTAACCCTAACCCTTACCCTAACCCTAACCCTAACCCTCACTCTCACCCTCACCCAAATCGTAAGTCTAACCCTAACCCTAACATTACCTCTAATCCTAACCCTAAAACTAACCCTTACCCTAACCCTAAACTTTACTCTCAGCCTCACCCTCACTGGAAACGTAACCCTAAAAATAACATTTACAATAACCCTAACCCTAATCCTAACCATCACCCTCACCCTAACCATAACCCTAACCCTAACCCTCGCCCTAGCCTTAACCCTCATTCTCACTGAAACCCTAACCTTCATCTTAACCCTCACCCTAACCTAACCTTAACCCTCACCCTAACCCTTAACCTCACCCTAATCCTAACACTAAGCCTAACCTAAACCTCCCTCTCCCCCTAAACGTAAGACAAACCCTAAGACAAACCCTAACCCTCAAACTAACCTTGAAACTAACCCTAACCCTAAACCTAACCCTAAACCTCACATTAACCCAAACACTCACCCTAACCCTAAACCTACCTCTTACCCTAACCTTCAAGCTAACTCTAACCCTCAACCTCACCAGAACCCTAAACCTAACCCTAACCCTAAACCTCACCTTAAGGCTAATTCTAACCCTAACCCTAACCCTAACCAGCACCCTAACCCTAATCCTCACCTTCACCCTCACCCTCAGCCTAACCCTAAGCCTAAACCTAACCCTAACCCTAACCCTCACACTCACCCTCACACTAACCATAATCCTAAACCTAACCCTATCCCTAATCCTTACCCTCAACCTAACCCTCACCCTAAACCTAAACCTAACACTAACCCTAACCCTAACCCTCACCCTAAACATCACCCTAACCTTAACACTAATCCTAAACCTGACCTTCACCCTAACCCAAACTTTAACCCTAATCCTAACCCTAAACCTCATCCTAACCTTCACCCTAACCCTCACCCTCACCCTAACCCTAACCGACAAGCTGGGCCTAGGCCTAAGCCTAAGTCTAGTATTAACCCTAACCCTCACCGTAACCCTAACCCTAACACTAACCATAACTCTAACCCTAAACCTCACTCTCACCCTAACCCTAACTCTAACCCTAACCCTAACCCTAAACCTCATCTTAACACTAAACCTAACCTTCACCTTCACCCTCACATTAAACAGAACCTTAAACTTAATCCTAACAATAACTCTAACCCTAACCATAATCCTCACACTTACTATAAGCCTCACCCTAACATTTACCCTTAACCTAACACCCTAATCCTAACACGAACCCTCAAACTAACCCTAACCATCACCCTAACCCTAAGCCTAACCCTCACCCTAACCATAAACCTCACCCTCAACATCACCCTCAGGCTAACCCTAAGCCTAACCCTAAACCTAACCCTAACAATAACTCTAACGTTAATCCTAACACTCACCCTAACCATAAGCCTCACCCCAACCTAAACCCTTACCCTAACACTTACCCTCCCACTAACACTAACCCTAACCCTAACAATAACCCTCAAACTAACCCTAACCTAACCCTAAACCTCAACCTAACCCTCACCCTAACCCTAACCCTAAAACTAACCCTAACCCTAACCCTCACCCTAACCCTCCCCCTAACCCTATATCTCACACTAAATCTCACCCTCACCCAAATCCTTACCCTAACCCTAACCCTAAACCCCACCCTAACCCTAACCCTAACCCTGACCCGCACCCTCACCCTCACCGGAAATCTAACCCTAACCCTAACAATATAACTAAACCTAAACAAAACCATCACCCTAACCCTAATCCTCACCCCCACACTTACCCTCAGCCTAACCCGAAGCCTAAGCCTAACCCTCAAACTAACCCTCACACTCACCCTCACCCTAAACCTAATCCTAAACCTAACCCTATCACTAAACCTCAACCTAACCCTCACAATCACACTAACCCTAACACTAACCCTAACCCTAAACCTCAACCTAACAGTCACCCTAACCATAACTCTAACCCTAATCCTAAGCCTAAACCTAAGCCTAACCGTCACCGTAACCCTAACCCTGACCCTCAACCTAAACCTAACCCTAAACCTAACCCTAAACCAAACCCTAATCCTCAGCCTCACACTCACCCTAATCCAAACCCTAACCTTAACCCTCACCCTAACCCTAAGCTTAATCCTAAACCTAACCCTAACCCTCACATTCAACCTCAACCTAATCTTAATCCTAAATCTAACCCTATCCCTAACCCTAACCCTCATTCTAACCCTCACCCTAACCCTAACACTAACCCTCACCATAATCCTAAACCTAACCCTCAACCTAACCCTAACACTCACCCTAACCCTAACCCTAAACCTCACCCTAACCCTAACTCTCACCCTCACCCTCACCCTCAGCCTAAACCTAAGCCTAATCCTAAATCTAACCCTAACACACACACTCACCCTCACCCTAACCCTAATCCTATACCTAACCCTAACCCTAAACCTCCCCCTACCTCTCACCCTAAACCTAACTCTAACCCAAACCCTAAACCTCACCCTAACCCTAACCATAACCCTCACACTAACCCAAACCCTCACCCTAGCACTTACCTTGACCCTAACACTAATCCTAACCCTAACACTAACCCTCACACTAACTCTAAACCTAACCCTCACCCGCAACCTCACCCTCATTGGAACTCTAACCCTATCTCTAACAATAACACTAATCCTAACCCTAACCGTCACCCTAACCCTAATCCTCAACCCCACCCTCACCCTCATCCTAACCCTAAGCCTAAGCCTAACCCTCACCCTATCCCTTACACTCACCCTCACGCTAACCTAATCCTAACCCTAAACCTATCTCTAAACCTCATCCTAACCCTCACGCTCACCCGAACCCTAACACTCACCCTAACCCTCCTGCAACCCTAACTCTAACCCTAAAACTCACCCTCACCCTAACCCTAAACCTAACCCTAAACCTCACCCTAAACCTCACCCTAACCGTAAAGCCTCACCCTCACCCTCAACCTCACAGTAACTCTAACCCTAACAATAACACTAACACTAACCCTAACCCTAACCATAACCATAACCCTCAACCTCAGCCTCACCCTCACTGAAAACTTAACCCTAACCATGACGCTAACAATAACCCTAAACCTAACCCTAACCCTAATCCTCACCCCCACCCTCACCCTCAGCCTAACCCTAAGCCTAAGCCTAACACTAACCCTAACCCTCACCATAACCCTAACCCTAACCCTAAACCTAAGCCTAAATCTAACCCTAAACCAAACCCTAATCCTCAGCCTCACCCTCACCATAACACAAACCCTAATCTTAACCCTCATCCTAACCCTAAGCCTAATCCTAACTCTAACCCTAAACCTCACACTCAACCTCACCCTAACCTTAGTACTAAACCTAACTCTCACCCTAACCCTAACCCTCAACCCAACCCTCAACCTAGCCCTAACCCTAAACCTAATCCTAAGCCTAAACCTCATCCTAAACCTCACCCTCAAGCTCATGCTCGGCCTAAGCCTAAGCCTAACCCTAACCCTCACCCTAAGCCTAAAACTAACACGAAGCCTAACTCTAAACTTAAACCTCACTCTCACCCTAACCCTAATTCTAACCCTAACATAACCCTAAACCTCATCCTTACCCTAACCCTAACCCTCACTCTCTCCCTCACTGTAACAGTAACTCTAACCCTAACCCTAACAATAACCCTAAACCTAACCCTAACCCTCACCCTAACCATAACCTCACCCTATCCCAAACCCTCAACCTAACACTTACGCTAACCTTAATACTAACCCTAACCCTAACACTAACCCTCACACTAACACTAACCCTAACCCTAACCCTTAACCTCAACCTAACCCTCACCCTTACCCTAAGCCTAATACTAACCCTAACCATAACCATCACCCTAACCTTTCCCCTAACCCTACATCTAACACTAAATCCCACCCTCACCCTAACCCTAACCCTAAACCTAACCCAAAACCTCACCGTAAACCTCACCCTAACACCAATCCTCACCCTTACCCTCAACCGCACCGTAACTTTAACCCTAACCCTAACAATAACATTAACCCTAACCATAACCATAACCCTCACCCGCAGCCTCACCCTCACCGCAAACTTAACCCTAACCATAACACTAACAATAACCTAAACCAAACCCTAACCCTAACCCTAATCCTCACCCTCAGCCTAACCCTAAGCCTAACCCTATCCCTAAACATAACCCTCAACATAACCCTAACCCTAACCCTAACCCTAAGTCTAAACCTAACCCTAACCCTAAACCTAACCCTAATAATAAACCTAACCCTAATCCTCAGCCTCACCCTCACCCTAACCCAAACCCCAACACTAATCCTTACCCTAACCCTAAGCCTAATCCTAACCCTAGCCCTAATGCTCACACTCACCCTCATCCTAAACCTAATCCTAAACCTAACCCTATCCCTAACACTAAACCTCACCCTAACACTCACCATAGCCCTCACCCTAACCCTAAACCTAAACCTCATCCTCACCCTAGCCCTCACCCTAACCCTAAATCTATCCCTCACCCACACCCTAACCCTAACCCTCATCCTCACCCTAAACCTCACACTAACCCTAAACCAAATCCTCAATCTAACCCTCACCCTAACCCTAACAGTAACCCTAACCTAACACGAAAATTAACCCTAAAACTCACCCTTATCTTAACACTTACCCTCAGCCAAAAACTCTCCTTTACCCTTACCATCATAATCTCCCTAACCCACAGCCTAACCCTAAACCTCATACTAAGCCTCACCCTAACCGAAACCCTCATCCTAGCCCTCACCCTAACCCTAATCCTAACCCTAACCCTCATTCTAACCCTCACCCCAACCCTAACCCTAAACATTACCCTAACCCTAATCCTCACCCCCACCCTCACCCTCAGCCTAACCCTAAGTCTAAGCCTAACCCTAACCCTAAACCTCACACTCACACTCACCTAACCCTAATCATAACACTAACCCTAACCCTAACCCAAAACCTCAACGTAACCATCAACCTAACCTTAACCCTAACACTAAACCTAACCCTAACCTCGAACTAACACTCCCCCTAACCCTAAATCTAACACTAAACCTCACCCTCACCCTAAACCTAATCCTAACCCTAACCATAAACCTCAACCTAACCCTAACCCTAACATTCACCCTCACCCTCACCCTCACCCTCACCCTTACCATAAATCTAACCCTAACCCTAACAATAACACTAATCTTAACCCTAAACATAAGCCTAACCCTAATCCTAACACTCACCCTCACCCTAACCCTAATCCTAACCCTAACCCTCAACCTAACCCTAACCCTCACACTCACAGTAATCCTAACCCTCATTCAAACCCTCACGCTAACCCTAACCCAAAACCTAAACCTCACCATAACACTAACCCTAACCCTCAACCTCACCCTAGACCTCACCCTAACCATAATCCTACACCTAAACCTCATCCTAACCCTAACCCTAACCATCACACTATCTCTAACTCTAACCCTCAACCTAACCCTAACCCTCACCCTAACCCTAAACTTAACCCAAACCCAAACTCTCACCCTAACCCTAAACCTAACCCTCACCCTAACCACAATCCTCACCCTCACCCTCACCGTCAGCCTAATGTTCACCCTAACCCTAACCGTAACACTCACCCTAAACCTACCCCTCACCCTCAGCCTAACCCCAAGCCGAAGCCTAACCCTAAGCCTAACCCTCACACTCACCCTAACCCTCACACTCACCCTAACCCTCACACTCACCCTAACCCTCACCCAAACCCTAAATCTAACACTAACCTTAACCCTAACCCTCACCTTCAGCCTCACCCAAGACCTAACTCTAATCCTAAAACTAACTCTCACCCTAAACCTAACCCTAACCCTAAACCTCACTCTAACCCTAAATCTCACCATCACCCTAATCCTAACCCTGAGTCCTCAGCCTAACCCTAAGCCTAATCCTAACCCTAACCCTAAGCCTAATCCTAACCGTAACCCTAAACCTAATCCTAAACCTAACCTTATCCCTAACACTAAACCTCACCCTAACACTCACCCTAGCTCTCATCCTAACCCAAAAGCTAAACCTCATCCTTACCCTAGCCCTCACCCTAACCCTAATTCTATCCCTCACCCTCACTCTAACCCTAACCCTCATCCTCACCCTAAACCTCACACTAACCCTAAACTGAATCCTCAATCTAACCCTCACCGTAACCCTAACACTAACCCTTACCCTAACCCTAAACCTAACCGTAACCCTTACCCTTAACACTCACCCTCAGCCAAAACCTCTCCTTTACCCTTACCATCATAATCACCCTAACCCAAACCCTAACCCTAAACCTCATACAAACCCTCACCCTAACCATAAACCTAACCATCACCCTAACCGAAACCCTCAACCTCAACCTCAAGTTCAGCCTAATCCTAAGCCTAAGCCTTACCTTAATCCTCACCCTCACCCGAGCCCTCACCCTAACCTTAATCCAACCCTAACCCTCATTCTAACCCTCAACCTAACCCTAACCCTAACCATCACCGTAACCCTAATCCTCACTCCCGCCCTCACCCTCAGCCTAACCCTAAGGCTAAGCCTAACCTTAACCCTAACCCTACCCAAAACCTCAACATAACCATCAACCTACCCTTGACCCTAACACTAACCCTAACCCTAAACCTCGAACTAACATCACTCTCAACCGAGCCCTCACCCTAAAATTAATCCAAACCCTAACCCTCATTCTAACCCTCAACCTAACGCTAAAACTAACAATCACTGTAACCCTAATCCTGACCCCCACCCTCACCCTCACCCTAACCCTAATCCTAACCCTAAACCTAACCCTAACCCTAAACCTCAACCCTACCCTCACCCTAAACCTAACGCTAACCCTAACACTAACCCTAAACCTAACACTCACCCTTACCCTCCCCCTCAACCTAACTCTTGTCCTAAACCTCTCCCTCACCCTATCCCTAATCCTAACCCTAACTCTAAACCTCACCCTAACCCTAACCCTAACCCTCACCCTCACCCTCACCCAAACCGTAAATCTAACCCTAACCCTAATATTGACACTAATCCTAACCCTAAAACTAACCCTTACCCTAACCCTAACCTTCACCCTCAGCTTCACCCTCACTGCAAATGTAACCCTAAACATAACATTTACAATAACCCTAACCCTAATCCTAACCATCACCTTCACCCTAACCTTAATCCTAACCCTAACCCTCACCCTAACTTTAAACCTCACCCACACTGAAACCCTAAACCTCATCTTAACCATCACCCTAAAACTCACCCTCACCCTCACCGTAACTCTAACCCTAACCCAAACATTAACACTAATCCTAACCCTAAACCTAACCCTAACTCTAAGCCTAACCCTAATGCTAACGCTCACCCTCACCCTAATCCTAATCCTAACCCTAACACTCAAACTAACCCTAACACTCACCCTCACTGAAACCCTAACCCTCGTCCAAAAGCTCACCCTAACCCTAACCCTAACCCTAACCCTAAAACTCACCCTCACCCTAACCCTAACTAAAACCCTAACCCTAATCCTAAACCTCACCCTAACCCTAACCCTCACCCTCACCCTCCCTGTAACACTAACCCTAAACCTAACAATAACCCTAAACCTAACCCTAACCCTCACACTAAACATAACACTCACCCTAACCCTAACTCTCAACCTAACACTTACCCTAACCCTTACCCTAACCCTAACTCAAACACTAACCCTCACAGTAACCCTAACTCTCACCCTAACCCGAAACCTCACAGTCACCCTAACCCTAACCCTAACCCTCACCCTCACCCGAGCACTCACTCTAATCCTAATTCTAACCATAACCCTCACCCTAACCCTCAACTTCATCCTCAGCCTAAACCTCACCCTAACCCTTACCCTAATCCTCAATCTAACACTCACCCTCACCCTAACCCTCACCCTAAACCTGATGCTAACCCTCACCCTAATCCTACCACTCACCCTTAGGGGAACACTCACCCTCCACCTAAACCTCACCTTTACTGTTACCGTCATGCTCACCCTAATCCTCACCCTTACCCTAACACTCATCCTAACACTTGCCCTAAACCTAACACTATCCATCAGCCTAACCCTATCACTCAACCTCACCCTCACCCTCACCCTAGCCCTCACCCTAAAATTATTCTAACCCTAACCCTCATCCTAACCCTCACCCTAACCCTAACCCTATCCATCACCCAAAACCTATTCCTCACCCCCACACCCTCATCCTCAGCCTAACCCTAAGACTAAGACTAACCCTAACTCTAACCCTCACCCTCACCCTAGCCCTCACGCTAAACATAATCCTAACCCTAACCCTCATCCTAACCCTCACCCTATCCCTAACCCTAACAATCACCCAAAACCTATTCCTCACCCCCACCCTCACCCTCAGCCTAACCCTAAGACTAAGACTAACCCTAACCCTAACCCTCACCCTCACCCTAGCCCACACCCTAACACAAGTCCTAAACCTAACCCGAACCCTAATCCTCACCTTAAACCTAACCCTAACCTTAACCCTCACAATAGCCCTCCCGGTAACCTTAATCCTAACCATATACCTCATCCTAACCCTCACCCTAACCTTAACCCTAACCCTCACCCTAACCCTAACCCTCACCCTCACCCTCAGCCTAACCCTAAACCTACCCTAACAATAATCCTCACTCTCACACTCAAGCTAAACTAATCCTAAATCTAACCCGATCCCTAAACATAATGCTCACCCTAACCTTCACCCTAAACTTAACCCTAACACCAATCCTAACACTAACCCTCATACTAACCGTAATTCTAATCCTAAACCTCACCCTCACCTTCACCTTAACCGTCACCCTCAACCTCAGCCTAAACCTAAGCCTAAACCTAACCCGAACCCAAAACCTCACACTCACACTCACCCACACTTTAACACTAATCCTACTCCCAGCCTTAACCCTAACCCTCACCCTAACCCTAACCCTCACCCTAACCCTAAACTGAACATTAACCCTAACCCTTACCCTCACCCTAACCCTAACTCTAAACCTAAACCTCACCCTCACCTTAACCCTAAACCTAATCCTAACCCTAACCCTAAAACTCACCCTAAACATAACCCTAAACCTCATCTTCAACCTAGCCCTCACCCAAACCCTAATCCTAACTCTAACCCTCATCCTAACCCTCACCCTAACCCTAACCCTAACCCTCACCCTAACCCTAACCCTCACCCTCACCCTCAGCCTAACCCTAACACTAATCCTCACACTCATACTCACACTAACCCTAATCCTAAACCTAACCTGATCCCTAACCATAACCCTCACACTAACCCTCACCCTAACCCTAACCCTAACACCAATCCTAACACTAACCCTCACACTAACCCTAAATCTAACCCTAAACCTCACCCTCACCCTCACCTTAACACTCACCCTCAACCTCAGCCTAAACCTAAGCCTAACCCTTAGCCTAACCCTAACCCTCACACTCACACTCACCTTCACCCTAACACTAATCCTACTCCAAGCCCTAACCCTAACCCTCATCCTAACCCTAACCCTCACCCTAAACCTAAACCGAACATTAACCCTAAGCCTAACCCTCACCCTAACCCAATCTCTAAACCTAAACCTCAGCCTCACCTTAACCCTAACCCTAACCCTAACCCTAAAACTAAACCTCACCCTAAACATAACCCTAAACCTCATCTTCACCCAAGCCCTCACCCAAACACTAATCCTAACTCTAACCCTCATCCTAACCCTCACCCTAACCCTAACCCTAAGCATCAACCTAAAGCTAACCCTCATCCTCAACCTCACCCTCAGCCTAATCTTAAGCCTAAACCTAAACCTAACCCTAACCCACACACTCAACCTCACCCTAACCCTATTCCTAATCCTAACCCTAACAATAACCCTAACCCTAAACCTAACCCTCAACCTAAACATAATCCTCACCCTAACCCAAACACTCACCCTAACACTTACCCTCACCCTAACACTAACCCTAACTCTAACACTAACCCGCACACTAACCCTAACCCTCACAGTAACCCTAAACCTTAACCCTAACCCTAACCTAAACCTCACCCTCATCCTAGCCCTCACCCTAATCCTAATTCTAACCCTCACCCTCACCCTAACCCAAACCCTCAACCTCACCCTAAACCTCACACTAACCCTAACCCTAATCCTCAATCTAACCCTCACCATAACCGTAACCCGAACCCTTAACCTAACCCTCACCGTAACCCTAAACCTTACCCTTATCTTAACCCTCACCCTCAGGCTAACCCTCAAATTTACCATTACCATAACTCTCACCGTAACCCTCAACCTTACCCTAACCCTCACCCAAGCCCTCACCCTAACCCTAACCCTAAACCTCACCCTCACCCTCAGATTTACACTAATCCTATCACTATTCCTAATGCTAAACCTCACCCTCACCCTAACAGTCACCTAATTCTTACCCTCACACTAATCCTAACTCTAACCCTAACCCAAACTCTCACAATAAACCTAACCCTCACTCTAACCATAACCCTACCCCTTACCCTAACCCTCATCTTAACCATAACTCTAACCCTCAGCCTAACCCTCACTCAAAAATTCACCGTAACCCTAAATCTGACCCTAACACTAATAACAACCCTAACCCTCACCCTCACCGTAAACCTCACCCTAATCATAACCCTAACCCTCAGCATAACCCTCACCCTAACCCTAAGCATAACCCTAACCCTAACCCTCACCCTAACCCTCACCCTAACCCAAACCTTAACGCTAATCCTCACCCTCACCCTAACGCTCATCCTAACCCTTAACCTCATCCTACCCTAAACCTCACACTTAACCAAATCCTCACCGTAACTCTAACCCTAACCGTCACCCTCACCGTCACCCTCACGCTAAGCATAACCCTAACCCTCACCCTAACCCTAAAACTCACCCTAATCCTCACCCTAACCCTCACCCTAACCCTAATGCTAAGTCTAACACTCACCCTAACCCTCATGCTATCACTTATCCATACCACAAACCTAACCATAACCTTACCCCTCACCCTCACCCTTTACCTCACCCTAACCCTAAACCTAATCCTAACCCTCACCCTAACCCTAACCCTTACACTAATCCTCACCTAACCCTAACCCTAACCTTCTACCTCACCCTAACCATCACCATCACCCGAACCCTCACCCTAACCCTAACGCTCACACACACCCTAAACTTCAAGCTCACCCTTACCCTAACCCTCAAGTAATTCTCACCCTAAACCTAACCATTACCTAACCAAGACCCTTACCCTCACCCTCACCTTCACCCTAACCCTCACCCTCACCCTAGACCTCACCCTAACCATAACCCTAACCCTAAACCTCATCCTAACCCTAACCCTTACCCTCACCCTCAACCTCAACCTAACCCTCACCCTCACCCTCACCCTCACCCAAATCGTAAGTCTAACCCTAACCCTAACATTACCACTAATCCTAACCCTAAAACTAACCCTTACCCTAACCCTAACCTTCACTCTCAGCCTCACCCTCTCTGGAAATATAACCCTAACCATAATATTTACAATAACCCTAACCCTAATCCTAACCATCACCCTACCCTAACCATAATCCTAACCCTAACACTCGCCCTAACCCTCATTTTAACCCTCACCCTAACCTAACCTTAACCCTCACCCTAACCCTTTACCTCACCCTAATCCTAACACTAAGCCTGACCTAAAGCTCCCAGTAAACCTCCCCCTCACCCTAACCCTAACACAAACCCTAACGCTCAACCTAACCCTCAACCTAACCCTCAACTTAACCCTAGCCCTAACCATAACCCTAAAACTCACATTAACCCTAACCCTCACCCTAACCCTAACCCTATCCCTCACCCTAACACTCAAGCTAACTGTAACCCTCACACTCACCAGAATCCTAATCCTAACCCTAACCATAAACCTCACCTTAAGGCTAATTCTAACCCTAACCCTAACCCTAACCGGCACCCTAACCCTAGTCCTCACCTTCACACTCACCCTCAGCCTGAACCCTATGCCTAACCCTAACCCTATCCCTAACGGTCACACTCACCCTCACACTAACCTTTATCCTAAAACAAACCCAAGCCCTAACCCTTACCATCAAACTAACACTCACCCTAACCCTAACCCTGACCCTAACCCTGACCCTAACCCTCACCCTAACCATCACCCTAACACTAACACTAACCCTAAACCTGACCTTCACCCTAACCCTAACTCTAACACCCTAACCCAAAATCTCACCCTAACCCTAGCATTAAACCTCACCCTCACCCTCACGATCACCCTCAACGTAACTGTAACCCTAACCCTAACAACAACCCTAACCCTAATCGTAAGCCTCACCCTAACCATAACCCTCACCCTAAACCTAAACCTCGCCCTAACACTTACCTTCACCCTAACACTAACGCTCACACTAATCCTACCCCTCAGCAAAACCCTAAACCTCACACTAAACCTAACACTAATCCTCAATCTAACCCTCACCCTCACCCTAAACCTAACCCTAACCCTTACCCTATCCCTCACCCTAACTCTAACCCTCCCCCTTACCGTAGCCCTCACCCTCAGCCTAAACCTCACTTTAACATTACTCACACCCTCAACCTAACCCGCACCCTAACCCCAAACTCGAACAATAACTCTCACCCTAACCCTAACCATAAGCCTCACCCTAACCCTAACACTCACCCTAACCCTAACACTCACCCTCACCCTCACCCTGAGCCTAACCCTAAGCCTAACCCTAACCCTAACCCTCACACTCACCCTCTCCCTGACCCTAATCCTAATCCTAACCCAAACCCAAACACACAACCTCACCCTAACCCTCACCCTAACCCTAACGCTAACCCTAACACTAACAATCATCCTAACCCTCAACCTAACCCTATCTCTAACACTAAACCTCAAACTCACACTGACCCTAAACTTAACCTTAACCCTAAACCTCACCCTAAACCTAACCCTAAACCTCACCCTCACCCTTGCCCTCAACATAACCATAATCCTAAAACTAAACCTCTTCTTAACCCTCATCCTAACCCTAACCCTAACCCTCACCCTAACCCTAATCCTAACCATAACCCTAACCCTAAACCTCAGCCTAACCCTAAACCTAAAACTAACCTTAACCCTAACCCTCATCCTCACCCTCACTTGAATCCTAACTGTAACCATAAAACTCATCCACACCCTCACCCTATCTCTAACCCTAAACCTAAACCTAAACCTCACCCTAACCCTAACCCTCACCCTCACCCTCAACGTAACCCTAACTCGAAACTTAACAATCACCCTAAACCTAACCCTAACCCTCACCCTAACCATCACCCTAACCCTAACCCTCACCCTAACACTTACACTCACCCTAACACTAATCCTAACTCTAACACAAACACTCACAGTAACCCTAACTCTCACCCGAAACCTAAACCTCACC
Organism: Dipodomys merriami; assembly: GCF_024711535.1. NCBI lineage: Eukaryota > Metazoa > Chordata > Mammalia > Rodentia > Heteromyidae > Dipodomys > Dipodomys merriami. The sequence continues at coordinate 76,622 of NW_027206358.1, forward strand.
TTAACCCTAACCCTAACCCTCAGCCTCACCCTAGCCCTCACTCTAACCCTAATTCTAACCCTAACCCTCACCCTAACCCAAACCCTCATCATTCACCCTAAACCTCACACAAACCCCAACCCTGATCCTCAATCTAACCCTCACCCTCACCCTAACCCTCATCCTAACCCTTACCCTAACCTCAACCTAATCCTAACCCTCACCCTTAGGGGAACACTCACCCTCAGCCTAACCCTCAACTTTATTTTTACCGTCACATTCATGCTAACCCTCACCCTAACCCTAACCCAGATCCTAAAACTCACCCTAAACCTAACCCTATCCATCACACTAACCCAAACCCTCACCCTCACCCTCACCCTAAGGCTAACCCTAAGCCTAAGCCTAACCCTAACCCTAACCTTCACCCTCACCCTAGCTCTCACCCTAAACCTAATCCTAATGCTAAGCCTCATCCTCACCCTCAACCTAACCCTAACACTATCCATCACCCAAAACCTAATCCTCACCACCATACTCACCCTCAGCCTAACCCCAAGACTAAGCCTAACCCTAACCATAACCCTCGACCTCAGGCTCCCCCTCACCGCAAACTAAACCCAAATCATAACACTAACAATAACCCTAATTTTAACCCTAACCATAACCCTAATCCTCACCCCGACTCCCACCCTCAGCCTAATCCTAACCCTAAACCTAAACCTAACCCTAAAACTCACCCTATCCTCAGCCTCAACCTTACCCTAAACGAAACCCTAACATTAATCCTCACCCTAACCCTAAGACTAACCCTAACCCTAACCCTAACTCTCACACTCACCTTCAACCTAAAATTAAACCTAACCCTAAACCTCACCCTAAACCTCAACCTAAACCTAACCCTCACCCTCAACTTCAACCTCACCACAAAATTTACACTAACCATAAAACTACCAATAAACCTAACCCTAACCCTAACCCTAAACCTAATCCTCACCCCCACCCTCACCCTCAGCCTATTCATAAGCCTAATCCTAAGCCTAACCCTAAGCCTCACCGTAACCCTAAAACTAACCCTCGCCCTAACCCTAACCCTAACACGAAACCTCAATTTAAGGCTAACTCTAAACCTAAACCTAACCCTAACCCTAACCCTCACACTTACACTCTACCTCAGCCTAACACTAAGCCTAAATCTTATCCAAACCCTAACCCTCACACTCACCCTAACCCTAAACCTAATACTAAACCTAACACTATCCCTAACCCTAACCCTCACCCTAACGCTCACCCTACCATTAACCCTAACACTAACCCTAAATCTAACCCTCACCCTAACCCTCACCCTAAACCTATCTCTAACCCTAAACCTCAAACTCACCCTGACCCTAATGCTAAACCTAACCCTAAACCACACCCTAACCCTAAACCTCAACCTCACCCTAGCCCTCATCCTAACCTCAATCCTAAACCTAACCCTCACCCTAACCCTCACCATAACCCTAACCAAACCTAACCCTCACCCTAACCCTCACCATAACCCTAAACCAAACCCTCACCCTAACCTAAACCCTCACCCTAACCCTGTGCCTAACCCTAAGCCTAATACTAAACCTAACCCTAACCCACACACTCACCCTCACTCTAACCCTAATCCTAACCATAAACCTAACCCTTACCCTCACCCTAACCCTAAACCTAAAATTAACCCTAACCCTAAACCTCATCCTAACCCTCACCCTAACCCTAACTCTAACCGTAAACCTCACCCTAAAGCTAATCCTAACCTTAAACCTCACCCTAGCCCTCACTGTAACCCTAATCCTAACCCTATACCTCATCCTAACCCTCACCCTAACCGTAACCCGAACCCTTAACCTAACCCTCACCCTAACCCTACCCCTCACCCTTATCTTAAACCTCACCCTCAGGCTAACCCTCACCTTTACCCTCACCATCACTCTCACCCTAACCCTTAACCTTACCTTAACCCTCACCCAAGCCCTCACCCTAACCCTAACCCTAAACCTCACCCTCACCCTCAGCTTTACACTAATCCTATCACTATTCCTAACCCTAAACCTCACCCTCACCCTTGCCATGAACCTAATTCTTACCCTCACACTAATCCTAACCCTAACCCCAACCCTAACTCTCACAATAAACCTAACCCTCAGCCTAAGCGTAACCCTACCCCTTACCCTAACCCTCAACTTAACCCTACCACAAACCCTCAACCTAACCCTCACCCAAAACCTCACTGTCACCCTAAATCTGACCCTAACCCTAATAACAACCCTAACCCTCACCCGAAACCTAACCCTCACCTTCACCCTAACCCTCACCGTATACATAACCCTAATCCTCAGCCTAACCCTCACCCTAACCCTAAGCATAACCTTAACCTTAACCCTCACCCTAACCCAAACCTTAACCCTAACCCTCACCCTCACCCTAACCCTCATCCTAACACTTAACATCATCCTCACAATAAACCTCACACTTAACCGAATCCTCACCGCAAATCTAACTCTAACCGTCACCCTCACGCTAAGCCTAACCCTAACCCTCACCCTAACCCTAAAACTCACCCTAATCCTCACCCTCACCCTCACCCTAACCCTAATGCTAAGTCTAACATTCACACTAACCCTCATGCTATCATTTATCCACACCACAAACCTAACCCTAACCTTTACCCTCACCCTCACCTTAAACCTCACCCTAACCGTAAACCTAATCCTAACCCTCACCCTAATCCTAACCCTAACACTAACCCTCACCTAGCCCTAACCCTAACCTTCTACCTCACCCTAACCCTCACCATCACCCGAACCTTCACCATAAACCTAACGCTCACCCACACCCTAAACCTCAAGCTCACCCTTACCATAACCCTCAACTAATCCTCACCCTAACCCTAACCATTACCTAACCAAGACCCTCACCGTCACCCTCACCTTCACCCTAACCCTCACCCTCACCCTAGACCTCACCCTAACCATAACCCTAACCCTAACCCTGACCCTCATCCTCACCCTCAAACTCAACCTATCCCTAAACCTAACCCTAATCCTAACCCTAACCCTCACCATTACCCTAACCCTCACCATAACCCTTACCCTCAACCTCACTCTCGCCCTAACCGAAACCCTCACACTAAACCTAACCCTACCCCTAAACCTAAACCTAACCCTCAATCTAAACCTCACCATAAACTTAACCCTAACACTAAAACTCACCCTCACGCTAGCCCTCAACCTAATCCTAACTCTAACCCTAACCCTCACCCTAACCCTCATCCTCACCCTAAACCTCACACTAACCCTAACCCTAATCCCCAATCTAACCCTAACCCTAACCCTTACCCTATCCCTCACCCTAACCCTAACCCTAACCCTCACCCTCACCCAAATCGTAAGTCTAACCCTAACCCTAACATTACCACTAATCCTAACCCAAAAAGTAACCCTTACCCTAACCCTAAACTTCACTCTCAGCCTCACCCTCACTGGAATTGTAACCCTAACCATAACATTTACAATAACCCTAACCCTAATCCTAACCATCACCCTCACCCTAACCATAACCCTAACCCTAAGCCTCGCCCTAACCTTAATCCTCACTCTCACTGAAACCCTAACCCTCATCTTAACCCTCACCCTAACCTAACCTTAAACCTCACCCTAACCCTTAACCTCACCCTAATCCTAACACTAAGCCTAAACTAAACCTCCCCCTCACCCTAACACTAACCCTCACCCTCAAGCTGGGCCTAAGCCTAAGTCTAAGCCTAAGCCTAGTCCTAACACTAACCCTCACCCAAACCCTAACGCTAACACTAACCCTAACTCGAACCCTAAACCTCACTCTCACCCTAACCCTAACTCTAACCCTAACCCTAACCCTAAACCTCATCCTAACACTAAACCTAACCCTCATCCTCACCCTCACTTTAAACATAACCTTAAACTTAACCCTAACAATAACTCTAAACCTAACCCTAACCCTCACCCTTACCATAAGCCTCAGCCTACCATTTACCCTCAACCTATCACTCACCCTAACACTAACACTAACCCTCACACTAACCCTAAACATCACCCTAACCCTAAGCCTAACTCTCACCCTAACCATAAACCTCACCCTCAACATCACCCTCAGGCTAACCCTCAGGCTAACCCTAAACCTAACCCTAACAATAACCCTAACCTTATCCCTAACCCGCACCCTCACCCTCACCGGAAATGTAACCCTAACCCTAACAATACCACTAACCCTAAACAAAACCATCACCCTAAACCTAATCCTCACGCCCACCCTCACCCTCAGCCTAACCCGAAGCCTAAGCCTAACCCTCAACCTAACCCTCAACTCACCCTCACCCTAACCCTAATCCTAAACCTAACCCTATCCCTAAACCTCAACCTAACCCTCACAAATCACCCTAACCCTAACCTTAACCCTAACCCTAAACCGCAACCTAACAGTCCCCCTAACCATACCTCTAACCCTAACCCTAAGCCTAAGCCTAAACCTAACCGTCACCGCAACCCTAACCCTAAACCTAAACCTAACCCTAAACCTAACCCTAAACCAAACCCTAATCCTCAGTCTCACCCTCACCCTAACCCAAACCCTAACCTTAACCCTCACCCTAACCCTAAGCCTAATCCTAAACCTAACCCTAATCCTCACATTCAACCTCAACCTAACCTTAATCCTAAAACGAACCCTATCCCTAACTCTAACCTTAACCTAACCCTCATCCTAGCCCTAACACTAACCCTAATCCTAACCCTAAACCTCATCCTAACCCTCACCCTCAACCTCATGCTCCGCCTAAGCCTAAGCCTAAGCCTAAGCCTAACCCTAACCCTCACCCTAACCCTAAAACTAACACTAACCCTAAGTCTAAACCTAAACCTCACTCTCAGCCTAACCCTTATTCTAACCCTGACCCTAACCCTAAACCTTATCCTAACCGTAACCCTAAAGTTCACTCTGACCCTCACTGTAGCCGTAACCGTAAACCTAACTCTAACAATAACCCTAACCCTAACCCTAACCCTCACCCTAACAATAACCCTCACCCTAAACCAAACCCACACCCAAACACTTACCCTCACCTTAACACTAACTCTAACCCTAACACTAACACTCACACTAACCCTAACTGTAACCCTAAACCTTAACCTCAACCTAACCCTCACCCTCACCCTCACCCTAACACTGACCCTAAGCCTAACCATCCCGCTAACCCTATATCTAACCCTAAACCTCACCCTCACCCTAACCCTCACCCTCACCCTAGCCTTCACCCTAACCCTAATTCTAACCCTCACCCTCACCCTAACCCATACGCTCATCCTCACCCTAAACCTCACACTAACCCTAACCGTAATCCTCAATCTAACCCTCACCCTAAGCCTAAACCTCACCCTTATCCTAAACCTAAACCTAACCCTAACTCTCAGACTTATTTTAACCCTAACCCTCAGTGTAAACTTCACTTTTACCCTTACCATCATCCTCACCCTTACCCTCAACCTTACCCTAAACTTCACCCTAACCCTCACCCTAACCGTAAATTTAACCATCACCCTAACCCTAACCCTCACCCAAAACCTCACGCTCAGCCTAACCCTAAGCCTAAGCCTTACACTAACCCTCACCCTCACCCTAGCCCTCACCCTAACCCTAATCCTAACCATCACCATAACCCTAATCTTCACCCCCACCCTCAACCTCAGCCTAACCCTAAGCCTAAGCCTAACCCTAACCCTCACCCTCGATCTAACCTTCCCCCTAAACCTACATCTAACCTTAAACCTCACCCTCACCTTAACACTAATCCTAACCCTAAACCTAAACCTCACACTAAACCTAACTCTCACCCTCACCCTCACCCTCAATCTCACAGTAAATCTAACCCTAACCCTAAAAATAACACTAATCCTAACCCTAAACCTAACCCTAACCATAACACTAATCCTAAACCTCAGGATCACCCTAACCCTAATTCTAACCCTAAGCCCCACCCTAACACTAACCCTCATGTCACGATAACCCTAACCCTCAACCTAACCCTCACCCTTTCCCTAACCCTAACCCTAAACCTCACACTAACACTAACCCCAATACTCACCCTCACCCTAGCCCTCACCCTAACTCTAATCCTAACCCTAATCCTCAACCTAACCCTCACGCTAACCCTAACCCTAACCCTCACCATAACCCTAACCCTAACCTTCAACCTAACCCTAACACTCACCCTAACCCTAACCCTAAAACTCACCCTAACCCTAACTCTCACCTTCATGCTCACACTCAGCCTAACCCTAAACCTAACCCTAACCCTAACCCTAACCCTCAGACTTACCCGAAAGCTTACCCTAATCCTAATCCTAACCCTAAGCCTAACCCTAAGCCTAAACCTCACCCTCACCCTAACCCTAAATCTAACTCTAACCCTAAACCTAATGCTCAACCTCAGCCTCACCGTAACACCAACTCTAACGCTAAACCTCACCCTCACCCTAACCCTAACCCTTACCCTAACCCTAAACGTCACCCTAACCCTAAGCCTTAACCTCACACTCAAAATAGACCTCACTCTAACCCTAATCCTAAAAGTAACCCTCATCCTAACTCTCACCCTAACCCTAATGCTAATCTTCAACCTCACCCTAACCCTAACCTTCAAACTAATCCTAACCCTCTCCCTCACCATAACGTTTACCCTAACCCTTACCCTAAACTTAATCGTAACCCGAACCTTAATGCTCACCCCAACCCTAACCTTCATCGTCAACCTCACCCTGAGCCTAAACCTAAGCCTAATCCTAAACCTAACCCTAACACACACACTCACCCTCAACCTAACCCTAATCCTAACCCTAACCCTAACCCTAAACCTCCCCCTACCTCTCACCCTAAACCTAACTCTAACCCAAACCCTAAACCTCACCCTAACCCTAACCATAACCCTCACACTAACCCAAACCCTCACCCTAAAACATACCATGACCCTAAAACTAATCCTAACCCAAGCACTAACCCTCACACTAACCCTAAACCTAACCCTCACCCGCACCCTCACCCTCACCGGAACTCTAACCCTAACTCTAACAATAACACTAATCCTAACCCTAACCATCACCCTAACCCTAATCCTCACCCCCACCTTTAGCCTCATCCTAACCCTAAGCCTAAGCCTAACTATCACCCTAACCTTTACACTCACCCTCACCCTAACCCTAATCCTAACCCTAATCCTATCCCTAAACCTCATCATAACCCTCACCCTCACCCTAACCTTAACACTAACCATAACGCTAAACCTCACCCTAAGCTTCCCCCTAACCCTAACTCTAACCCTAAACCTCACCCTCAGAATAAACCTAACCCTAAACCTAACCCTAAACCTCACCCTAAACCTCACCCTAACTCTAAACTATCACCATCACCCTCAACCTCACAGTAACAACACTAACACTAACACTAACCCTAACCCTAACCATAACCCTCAACCTCAGCCTCACCCTCACTGCAAATTTAACCCTTACCATAACACTAACAATAACCCTAAATCTAACCCTAACCCTAACCCTAACCCTCACTCCCACCCTCACCCGCACCCTCACCCTCAGCCTAACCGTAACCCTAACACTAACCCTCACTATAACCCTAAACCTAACCCTAAACCTAACGCTAAATCTAACCCTAAACCAAACCCTAATCCTCGGCCTCACCCTCATCATAACCCAAAACCTAATCTTAACCCTCACCCTAACCCTAAGCCTAATCCTAACCCTAACCCTAACCCTCACACTCAACCTCACCCTAACCTTAATACTAAACCTAACTCTCACCCTAACCCTAACCCTCAACCTAACCCTCACCCTAGCCCTAACCCTAAACCTAATACTAACCCTAAACCTCATCCTAACCCTCACCCTCAACCTCATGCTCCGCCTAAGCCTAAGCCTAAGCCTAAGCCTAACCCTAACTCTCACACTAACCGTAAAACGAACACTAAGCCTAAATCTAAACCTAAACCAAACTCTCACCCTAACCCTAATTCTAACCCTAACATAACCCTAAACCTCATCCTAACCCTAAACCTAACCCTCACTCTCTTCCTCACTGTAACCGTAACCCTAACCCTAACCCTAACAATAACCCTAACCCTAACCCTGACCCTCACCCTAACCATTACCCTCACCCTAACCCAAACCCTCACCCTAACACTTACGCTAACCATAACACTAACCCTCACACTAACACTAACCCTAACCTTTACCCTTAACCTCAACCTAACCGTCACCCTTACCCTAAGCCTAACACTAACCCTAACCATAACCCTCACCCTAACCTTACCCCTAACTCTATATCTAACCCTAAATCTCACCGTCACCATAATCCTAACCCTAAACCTAAACTAAACCTCACCCTGATCCAAACCCTAACACTAATCCTCACCCTAACCCTAAGCCTAATCCTAACCCTAACCCAAACCCTCACACTCACCCTCACCCTAACCCTAATCCTAAACCTAACACTATCCCTAACACTAAACCTCAACCTAACACTCACCCTTGCCGTCACCCTAACCTGAAAACTAAACCTCATCCTCAACCTAGCCCTCACCCTAAACCTAATTCTATCCCTCACCTCACCCTAACCCTAACCCTCATCCTCACCCTAAACCTCACACTAACCCTAAACCGAATCCTCAATCTTACCCTCACCCTAACCCTAACACTAATCCTTACCCGAACCCGAAAAATAACACAAACCCTCACCCTTATCTTAACACTCACCCTCAGCCAAAACCTCTCCTTTAACCTTACCATCATAATCACCCTAACCCACACCCTAATCTTGACCCTAACCCTAATCCTAACCCAAAACCTCCACATAACCATCAACCTAACCTTAACCCTAACCCTAACCTTAACCCTCAAACTAACACTCCCCCTAACCCAAAATCTAACCCTAAACCTCACCCTCACCCTAACCCTAATCCTAACCCTAACCATAAACCTCACCCTAACCCTAACCCTAACCTTCACTCTCACCCTAACCCTCACCTGAACATAAATCTAACTCTAACCCGAACAATAACACTAATCCTAACCCTAATCCTAAACCTAACCCTACACCTAACCCTAATTATAACACTAACCCTCAACCTAACCCTAATCCTAACGCTAACCCTCAACCTAACCCTAATCCTCACCCTTACTGTAACCCTAACCCTCATCCAAACCCTCACCCTAACCCTAATACTAACCGTCAACCTCACCGTAGTCCTCACCCTAACCTTAATCCTAACTCTAATCCTCATCCTAACCCTAACTCTAACCCTAACTGTCACCATCAAACTATCCCTAAACCTAACCCTCAACCTAACCCTAACCCTCACCCTAACCCTAAACATAAGCGGAACCCAAACTCTCACCTAATCTTAACCCTAATCCTCACCCTAACCCTAAATCTAACCCTAAACCTCACCCTCACCCTAACCCTAATCCTAACATTAACCATAAACCTCACCCTAACCCTAACCCTAAAGATCACCCTCAACCTCACCCTCACCTTACCATGAATCTAACCCTAACTCTAACAATAACACTAATGCTAAGCCTAAACCTAAACCTAACCCTAAGCCTAACCCTAATCCTAACACTCACCCTCAACCTAACCCTAATCCTAACGCTAACCCTCAACCTAACCCTAATCCTCACCCTCACTGTAACCCTAACCCTCATCCAAACCCTCACCCTAACCCTAATACTAACCCTCAAACTCACCCTAGTCCTCACCCTAACCTTAATCCTAACTCTAATCCTCATCCTAACCCTAACCCTAACCCTAATTCTAACCATCACACTATCCCTAAACCTAACCCTCAACCTAACCCTAACCCTCACCCTGACACTAAACATAAGCAGAACCCAAACTCTCACCATAATCCTAACCCTAATCCTCACCCTAAGCCTAAATCTAACCCTAAACCTCACCCTCACTCTAACCCTAATCCTAACACTAAACATAAACCTCACCCTAACTCTAACCCTAAACTTCACCCTCACCTTCACCATAAACCTAACCCTAACCCTAACAATAACACTAATCCTAACCCTAAACCTAACCCTAAACCTAAGCCTAACCCTAATACTAACACTCACACTCACCCTAACCCTAATCCTAACCCTAACCCTATACCTAACCCTAATCCTCAACCTCACTGTAACTCTAACCCTCATCGAAACCCTCACCCTAACCCACACCCTAACCCTAAAGCTCAAACTAACCCTCACCCTAACCGAAACCCTCACCCTCAAACTCAAGCTCAGCCTAACCCTAATCCTAAGCCTTACCCTAATCCTCACCCTCACCCTAGCCCTCACCCTAACCCTAATCCTAATCCTAACCCTCACTCTAACCCTCACACTAACCCTAAACCTAACGATCACCCTAACCCTAATCCTCACCCCCACCCTCACCCTCAGCCTAACCCTAAGCCTAAGCCTAAACCTAACCCTAACTCTCACACTCACCCTCACCCTAAACCTAATCCTAACCCTAAACATAAACCTCACCCTAACCCTAACCCTAACCTTCACCCTCACCCTCAACCTCACCCTTACCATAAATCTAAACCTAACCCTAACAATAACACTAATCCTAACCCTAAACATAAGCCTAACCATAATCCTAACACTCACCCTCACTCTAACCCTAATCCTAACCCTAACCCTCAAACTAACCCTAAACCTCACCCTCACTGTAATCCTAACTCTCATCCAAACCCTCACCCTAACCCTAAAGCTAACCATAAACCTCACCCTAACACTAACACTATAACCCTCAACCTCACCCTAGCCCTCATCCTAACCCTAAACCTAACCCTAATCCTCATCCTAACCCTAACCCTCACCCTAACCATCACACTATCATTTACCCTAAGCCTCAACCTATCCCTAACTCTCACCCTAACCCTACAATTAATCCGAACCCAAAATCTCACCCTAACCCTAACCCAAACACTCACCCAAATCCTCACCCTCACCCTCACCCTCACCCTCAGCCTAACCCTAAGCCGAAGCCTACCCCTAATCCTAACCCTCACACTCACCATAAATCTTAACCTAATCCTAATCCTAAACCTGAGCTTAACCATCACCCTCAGACTAACCCTCACCCTAACCCTAAACTTAACACTCACCCTAAACGTAACCCTCACCCTCAGCATAAATCTAAGCCGAAGCCTAACCCTAAAGCTAACCCTCACACTCACCCTAACCCTTAAACTCACACTAACCCTTACCCTAATCCTACTCTTAACCCTAAGCCTAACCCTCACCCTCACATTAACCCTCAGCCTAATGCTAACTCTAACACTAACCCTAAACCTAACCCTCAATCTCAGCCTCATCCGAGACCTAACTCTAATCCTAAACCTCACCCTAACCCTAACCCTAACGCTAACCCTAAAACTCACCCTAACCCTAAACCTCACCCTCACCCTAATCCTAAACCTAACCCTCATCCTAACCCTCACCCTTACACTAACCCTAACCCTCACCCTCACCCTCACCCTCACACTCAGCCTAACCCTAAGCCTAACCCTAAGCCTAACCAAAACCCGTAAGGGAACCCTAACCCTAACCCTAAACCTTACCTTAAATCTAATCCTAAATCAAACCCTAATCCTCAGCCTCACCCTCACCACAACACAAACCCTAATCTTAACCCTCACCCTAACCCTAAGCCTAATCCTAACACTAACCCTAACCCTCACACTCAACCTCACCTTAACCTTAATCCTAAACCTGACTCTATCCCTAAACCTAACCCTCAACCTAACCCTCACCCTAGACCTAACCCTAACCCTAATATTAACCCTAAACATCATCCTAACCCTCATCCTCAACCTCATGCTCAGCCTAAGCCTAAGCCAAAGCCTAAGCCTAACCCTAACCCTCACCCTAAACCTAAAACTAACACTAAGCCTAACTGTAAACATAAAACTCAGTCTCAACCTAACCCTAATTCTAACCCTAACATAACACTAAAACTCATCCTAACCCTAACCCTAACCCTCACTCTCACCCTCACTGTAACCGTAACCCTAACCCTAACCCTAACAATAACCCTAACACGACCCCTAACCATCACTCTAAACATAACCCTCACCCTAACCCAAATGCTCACTCTAACACTTACCCTAACCCTAACACTAAACCTAACCCTAATACTAATCCTCACACTAACCCTAACCCTTAACCTCAACCTAACCCTCACCCTCACCCCAAACCTAACATTAACCCTAACCCTAACCCTCACCCTAACCCTCCCCCTAACCCTATATCAAACCCTAAAACTCACCCTCACCCTAACACTAAACCTCAACCTAAACCTAAACCTCACCCTAAACATCACCCTAATCCTAACCCTCACCCTCACCCTCAAACTCACCGTAACTCTAACCCTAACCCTAATAATAACATTAACCCAAACCTTAACCCTAACCATTACCCTCACCCTCAGCCTAACCCTCACTGCAAACTTAACCCTAACCAAAACAGTAACAATAAACAAAACCAAACCCCACCCTCACCCTCACCTTCACTCAAAGCCTAACCCTATCCCTAACCCTAACCCTCACCGTAACCCTAACCCAAACCCTACCACTAGTCCGCACGCTAACCCTAAGCCTAACCCTAACCCTAACAATAACCCTCACACTCACCCTCACCCTAAACCTAATCCTAAAACTAACCCTATCCCTAGCACTAAACCTCACCCTAACACTCACCATAGCCCTCACCCTAACACTAAACCTAAACCTCACCCTCACCCTAGCCCCCACCCTAAACCTAATTCTATCCCTCAACCTCACCCTAACCCTAACCCTTATACTCACCCTAAACCTCACATTAACCCTAAACTGAATCCTAAATCTAACCCTCACCATAACCCTAACACTAACCCTTACCCTAACCCGAAAAATAACCCTAACCCTCACCCTTATCTTAATACTCACCCTCAGCCAAAACCTCTCCTTTACCCTTACCATCATAATCACCCTAACCCACACCCTAACCCTAAACCTCATACAAACCCTCACTCTAACCGTAAACCTAACCATCACCCTAACCTAAACCCTCACCTTCAACCTCAAGCTCAGCCTAACCCTAAGCCTAAGCCTTACCCTAATCCTCACCCTCACCCAAGCCCTCACCCTAACCTTAATCCTAAACCTAACCCTCATTCTAACCCTCAACCTAACCCTAACCATAACCATCACCGTAACCCTAATCCTCAACCCCGCCCTCACCCTCAGCCTAACCCTAAGCCTAAACCTAACCCAACCCTAACCTTCACACTAACCCTCACAATAAACCTAATCCTAACACTAACCCTAATCCTAAACATAAACCTCAACATAACCATCAACCTAACCTTAACCCTAACCCTAACCCTAAACCTCGAACAAACACTCCCCCTAACCCAAAATCTAACCCTAAACCTCACTCTCACCCTAACCCTAATCCTAAACCTAACAATAAACCTCACCCTAACCCTAACCCTAAACTTCACCCTCACCCTCACACTCACCTTACCATAAATCTAACCCTAACCCGAACAATAACACTAATGCTAACCCTAAACCTAAACCTAACCCTAAGCCTAACCCTAATCCTAACACTCACCCTCAACCTGACCCTAATCCTAACGCTAACCCTCAACCTAACCCTAAACCTCACCCTTACTGTAACCCTAACCCTCATCCAAATCCTCACCCTAACCCTAACACTAACCCTCAACCTCACCCTAGTCCTCACCCTAACCTTAATCCTAACTTTAATCCTCATCCTAACCCTAACCCTAACCCTAACACTAAACATCACGCTATCCCTAAACCTAACCCTCAACCTAACCCTAAACATAAGCGGAACCCAAAATCTCACCCTAATCCTAACCCTAATCCTCACCCTAAGCCTAAATCTAACCCTAAACCTCACCCTCACCCTAACCCTAATCCTAACACTAACCCTAACAATAACACTAATCCTAACCCTAAACCTAACCCTAATCCTAACACTCACCCTCACCCTAACCCTAATCCTAACGCTAACCCTCAACCTAACCCTAATCCTCAACCTCACTGTAACCCTAACCCTCATCCAAACAATCACCCTAACACACACCCTAACCCTAAAACTCATATTACCCCTCACCCTAACCGAAACCCTCACCCTCAACCTCAAGCTCAACCTAAACCTAAGCCTAAGCCTTACCCTAATCCTCACCCTCACCCTAGCCCTCACCCTAACCCTAATCCTAATCCTAACCCTCATTCTAACCCTCACCCTAACCCTAACCCTAACAATCACCCTAACCCTAATCCTCACCCCCACCCTCACCCTCAGCCTAACCCTAAGCCTAAGCCTAAGCCTAAACCTAAGGCTCACACTCACCCTCACCCTAACCCTAATCCTAACCCTAACCATAAACCTAACCCAAAACCTCAACGTAACCATCAACCTAACCTTAACCTTAAAACTAACCGTAACCCTAACCTCGAACTACCACTCCCCCTAACCCTAAATCTAACCCTAAACCTCACCCTCACCCTAAACCTAATCCTAACCCTAACCATAAACCTCACCCTAACCCTAACCCTAAACTTCACCCTCACCCTCACCTTCACACTTACCATAAATCTAAACCTAACCCTAACAATAACACTAATCCTAACCCTAAACCTAAGCCAAACCCTAATTCTATCCCTCACCCTCACCCTAACCCTAACCCTCATCCTCACTCTAAACCTCACACTAACCCTAAACTGAAACCTCAATCTCACCCTCACCCTAACCCTAACACTAACCCTTACGTTAACCCTAAACCTAACCCTCACCGTCATTCTTATCTTAACACTCATGCTCAGCCAAAACCTCTCCTTTACCCTTACCATCATAATCACCTTAACCCTAAAAGTCATACAAACCCACACCCTAACCGTAAACCTAACCATCACCCTAACCAAAATCTCACCCTCAACCTCAAGATCAGCCTAACCCTAAGCCTAAGCCTTACCCTTATCCTCACCCTCACCCAAGCCCTCACCCTAACCTTAATCCTAACCCTAACGCTCATTATAACCCTCAACCTAACCCTAACCCTAACCATCACCCTAACCCTAATCCTTACCCCCGCCCTCATCCTCGGCCTAACCCTAAGCCTAAGCCTAAACCTAACCCTAACCCTTACCCTCACCCTCACGCTAACCCGAATCCTAACCCTAACTTCGAACTAACACTCCCCCTAACCCTAAATCTAACCCTAAACCTCACCCTCACCCTAAACCTAATCCTAACCCTAACCATAAACCTCACCCTAACCCTAACCCTAACGTTCACCCTCACCCTCACCTTCACCCTTACCATAAATCTAAACCTAAAGCTAACAATAACTCTAACCCTAACCCAAAACCTAAGCCTAACCCTAATCCTAACACTCACCCTCACCCTAACCCTAATCCTAACCCTAACCCTCAAACTAACCCTAACCCTCATCCTCACTGTAATCCTAACTCTCATCCAAACCCTCACCCTAACCCTAATGCTACCCATAAACCTCACCCTAACACTAACCCTACTCCTCAACCTCACCCTAGCCCTCATCCTAACCCTAAACCTAATCTTAATCCTAATCCTAACACTAACCCTCACCCTAGCCCTAACTCTAACACTAACCCTAACCCTAACCCTCACCCTCAGCCTCACCCTAAACCTAACTCTAATCCTAAACCTCACCCTCACCCTAACCCTAACCCTAAATCTCACCCTAAGCCTAAACCTCACCCTCACCCTAATCCTAACCCTAACCCTAATCTAATCTTAAAGCTCAACCTAAACCTAACGCTCACCCTCAAATTAACCCGTACCCTAACCCTCACCCTAAACCTAAACTTAACCGGAACCCTATCTCTCACCCTAACCCTAACCCTAAACCTCACCCTAACCCTAACTCTCAGCCTCACCCTCAGACTAACCCTTAGCCTAACACTTGCCCTAACCCAAAACCTCACACTCATTCTAACCCTAAGCCTAATCCTAATCCTAACCCTAACACTAAACCTAACCCTCAACCTAACCATCACATTAACCCTAACCCTAACCCTCACCCTCACCCTCAGCCTCACCCTCACCCTCAGCCTCACTCTAACCTTAACTTTAACCCTAAGCCTCACCCTCATCCTAACCCTAACCCTAACAATAACACTAAACCTCACCAAAACCATAACCTCACCCTAACCCAAACCCTCACCTTAACACTTAACCTCACCCAAACATTAACCCTAACCTTAATACTAACCCTCACACTAACCCTAACCCTAACCCTAACCCTAAACCTTAACCTAACCCTCAACCTCACCCTAAAACTAACACTAAGCCTCACCTTAACCCTCCACCTAACCCTCCCCCTAACCCTATATCTAACCCTAAACCTCACCTTCACACTAACACTAACCCTAACCCTAAACCTAAACCCCACCCTAACCCTAAAACTAACCCTCACCCGCACCCTCACCCTCTCCGTAGCTCTGACCCTAACCCTAACCCTCACCCTCACCCTCAATCTCACCGTAACTTTAACGCTAACCCTAATAAAAACATTAACCCAAACCCTAACCATAACCATAACCCTCACCCTCAGCCTCACCCTCACTGCAAACTTAACCCTAACCATAACACAAACAATAACCTAAACCAAACCCACCCTCACCCTCAGCTTAACCCAAAGCCTAACCCTATCCTTAACCCTAACCCTCACCGAAACCCTAACCCAAACCCTACCCCTAGTCCGCACCCTAACCCGAAGCCTAATCCTAACCCTAACCCTAATCCTCACACTCACCCTCAATCTCAACCTAACCCTAATCCTAAACGTAACCCTATACCTTACCCTAACCCTCACTCTAGCCCTCATCCTAACCCTAATCCTAACCCTAAACCTCATCCTAACGCTCACCCTAACCCTAACCCTAACCCTCATTCTAACCCTAACCCTAAACCTCACCCTCATGCTCGGCCTAAGCCTAAGCCTAAGCCGAAGCCTAAGCCTAACCCTAACCCTCACCCTAAACCTAAAATTAACACTAAGCCTAACTATACACATAAACCTCAGTCTCACCCTAACCCTAATTCTAACCCTAACATAACACTAAACTTCATCCTAACCCTAACCCTAACCCTCACTCTCACCCTCACTGTAACCATAACCCTAAGCCTAACCCTAACAATAACCCTAACACTACCCCTAACCCTCACCCTAAACATAACCTCACCCTAACCCAAACGCTCAACCTAACCTTAACACTAACCCTAACCCTAATACTAAACCTCACACTAACCCTAACCCTTAACCTCAACCTAACCCTCACCCTAACCCTAAGACTAACATTAACCCTAAACCTAACCCTCCCCCTAACCCTCACCCTAACCCTATATCAAACCCTAAAACTCACCCTCACCCTAACGCTAAACCTAACCCTAAACCTAAACTTCACCCTAAACATCACCCTAACACTAACCCTCACCCTAACTCTCAACCTCACCGTAACTCTAACCCTAAACCTAATAATAACATTAACCCAAACACTAACCCTAACCATAACCCTCACCCTCAGCCTCACCCTCACTGCAAACTTAACCCTAACCATAACACTAACAATAACCTAAACCAAACCCCACCCTCACCCTCAGCTTAACCCAAAGCCTGACACTGTCCCTAACAATTACCCTCACTGTAACCCTAACCCAAACCCTACACCTTGTTCGCACCCTAACCCTAAGCCTAATCCTAACCCTCACCCTAACCCTCACACTCACCCTCACCCTAAACCTAATCCTAAACCTAACCATATCCCTAACACTAAACCTCAACCTAACACTCACCCTAGCCCTCACCCTAACCCTAAACCTAAACCTCACCCTCACCCTAGCCCCCACCCTAACCCTAATTCTATCCCTCACCCTACGCTAACCCTAACCCTTATCCTCCCCCTAAACCTCACACTAACCCTAAACTGAATCCTAAATCTAACCCTCACCATAACCCTAACACTAACCCTTACCCTAACCCGAAAAATAACCCTAACCCTAACCCTTATCTTAACACTCACGCTCAGCCAAAATCTCTCCTTTACCCTTACCATCATAATCACCCTAACCCACACCCTAACCCTAAACCTCATACAAACACTCACCCTAACCGTAAACCTAACTATCACCCTAACGGAAACCCTCACCCTCAACCTCAAGCTCAGCCTAACCCTAAGCCTAAGCCTTACCCTAATCCTCACCCTCACCCAAGCCCTCACCCTAACCTTAATCCTAAACCTAACCCTCATTCTAACCCTCAACCTAACCCTAACCCTAACCATCACCATAACCCTAATCCTCACCCCCGCCCTCACCCTCAGCCTAACCCTACGCCTAAGCCTAAGCCTAACCCTAACCCTCACATTCACCCTCACCCTCACCCTAACCCTAACCCTAACCCTAATCCTAACCCAAAACCTCAACATAACCATCAACCTACCCTTAACCCTAACCCTAACCCTAACCCTCGAACTAATACTGCCCCTAACCCAAAATCTAACCCTAAACCTCACCCTCACCCTAACCCTAATCCTAACCCTAACCATAAACCTCACCCTAACCCTAACCCTAAACTTCACCCTCACCCTCACCCTCACCTTACCATAAATCTAACCCTAACCCTAACAATAACACTAATCCTAACCCTAAACCTAAACCTAAACCTAAGCCTAACCCTAAACCTCACACAAACCCTCAGCCTAACCCTAATCCTAACCCTAACCATAACCCTAACCCAAAACCTCAACGTATCCATCAACCTAACCTTTACCTTAACACTAACCCTAACCCTAACCTCGAACTAACACTCCCCCTAACCCTAAATCAAACCCTAAACCTCACCCTTACCCTAAGCCTAACCCTCACCCTAACCCTCACCCTACTCCTCAGCCTAACCCTAATCCTAACCCTAAACCTCATCCTAATCCTCACCCTAACCCTAACCTTAACACTCACCCTAACCCTTACCCTAACCCTCACCCACATGCTGGGCCTAAGTCTAAGCCAAAGCCTAAGCCTAACCCTAAACCTAACACTAACCCTAACTCTAACCCTAACAATCACGCTAACTCTAACTCTAAACCTCACCCTAAAACTAATCCTAACTCTAAACCGAAATGTAAACTTAAACCTCATCCTAACCCTAGCCCTAATAATAACCCTAAAAAAAACACTTACCCTAAACTTACCCTAAACCAAACCCTAACCGTAACACTAAACCTAAACCTAAACCTAGCCCAAACCCTAACCATAACCCTCACCCTAACCCTAAGACTAAACCTAATCCTCACCCTCACCCTAGCCCTCACCCTAAGCCTAAACCTCATCCTCAACCTCAAACTCACACTAACCCTAACACTAATCCTCAATCTAACCATCACCCTCACACTCACCCTAACCCTAACCCTCACACTAACCTTCACCCTAACCCTAACTCTACCCCTAAACCTCACCCTCACCCTAATCCTATCTCTAACCCTAACCCTAACACTAAAAACCTCACCCTAACTCTAACCCTAACCCTCAACCTCACTGTAACCGTAACCCTAACCCTAACAATAACCCTAACCCTAACCCTTACCCTAACCCTCAACCTCACATTAACCCTAATCCTGACCCTAACCCTCAGCCTAACCATAACCCTCACCCTTACCGTAACCCTAACCCTCATCCTAACACTCACCCTAACACTAACCCTAAACCTAAAACTCACCCTAACAATAAACATACCCCTCACCCTCACCCTCACCCTCAACCTCACCTTAACTCTAACCCTAACCCTAACAATAAAACTAATCCTTACCTTGAACCTAACCCTAACCCTAACCCTAACCCTAATCCTAACACTCACCATCAACCTAAACCTAACCCTAACCCAACCCTCACACTCAGCCTCACCCTAACCTAACCTCTAAACCTAAACCTCACCCTAACCTTAACCCTAAACCTCACCCTAATGCTAGCCCTCACCCTAACCCTAATCCTAACCCTGACACTCATCCTAAACCTCATCCTAAAAATAACCTTAACACTAATCCTCACCCTCACCCTAACCCTAAACCTAATCCTAACCCTCAACCTAACCCTAACCCTCAGCCTCACTGTAACCCCTACCCTAACCCTCACCCTAACCCTAAACTTAACCCAAACCCTAACCCTCACCCTAACTCTACGCCTCACACTCACCCTCACCCTCAGCCTAAACCTAAGCCTATCCCTATCCCTAACCCTAACCCTCACACTCACCCTAACCCAAATCCCAATCAAACCCTAACCCTGACGCTCACGCTCACCCTAAGCCTCACCTTAAGCCTAACCCTAACATTAATCCTAACCCTATCCCCATCCCTAAACCTCACACTAACACTAACCCTAACCATAACCCTAACACTAACCCTCACCATAACACTAACCCTAACCCTCACACTCACCCTACCCTCACCTTAACCCTAAGCCTCATCCTCACCCTAAACCCGACACTAAGCCTAACACTAATTCTCAATCTAAGCCTCACCCTCCCCCTAACCCTAACCCTAACCCTCAACCTAACCCTAACCCTCACCCTTACCGTAACCCTCACCCTCAGCCTAAACTTCACATTTACCCTTACCATCACCCCCACCCTAATCCTCACTCTAAACCTAACCCTCATCCTAACCCTAACTCTACTCCTAAACCTCACCCTCACCCTAACCCGAACTCTATCCCTAACCCTAACACTAAACCTCAACAGAACCCTAAAGCTAATCCTCGCCCTCAACCACATGCTCAGCCTAAACCTAAGCCTAAGCCTAACGCTTACCCTAACAATCAACCTCACACTAGCCCTAATGCTAACCCTAATCCTAAACCTAACCCTCATCATAACACTCACTCTATCCCTAACACTAAACCTCAACCTAAACCTAACCCTAAACCTCACCCTCACCCTAGCCCACATCCTAGCCCTAATCCTAACCCTAACCCTCATACTAACCCTCCCCATAACCCTAACCCTAAACCTCACCCTAACCCTAACACTCAGCTTCACCCTCACACTCAGCCTAATCCTAAGCCTAAAACTAACCCTAACCTTAACCCTCAATCTCACCTTAACCCTCACCCTAACCCTAACCCTAACACTAAGCCTAACCCTAACCCTCACCCTCAGCCTCATCCTAACCCTAACTCTAACCCTAAACCTCACCCTCACCATAACCCTTAGCCTAACCCTAACCCTAAACATGACCCTAACCCTAACTCTAAACCTACCCTTATCCTAGCCCTTACACTAACCCTAATCCTAACCCTAACCCTCATCCTAACCCTCCCACTAATCCTAACCCTAACACTCACCCTAACCCTAACCCTTACCCTCAACTTCACCCTCAGCCTAATCCTAACACTAACCCTAATCCTCACCCTCACCCTAGCCCTCACCCTAACCCTAACCCTCACCCTAGGCCTAACCCTGACATTTAACCTTATCATGACCCCCACCTTAACCCTCAGCCTAATCTGAACCCTAACCCTAAACCCCACCCTAACCCTCACCCTAACCCTAACTCTAACCATAAATCCCACCCTCACCCTAAACTACTAAATCTCACCCTAACCCCAACCCTAATCATAACCCTAACCCTAACCATAACCATAACCATAATCCTCACCGTAACCCAAAACTTAATCATAACAATAACCCTCACAGTAACCCGAACCTCACGCTAAATCTAACTCTAACCCTAACCATAACAATAAAAACCTCACCCTAACCCTAACCCTAAACCTCAACCTCACCATAATCGTAACCCTAACCCTATCCCTAACAATAACCCTAAACCTAACCCTAATCCTAATCCTCAAACTCACACTAACGCTAATCCTAATCCTAACCCTCAACCTAACCCTAACCCTCACACTTACTCTAACCCTAAACCTCATCCTAACCCTCACCCTCAGGCCTAAACCTAACACTAAAAGTCACCCTAACACTAAACCTAACCCTCACCCTCAACCTATACCTCATCCTAACCCTAATCCTAACCCTACTTCTCATCCTAAAACTCACCCTAACCCAAACCCTAAACCTCACCCTAAACCTAACCCTAAACCTAACACTCAACCTAACCCTAATCCTCACGCTCAACTTAACACTAACTCTAACCCTCACCCTAACCCTAAACTTTACCTGAACCTTAACTTTCACCTTAACCCTAACCCTAACCCTCACCCTAACCCTAACCCTCACACTCACCTTACGCTTACCTTAATCCTAATCCTAACCCTAACCCTAACCCTCAACCTCCGCCTCACCTTATCCCTAATTCTAACCCTAAACCCTACTCTCACCCTAACCCTAAGCCTAACCCTAAACCTAAACCTCACCCTAACCATAACCCTAAACCTCATCCTCACCCTAGCCCTCACCCTAACCCTACTCCTAACACTAACCCTCATCCTAACCCTCCCTATAACCCTATCCGAATCCCTCACCCTATCCCTAACCCTCACACTCACCCTCACCCTCAGCCTAACCCTAAGCCTAACCACAAGCCTTACCTGAAACCTAACCTTAACCCTCAAACTCACCCGCACCCTCACCCTCACCATAACTCTAAACCAAACCCTAACCCTAAACCTCACCCTAACCCTAACCCTAACCCTAATCCTCACCCTCACCCTAACCCTAACACAAACCCTAACCCTAACCCTCAACCTACCCCTCCCCCTAACCCTGTATCTAACCGTAAACTTCACCCTCCACCTAACCATAACCCTAACCCTAACCCTAAAACCCACCCTAACCTTAACACTAACCCTCAACCGCATCCTCACCCTCACCAAAACTCTAATGCTAACTCTAAAAATAACACTAAGCCTAACCCTAACCATCACCCTAACCCTAATCCTCACCCCCACCCTCACCATCAGCCTAACACTAAGCCTAAGCCTAACCCTCACCCTAACCCTCACCCTCATGCTCACCCTAACCCTAATCTTAAACCTAACCCTATCCCTAAACCTCAACTTAACTCTCACCCTCACCCTAGCCCTTACACTAACCCTAACCATAAACCTACCCCAAAACCTTCCCCAAACCCTAACTCTAACGCTAAACCTCACCCTCACCCTAACCCTAAAACTCACCCTAACCCTAACCCTCACCCTCACCCTCTAAATCACCCTAACTCTAATCCTGTCCCTAACAACATTAACCCTAACCCTAACGCTAAACATAACCCTCACCCTCAGCCTCACCCTCACTGAAAACTTAACCCTAACCATAGCACTAACAATAGGACTAACCCTAAACTTAACTCTAACCCTAATCCTCACCCCCAACCTCACCCTCAGCCTAACCCTAACCCTAACCCTCCCTTTAACCCTAACTGTAACCCTAAACCTAACCCTAACCCTAACGCTAAAACAAACCTTAAACCTAACCTTAAACCTAAATCTAATCCTCAGCCTCACACTCACCCTAACACAAACCTTAACCTTAACCCTCACCCTAACCCTAAGCCTAATCCTAACCCTTAGCCTAACCCTCACATTCACACTCACCGTACCCCAAATCCTAAACCTAATCCTATCCCTAACCCCAACCCTCACCCTAACCCTCACCCGAGAACTCACTCTAAACCTAATCCTAACCATAAACCTCATCCTAAACCTCACTCTAACCCTAACACTTACCCTCCCCCTTATGCTCGGCCTAAGCCTAACCCTAAGCCTAAACCTAACCTTAAACCTAACCCAACCCTCACCTTCAGCCTCACCCTAACCCTAACTCTAACCCTAAAGCTCACCCTCACCCTAACCCTAAACCTTACCCTAACACTAAACTTCACCGTAACCTTAACCCTAAACCTCACCCTCATGCTAGCCATCACTCTAAACCTAATCCTAACCCTAACAGTCATCCTAACCCTCACCCTAACAATAACCCTAACCCTCACCCTCAATCTCACCCTAACAATAACCCTAACCCTCACACTCAACTTCACCCTAACCCTAACCTAACCCTAATGCTCAAACTATCCCTAACATTAAACCTCACCTTAACCCGTACCCTAACACTCACCCTAACCCTAAACTTAACCGGAACTCTAACTCTCACCCTAACCCTAACCCTAAACCTCACACTCACCCTAACCCTAAGCCTATTCCTAATCCTAACCCAAACCCTCACCCTAATCATCACATTAACCCTAACCCTAAAAATAACCCTAGCCCTAACCCTCACCTTCAGCCTCACTCTGACCCTAAGCCTCACCCTAACCCTAACCCAACCCCTAAACCTAACACGAAACCTCACCAAAACCATAACACTGACCCTAACCCAAACCCTCACCCTAACACTTACCCTCACTCAAACACTAACCCTAACCTTTACACAAAACCTCACACTTACCCTAACCCTAACCCTAAACCTCAACCTAAGCCTCACCCTCACCCTAACCCTAACACTAAGCCTCACCCTAACGCTCACCCTAACCCTCCCCCTAACCCTATAACTAACCCTAACCCTCACCCTCACCATCAACCTAACCCTAACCCAAACCCTAAACCCCACCCTAACCCTAAACCTAACCCTCACCCGCACCCTCACCCTCTCTGTAGCTCTAACACTAATACTAACAATAACACAAACCCTAACCCTAACCCTAATCCTCACCCCCACCCTCACCCTCAGCCTAACCTTAAGTCTAAGCCTAACCCTCACCCTAACCCTCACACTTACCCTTACCCTAACCCTAATCCTAAACTTAATCCTAACCCTAAACCTCAAACTAACCCTCACAATCACCCTAACCCTAACACTAACCCTAACCCTAAACCTCAATCTAACCATCCCCATAACCGTAACTCTAACCCTAATCCTCACCCTTACCCTAACCCTAACCCTCACCCTAAACCTCACCCTAAAACTCACCCTTACCCTAACTCTCAACCGCACCCTCAACTTCACCATAACTCTAACACTAAATATAACAATACCACTAAACCTAACCCTAACACTAACCCTAAACATAAACCTCACCCTCAGCCTCACCCTCACCTAAAACTTAACCCTAACCATAACACTAAAAATAACCCTAACCCTAACACTAACTCTACCCTAATCCTCACTCCCACCCTCACCCTCAGTCTAAACCTAAGCCTATCCCTAACCCTAACCTAACCCTCCCTGTAACTCTAACCCTAACCCTAGCTCTAACACTAACCCTAACCCTAATCTTAACCCTAACCCAAACCCTAACCCTAACACTAATCCTCACCCCCACCCTCACACTCAGCCTAACCCTAAGCCTAAACCTACCCCTAATCCTAACCCTCACTGTAACCCTTACCCTAACCCTAACCCTAACCCTCACACTCACCCTCACCCTAAACCTAATCCTAAACATAACCCTAACCTTACCCAAACCCTCACTATAAGCCTCACCCTAGCCCTCAACCTAACCCTAATCCTAACCCTAAACCTCATCCCAACCCTCACCCTAACCCTAACCCTAACCCTCACCCTAAACCTAACCCTAACCCTCACCCTCATGCTCGGCCTAAGCCTAAGCCTAAGCCTAGCCCTAACCTTAACCCTCACCCTAACCCTAACCCTTACACTAACCCTAACTCTAATCCTAAACCTCATTCTCACCCTAACCCTAACTCTAACCCTAACCCTAAACCTAAACCTCATCCTAACACTAAATCTAAACCTCACCCTTAACTTAACCATAACCCTAAACCTAACCCTAACAATAACCCTAACCTTAACTCTAAAACTAACCCTTATCATAAGCCTTACCCTAACATTTACCCTCAACCGAACACTCACACTAATCCTAACACTAACCCTCACACTAACCCTAACCATCACCCTAACCCTAAACCTCACCTTAACCCTAACCCTAACCCTCACCCTCACCCTAGCCCTCACCCTAACCCTAACACTCATCCTCACCCTAAACCTCACACTAACCCTAACACTAATACTCAATCAAACCCTCACCCTCACCCTACCCCTAACCCTAATTCTCACCCTAACCCTAACCCTCACCCTTACGATAACCCACAACCTCAGCCTAACCCTCACGTTTACCCGTACCGTCACTCCCACCCTAACCCTTACCCT
Source organism: Dipodomys merriami (assembly GCF_024711535.1). NCBI lineage: Eukaryota > Metazoa > Chordata > Mammalia > Rodentia > Heteromyidae > Dipodomys > Dipodomys merriami. The sequence goes on from NW_027206358.1 coordinate 102,902, forward strand.
AACCCAAACCCTCAATTTAAACCTCACCCTAACCCTGACTCTACCCCTAAACCTCATCCTCACCCTAACCCTAACCCTAACCCTCACCCTCAACCTAACACTCACAATAAACCTATAAACCTAACCCTCATCCTCACCCTAAACTTCACAATAACTCTAACACTAATCCTCAATCTAACCCACACCCTCAACCTACCCCTAAACCGAACCCTCACCCTAACCCTCACCCTAACCCTCACCTTAACCCTAACTCTACACCTAAACCTCACCCTAACCCTCTCCCTCACGCTCACCCTCTCCCTCAGTGTAACCCTAAGCCTAAACCTAACCCTAACCCTAACCCTCACACTAATTCTAACCCTTACCCTCACCCTAACCCTCAACCTAACCCTAGCCCTCACGCTCACTGTAACCCAGCACTTACCCTCACCCTAACCCTAACCTTCACCATCACACGCACACTCAGCTTAACCCTAAGCTTAAGCCCAACCCTAACCCTAACCCTCACCCTCACCCTAACACTCACCCTAACCCTAACTCTAACACTAAACCTAACCCTCATCCTCAGCCTCACCCTAACCCTAACTCTAACCCTAAACCTCACCCTCACCCTAACTCTAACCCTAAGCCTAACCCTAAATCTCACGCTCATCCTAGACCTCAACCTAACCTTAATCCTTACCTTAATGCTCATCCTAACCCTCCCCTAACCCTAACCCTAACCCCCACCCTAATCCTCAACCACACCCTCACACTCAGCCTAACCCTAAGCCTAACCCTATCCCTAATGCTAACCCTAACCCTCACCGTAAACCTAACCCTATCCCTAACGCTAACCCTAACCCTAAACCTAAACCTAAACCTAACCCTAATCCTCAGCATCACCCTCACCCTAACCCAAACCCTAAACCTAACCCTCACCCTAACCCTAAGCCTAAGCCTAACATAACCATAACCCTCACACTAACCCTCACCCTAACCCTAACCCTAAGCCTAACTTAACCCTAAAACTAAACCTCACCCTAGCCCTAACTCTAACATTAACCCTAAACCTAACCCTCACCCTCAGCCTCACCCTAACCCTAACTCTATTCCTAACCCTAACACTAAACCTCACCCTAAGCCTAAGCCTAACTCTAACCCTCACCCTCACCCTCACCGTAACCATAACCCTAACCCTAACCCTAAAAATAACCCTAACCCTATCCCTATCCCTCACCCTAACCATAACCCTCACCGTAAGGCTAACCCTCACCATAACACTTACCCTCACTCTAACACTAACCCTAACCCTAACACTAACACTCACACTAAACCTAACCCTCAACCTAATCCTAAACCTCACCCAAACCCTAACCCAAACCCTCACCCTCACCTTAGCCCTCACCCTAACCCTGATTCTAACCCTCATCCTCACCCTAAACCTAACCCTCATCCTCACACTAAACCTCACACTGACCCTAACCGTAATCCTCAATCTAACCCTCACCCTACCTCTAAGCCTAACCCTTACCCTAACCCTAAACTGAACTTTAACCCTCACCCTTATCTTAACCTTCACCCTCAGCCTAAACCATACCTTTACCCTTAGCATCTTCCTCACCCTAAACCTCACCCTAACCCTAAACCTTATCCTAACCCTCACCCTCACCCTAAACCTAACCGCATCCTCACACTAAACCTCACACTGACCCTAACCGTAATCCTCAATCTAACACTCACCCTATCTCTAACCCTAACCCTTACCATAACCCTAAACTGAACTTTAACCCTCACCCTTATCTTAACCTTCACCCTCAGCCTAAACCATACCTTTACCCTTAGCATCTTCCTCACCCTAAACCTCACCCTAACCCTAAACCTCATCCTAAACCTCACCCTAACCATAAACCTAACCATCCCCCTAAACCTAGCCCTCACCCTCAACCTCAAGCTCAGCCTATCCCTAAGCATAAGCCTAAGCCTAAGCCTAACCCTCACCCTCACTGTAACTCTAACCCTAACCCAAACAATAAAACTAATCCTAAGCATAAACCTAACCCTAACCCTAACCCTACCCTAATCCTCACACTCACCCTCACCCTCACCCTAACCCTAATCCTAACCCAACCCTCACCCTAATGCTAAACCTCACCCTTACAATAAACCTAACCCTCATCCTAACACTCACCCTGACCCTCACCCTAATACTAAACCACACCCTAAGCCTAAACCTAACACTCACCCTCACCCAAGCCCTCACCCTAACACTAATTCTAACCCTAACCCTCACCCTAACCCTAACCCTCATCCTCAACCTAAACCTCACACTAACCATAACCCTAATCCTCAATCTAATCCTCACCCTAACCCAAAACCTAACCCTAACTCTAAACCTAAACCTCACCCTTACCCTCACCCTAACGTTAACCCTATCCCTAAACCTCACCCTAACCCTAACCCTCACCCTCACCCTCAAATTCACCGTAACTCTAACCCTAACAATAACACTAACCCTAACCCCAACCATAACCCTACCCATAACCCTAAACCTCATTGTAAGCCTAACCCTAACACTAACCCTAACACTAACCCTAAACCTAAACCGAAACCTAAAACTAATCCTCAGCCTCACCCTCACCCTAACCAAACCATAACCCTAATCCTCACACTCACCCTCATCCTAAATCTTATCCTAAACCTAACCCTATCCCTAAGCTTAACCCTTAACCTAACCCTCAACCTAGCCCCTACCCTAACCCTATTCCTAACCGTAAATCTCATCCTAACCCTCAGCCTAACCCTAACCTTAACCCTCACCCTAAACCTAAACCTATCGCTCACCCACATGCTGGGCCTAAGCCTAAGCCAAAGCCTAATCCTAACCCTAACCCTAAGCCTCGGCCTAACCATAAACCTAACATTAACTCTAACTCTAAACCTAAACCTCACCCTCATCCAAACCCTAACTCTAACCCTAACCCTAAACCTAAACCTCATCCTAACCCTAAAACTAAAAATAACCGTAACCCTAACCCTAACCCTACCCTAAATCTAACCCTAAAACTAACCCTAACCCTAACCCTAACCTTAACCCAAACCCTAACCCTAACCCTAACACTCACACTAACCCTAACACTCACCCTAATACTAAACCACACCCTAAGCCTAACCCTAACACTCACCCTCACCCAAACCCTAACCCTAACCCTCACCCTAATCCTAATTTTAACCGTAACCCTCACCCTAACCCTAAACTTAACCAAACCCTAACTCTCACGCTAACACTAACCCTAACCCTCACCAAAACCCTAACATTCACTCTCACCCTCACTCTCAGCCTAACCCTAAGCCTAATCCTAAACTTAACTCTCACACTCACCCTAACCCTTACCCTAATCTTAAACCTAACCCTAAGCCTAAGCCTCACCCTCACCCTCACCCTCACCCTCACCCTAAACCTAATTCTAACACTAACCCTAAACCTAAACCTCAACCTAAGCCTCACAATTACCCTAACTTTAATCCTAAACCTCACCCGAACCCTAACCATAATTCTAACCCTAACCCTAACACTAAACCTCAAATTGACCCTAAACCTAACCCTCACCCTCACCTTAACCTTAACCCTAAGCCTAACCCTAACAATAAACCTCACCCTCACCGTAACACTAATCATAACCCTAACCCTAACCCTAACCCTAAAACTCACACTCACCATAACTCTAACCCTCATCCTAACCCTCACCCTAACCCTAACCCTAAACCTCACCCAAACACTAACCCTAACCCTCACCCTCACCCTAACCCTAATCCTAACCGTAATCCTCATCCTAACCCTCACCCTAAACTTAACCCTAACCCTCACCCTCACCCTCAACCGAAACCTAAGCCTAACTCTCACCCTAACCCTATTCCTAACACTGCCCCTCACCCTAACCCTAAATCTAAACCTAACCCTCACCCTAACCCTAACCCTCACCCTCACTGTAACCCTAACCCTCAAGCTAACCCTCACCCTAACCATAACCCTAAACCTAAACCTTAATCTAACACTAACCCTAAACCTAACCCTCAACCTAAACCTCACCATAACCCTAACTCTATCCCTAAATATCACCCTCACCCTTACCCTAACCTTACCCTTAAACCTAAACTTAAACCTCAACTTAAACCTAACAGTAAACCTCACCCTCACCACAGCCCTCACCCTAACCCTAATCCTAACCCTCAAGCTAACCCTAACCCTCAGCCTCACTGTAAACCTTACTCTAACCCTCACCCTAACCCTTAACCCGAACCTTAACTCTCACCCTAACTGTAACCCTAACCCTCACCCAAACCCTAACTCTCCTCCCTCACTCTCACTTTCAGCCAAAAACTAGGCCTAACCCTAACCCTAACCCTAAACCTGACACTAACCCTCACCATAACCGTAATCCTAATCCTAACACTAACCCTAAACCCCACCCTCACCTAACCCTCACCTTAAGCCTAACCCTAACATTAAGCCTAACACTAACCCTAACCCTAAACCTCATCATCACCCTAAACCTCACACTAACCCTAACACTAATCCTCAATCTAACCCACACCTTCACCCTAACCCTAACCCGAAATATCACCCCAAACCTAACCCTCACCCTTACCATAACTCTCACATTCAGCCTAACCCTCAGCTTTATCCTTACCGTCACCCCCACCCTAAAACTCACCCTAACCCTACCCCTCACCCTGACCTTAATCCTACCCGTAAACCTCACCCTCACCCTAACCCTAACTCTAACCCTAACCCTAACACTAAACCTCAACCTAAACCTAACCCTAACCCTCACACTCACCCTCACTGTAATCGTAACCCTAACCCTAACCCTAAAATAACCGTAACCATAACCCTAACACTCACCCTAACCATAACCCTCACCCTAACCCTAACCCTCACCCTCAACCTCATGCTAAGCATAACCCTAAGACTAAGCCTAACCCTTACAATAACCCTCATCCTCACCCTAGCCCTCACCCTAACCCTAATCCTAATGCTAACCCTCAACCTAACCCTAACCCTAACCATCACCCTAACCCTAATCCTCACCTCCACCCTCACCCTCAGCTTAACCCTAAGCCTAAGGCTAACCTTAACCCTAAACCTAACACTAAACCTAACCTGAACCCTAATCCTAACCCTAAAACTAATCCTAACCCTAAACCTCAACCTAACCCTCACCCTAACCTTAACCCTAAGAGTAACCCTAAATCTCTAATCCTAATCCTAACCCTAATCCTAAACCTCACCCTAAGCCTCAACTTAACCCTAACCCTAACACTAACAATCACCCTCACACTAGCCATCACCCTAACCCTAATCCTAAACCTAACGCTCATCCTAACCCTCCCCATAACCCTAACCCTAACCCTCACCCTAACCCTAACCCGCACCATCACCCTCCCTTCAGCCTAACCCTAAGCCTAACCCTAAGCCTAACCCTAAACTTAACCCTTTCCCTCACACTCACCCGCACCCTCACCCTCTCCATAATTCTAACCCTAACCCTAAGCTAACCCTAAACGTCACGCTCACCCTAACCCTAAACCTAACCCTCACCCTCACCCTATCCCTAACACTAACCCTAACACTAACCCTCACCCTAAGCCTCCCCCTAACCCTATATCTAACCCTAAACCTCACCCTCACCCTAAACCTTACCCTAACCCTTAACCCCACCCTAAACCTAACCCTAAACCTCAACCACACCATCACCTTAACCATAACTCGAACCTTAACCCTAACAATAACACTAACCCTAACCCTAACCATCACCCTAACCCTATCCCTACCCCTAAACCTCACCCTCACCCTAACCCTAACTCTAACCCTAACCCTAACACTAAACCTCACCCTAAACTTAAACCTAACCCTCACCCTCACCGTAATCGTAACCCTAACCCTAACCCTAACAATAACCCTCACCCTAACATTAACCCTCACCCTAACACTTACATTCATCCTAACACTAACCCTAAACCTAACACTAACCCTCGCACTAACCCTAACACTCACTCTAATCCTAAACCCCACCCTAAACCTAACACTAACTCTAACACTCACCCTCACCCTAGCCCTCACCCTAAACCTAATCCTAACACTCACCATCACCCTAACCATAATCGTAACTCTAACCCTCAACCTAACCCTAACCCTCAACCTAACCCTAACCCTCACCCTCACCGTAAACCTAACCCTCATCCTAACCCTAACCCTAACCCTCACCTTCACCCTAGCACTCACCCTAATACTAATCCTAACCCTAACCCTCAACCTAACCCTAAAATTAATCGAACCCTAACTCTCCCCCTCAACCTAACCCTAACCCTCACCCTAACCCTTACCCTCACACTCACCCTCACTCTCAGCCTAACCCTAAGCCTAAGCCTAACCCTAACTCTAACCCTCACACTCACCCTAACACTTACCCTAATCTTAATCCTAACCCTAAGCCTAACCCTCACCCTCATCCTAAAGCTCACCTTAACCCTAACTCTAACACTAACCCTAAACCTAACCCTCACCCTCAGCCTCAACCTTACCCTAACTCTAACCCTAAACCTCACCCTCACCCTAAACCTAACCCTAACCCTAACCTTCAACCTCACCGTATCCCTAACACTAAACCTCACCCTCACCCTAGCCCTCACCCTAACACTAATCTTAACCCTAACATTCATCCTAAACCTCCCCATAACCCTAAACCTAACTCTCACCCTAACCCTAACACTCAACCTAACCCTGACTCTCAGCCTAAACTTAATCCTAACCCTAAACCTAACCCTAACCCTCAGACTCACCCTAACCCTAAACCTAATCTTAAACCTAACCCTAACCCTAACCCTCACCCTCACTCTAACCCTCAACTAACCCTAACCCTAACCCTAACACTAACCCTAAACCTAACCCTCACCCTCAGCCTCACCCTAACACTAACTTTAACCCTAAAATTCACCCTCACCCTAACCCTCACCCTAACCCTAACCCTAAACCTCAACCGAAACCTAACCCTAAACCTCACCCTCACCCTAGCCCTTACCTTAACCCTAATCCTAACCCTAACCCTCATCCTAACACTCCCCCTAACACTAACACTAACACAAAACTTAACCCTAACCCTAACCCTCGACCTATCCCTAATCCTATCCCTAAACCAAACCCTAACCCAAACCCTCCCCGTAACTCTCACTCTAAAGCTAACCCTAACCCTAACCCCAACCCTCACCCTAAGCTTAATTCTAACCCTAAACTTCACCCTCACACTAACACTAACTCTAACCCTAACCCAAACCCTAAACTTCACCCTAAATCGAACCCTCACCCTCACCCTCAATCTCACCGTAACTATAACCCTAACCCTAACAATAACACTAACCCTAACACTAACCATAACCATAACCCTCACCCTCAGCCTCACCCTCACCGCAAACTTATCCCTAAACATAACACTCACAATAACCCTAACCCTAACCCTAATCCTAATCCTCACTCTCACCCCAACCTCACCTAAGCCTAACCCTAACCCTAACGTTAACCCTAGCCTTCACCGTAACCCTAACCCTAACCCTAACAATAACCCTAACCCTACCCCTAATCCTAACCCTCACCCTCACCCTAACCCTCACCCTTACTGTAACCCTAACCCTCACCCTGACCCTCACTCTCAGCCTAACCCTAAGCCTAAGCCTAACCCTAAACCTAACCTTTACACTCACCCTTACCTTACCCTAATCCTAATCCGAACTCTAGGCCTAACCCTCACCCTCACCCTAACCCTCACCCTAATTCTAACTGTAACACTAACCCTAACACTAACCCTGAACTTCAGCCTCAACCTTACCATGAATCTAACCCTAAACCTCACCCTCACCCTCACCCTAACCCTAACCATAAACCTCACCCTAACCCTAACCCTAAACCTCACCCTCACCTTAACCCTAATCCTAACCCAAAACCTCATCCTAAACATCCCCATAACCTTAACCCTAACCCTCACCCTAACCCTAACCCTCACCCTCACCCTCAGCTTAACCTTAAGCCTAAACCTAAACTTAAACCTAACCCTCACACTACCCTAACACTAAACGTAATCCTAACCATAACCCTAACCCTCACCCTCACCCTAACCCTGACCCTAACCCTCACGATAACCCTGACTCTAACACTAACTCAAACCCTAAACCTAACCCTCACCCTCAGCCTCACCCTAACCCTAACTCTAACCCTAAACATCAAACTCACCCTATCCCTCACCCTAACCCTAAAGCTAAACCTAAGCCTAAACCTAACCCTAAACCTCATCCTCACCCTAGCCCTTACCTTAACCCTAATCCTAAACCTGACACTCATCCTAACCCTGCCAGTAAACCTAACCCTAACCCTCACCCTAACCCTAACCCTCACCCTCAACCTCACCCTCAGCCTCACCCTAAGCCTAACCCTAAACCTAACCCTAAAACACACACTCACCCTCACCCTAACAATAATTCTATCCGTAACCCAAACCCTAAACCATACCCTTCCCCTAACACTCACTCTAAACCTAACCATAACACTAACCCTAACACTAAACCTAAACCTAACCCTCACCCTAAACCTAGCTCTAACACTAAACCTCACCCTCACCCTAACACTAACTCTAACCCTAAACTTCAACATAACCGTAACCCTAATCCTCACCTTCACCTTCACCGTAACCCTAACCCTAACTCAAACACTAAACCTAACCCTAACCCTAATCTGAACCCTCACCCTCACCCTAACCCTAATCCTAACACTAACCCTCACCCTAACCCTAACTCTCACCCTTAATGTAACCCAAACACTCACCCTAGCCCTAACCCTAACCCTAATCCTAACCCTAATACTCATCATAAGCCTCACACTAACCCTAAACCTAAACCTCATCCTAACCTTAACCCTAACCAACAACCTAACCCTAAACCTCACTCTCAATGTAACCCTAACCTTCACCCTAACCCAAAACTTAACCTGAACCCTAACTCTCACCCTAACCCTAAACCTAACCCTCACCCTAACCCTAACACTCACCATCACCCTCAGTGTATCCCTAAGCCTAACCCTAACCAAAACCCTAACACTCACACTCAACCTAATCCTTACAGTAATCCTAATCCTAACCCTAATCCTAAACCTCACTCTAAGCCTCACCTTAACCCTAAGTCTAACCCTAAACCTCACCCTCACCCTAACACTAACCCTAACCCTTACCCTCACCCTAACCCTCCCCTAACCCTATATTTAACACTAAACCTCACCCTCACCCTAAACCTAACCCTAACCCTAAACCCCACCCTAACCCTAAAACTAACTCTCACCCGAACCCTCACCCTCACCGAAACTCACACCCTAACCCTAACAATAACACTAACCCTAAACCTAACCATCACCTTAACCTTAATCCTCACAACCACCATCACCCTCAGCCTAAAACTAAGCCTAAGCCTCACCCTAACCCTCATACTCATGCTCACCCTAACTCTAATCCTAACCCTAAACCTATCCCTAAACCTCAAACTAACCCTCACCCTGACCCTAACACTGACACTAACCCTAACCTTAAACCTCACCCTAACCCTCCCCCAAAACCTAACTCTAACCCTAAAACTCACCCTCACCCTAACAATAACCCTAACCCTAACCCTAATCCTCACCCCCAGCCTCACCCTAATCCTAACCCTCAACCTAGCCCTCACCCTAACCCTAATTCTAACCCTCATCCTCACCCTAACCCTAACCATCTTCACACTAAACGTAACACAAACCCTAACCAGAAACCTAAACCTCAATCGAACCCTCACCCTATCGTTAACCCTAACCCTAAACCTAACCCTAAACCTCACCCTAATCCTAACCCTAAACCTCACCCTAACCCTCAACCTAACCCTAACCCTCATCCTCACACTGAACTTAACCCGAACACTAACCCTCACCCTAAACCTAACCCTAACACTCACCCTTACCCTAACACTCACCCTCACCTTCAGCCTAACACTAACCCTCACCCTAACCCTAAATCTAACCCTCACACTCACACTAACCCTAACCCTAATCCTAACCATAACTCTAACCCTAAACCTCCCCCTCACCCTAACCGTCACCTTAAACCTAACCCTAACATTAATCCTAAACCTAACCCTAACCCTAAACCTCATCCTCACCCTAAACCTCACACTAACCCTAACACTAATCCTCAATCTAACCCTCACCCTAACCCTAACCCTAACCCTCACCCTGAACCTAAGCCTACGCTTAAACCTCACCCTCAACCTAACCCTAACTCTAACCCTAACCATAACACTAAACCTCACCCTATCCCTAACAATAATCCTCACACTCAACTTTATGCTCAGCCTAACACTAAGGCTAACACTAACCCTAAAACTAACCCACACCAGCACTCACACCTTCACTGAAATTCGAACCCTAACCCTAACAATAACACTAACCCTAACTCTAACCATCACCCTCACCCTAATCCTCAACCCCACCCTCACCCTCAGCCTAATCCTAAGCCTAAGCCTCACCCTAACCCTCATACTCATGCTCACCCTAACTCTAATCCTAACCCTAAACCTATCCCTAAACCTCAACCTAACCCTCACCCTCACCCTAACCTTAACACTAACCCTAACCCTAAACGTGACCCTAACCCTCCCCCTAAACTAACTCTAACCCTAAGCCACACCCTCACTCTCACCCTAACCCTAACCCTAACTATAATCTTAAACTTCACCCTAAACCTAACCCTGACCCTCAACCTCAACCTCACTGTAACTCTAACCCTAACACTAACAATAACACTAACCCTAACCCTAATCCTAAACCTAACCATAACCCTCAACCTCAGCCTCACCCTCACCCCAAACTTAACACTAACCATAACACTAACAATAACCCTAACCCTAACCCTAACCCTAATCCTCACTCCCACCTCATCCTTAGTGTAACCCTAACCCTAACCCTAAACCTAACCCTCAAAGTAACCCTAACCATAACATTAACATTAACACTAATCCTAAACCTAATTTAAACACTAAACCTAAACCTAAACCTAAGCCTAATCCTCAGCCTCACCCTAACCCTAATCCAAACCCTAACAATAACCCTCACCCTAACCCTAAGCCTCACCCTAACCCTAAACCTAACACTCACACTCACCATCACCCTAACCCAAATCCTAAACCTAAACCTATCCCTAAACCTCACCCTAACCATCACCCTAGTCCTCACCCTAAACCTAATCCTAACCCTAAACCTCATCCTAAACCTCACCCTAACCCTAACCCTAACCCTAACCCTAAACCTAACCCTAACCCTCACCCTCCTGCTCGGCCTCAGCCTAAGCCTAAGCCTAAGCCTAACCCTAACCCTCATCCTATTCCTAACCCTAACACTATCCCTAACTCTAACCCTAAATCTAACCCTCACCCTAACCCTAACTCTAACCCTAACCCTAAAACTAAACCTCATCCTAAACCTAACCCTAACCCTCACCCTCACTGTAACAGTAACCCTAAACCTTACCCTAACAATAACCCTAACCCTAAACCTCACCTCAACCATTACCCACACCCTAACCCTCACCCTCACCCTAACATTTACCCTCACCCTAACTCTAACCCTAACGTAACACTAATGCTCACACTAACCCTAACCATCACCCTAACACTAAACCTTACCCTAACACTAACCCTATCCCTCACCCTCACCCTAGCCCTCATCCTAAACCTAATCCTCATCCTCACCCTAAACCTCACACTAACCCTAACACTAATCCTCAATCTAACCCTCACCCTCACCTTGACCCTAAACCTAACCCTCACCCTAACCCTAACCCTCACTCTTCACGTAACCCTCACCCTCAGCCTAACCCTCAACTTTACCCTTACCATCACCCCCACGCTAAAACTCACCCTAACCCTAACATTCACCCTAGCCCTAACTCTACCCCTAAACCTCACCCTCACCCTAATCCTAACTCTAACCTTAAACCAAACACTAAACCTCACCTTAACCCTAAGCCTAACCCTCACCCTCACCCTCACCGTAAACGTAACCCTAACACTAACCCTAACAATAAACCTAAACCTATCTCTAAACCTCGCCCTAACCATAACCCTCACCCTAACATTAACCGTCACCCTAACACTTACCCTCACCTAACACTAACCCTAACCCAACCCTGACCCTCACACTAACCCTAACCCTCACCCTAATCCTAAACCTCACCCTAACCCTAACCCTATCTCTAACCCTCACCCTCACCCTAGCCCTCACCCTACCCCTAATTCTAACCCTCACCCTTATCCTAACCCTATCCCTCATCCTCACCCTAAACCTCACACTAACCGTAAACCTAACCCTAATGTTCAATCAAATCTCACCCTAACCCTAACCCTAATCCTAAATCTAATGCTAACCCTCACCTTTATCTTAATCCACACCCTCAGCATAAACCTCAGCTTTACCCTTACCATCATCCTCACCCTAACCCTAAACCTCATTCTAACCCTCACCCTAACTGTAAACCTAAGCATCACCCTAACCCTAACCCTCACCCTCAACCTCATGCTCAGCCAAAACCTAAGCCTAAGCCTAACCCTTATCCTTACCCTCACCCTCATCTTAACCCTCCCCCTAACAATAATCCTAACCCTATCCCTCATTATAATCCTCACCCTAACGCTAACGCTAACCATCACCCTAACTCTAACACTCACACCCAACCTCACCCTCAGCATAACCCTAACCCTAGGCCTAAGCCTAACCCTAACCCTCACATACCCTATCGCTAATACTAATCCTAACCCTAACCCTAACCCTAAACCTCAACCTAACCCTCACCGTAACCTTAACCCTAATACTAACCCTAACCCTAACACTTGACCTAATCCTCCCCCTAACCCTAAATATAATCCTAAATCTCACCCTCACCCTAACCCAAATACTAACCCTTAACCTCACCCTAACCCTAACACTCATGCTCACTTTAAGCCTAACCCATGTCCTAACCCTCATCCTAACCCTAACCCTAAACCTCACCAAAACACTAATCCCAACCCTCACCCTCAACCTAGCCCTCACCCGAAACCTAATCCTAACCCTAACCCTGACCCTAACACTAACCCTAACCCTCATCCTAATCCTAAGCCTAACCTGAACCCTCACTGTAACCCTAAACCTAACCCTCACCCTAACCCTAAACTTAACCTGAACCCAAACTCTCACCCTAAACCTACTCCTAACTCTCACCCTAACCCTAACCCTCACCCTCACCCTCACCCTAAGCGTAAACCTAAGCCTAAACCTAATCCTAACCCTAAACCTCACACTCACCCCAACACTTACCCTAATCCTAAACCTAACACAAAACCTTCCCCTCACCCTCACACTAATCCTCACTGTAACCCTCTCTAACACTAACCCTAACCATCACCCTAACCCTCAGCCTCACCCTAACACTAACTCTAACCCTAAACCTCAACCTCACCCTAACCCTAACCATAAACCTAACCAAAAACCTCACCCTAACCCTAACCCTAACCCTCACCCTAACCCTAACCCTAAACCTCACCCTCAACCTAGCCCTCACCCTAACCCTAATCCTAACCCTAAACCTCATCCTAAACCTCACCCTAACAATAACACTAACCATCACCCTCACCCTCACCTTAAGACTAACACTAACGCTAACCCTAACCCTCAAACTAACCCTAACCCTCACCCTCACTGTAACCCTTACCCTAACCATCACCCTAACCCTAAACTTAACCTGAACTCTAACTATCACCCTAACCCTAACCCTAACACTCACCCAAACCATAAACCTCAACCTCACCCTCACCTTCAGCCTAACACTAAGCCTAACCCTAAACATAACCCTCACACTCACCCTAACCCTAACTCTAATCCTAGTACTAACACTAAACCTAAACCTCACCCTTACCTTAACCCTCACCTAACGCCTAACCCTAACATTAAACCTAACCCTAAACCTAAACCTAAATCTTAACCTCACCCTAAACCTCACACTAACCGTAACACTAATCCTCCATCTAACACTCACCCTCAATCTCAACCTAACCCTCACCCTAACCCTAACCCTCATTCTCACCCTAAACCTCACACTAACCCTAACACTAATCCTCAATCTAACCTTCACCCTCATCCTAAACCTAACACTAAACCTCACCCTTAAACAAACCCTCACCCTTATCATAACCCTCACCCTCAGCCTAAACCTCACCTTTACCCTTACCGTCACCCCCACACTTACCCTCACCCTAACCCTACACCTCACCCTGACCCTAACCCAACCCCTAAACCTCACCGTCACCCTAACCCTAACTCTAACCCTACCCCTAACACTAAACCTCACCCTATCCATAACCCTAACCCTCACCCTCAACCTCATGCTCAACCTAACCCTAAGCCTAAGCCTAAACCTTTCCCTAACCCTCACCCTCACCCTAGCCCTCACCCTAACCCTAATCCTAACCCTAAACCTCATCCTAACCCTCACCCTAACCCTAAACCTAACCATCAACCTAACACTAATCCTCACCCCCACCCTAACCCTCATCCTAACCCTCACCCTAACCCTAACCCTAACCATCACCCTAACCCTAATCCTCACACCCACCCTCACCCTCAGCCTAAACCTAAGCCTAAGCCTAACCTTAACCCTCACTCACCCTCACCCTAACTCGCATCCTAACCCTACACCTAACCCTAAACATCAACCTAAACCTCACCTTAACCTTAACCCTAACACTAACCCTAACATTAACGCTCGAACTAACCCTTCAACTAACCCTAAATCTAACCTTAAACTTAACCCTCACCCTAACTCTAATGCTAACCCTAACCCTAAACCTCACCCTAAAGCTAACCCTAAAGCTCACCCTCACCCTCACCCTCATCCTCACCATAACTCTAACTCTAACCCTAACAATAACACTAATCCTAACCCTGAACATAACCCTAACCCTAACCCTAATCCTAACATTCACCCTCACCGTAACCATAATCTTAACCCTAACCCTCATCCTAATCCCTAACCCAAACCCTAACCCTAACCCTAAACTTTACCCTAACACTAACCCTGAACCTCACCCTCACCCTAGCCCTCACCCTTACCCTAACCCTAACCCTAACCCTAAACTTAAGCGAAACCTAACACTCACAATAACCCTAACCCTAACCCTCAACTTAACCCTAACCCTCACCCTCACCATCACTCTCAGCCTAACCCTAAGCCTAAGCCTAAGCCTAACCCTAACCCTCACACTCACTCTAACACTTACCCTAATCCTAATCCTAAACTTAAGCCTAACCCTCACCCTCACTCCCACCCTAACCCTCACTCTAAACCTAACTCTAACACTAACCCTAAACCCAACCCTCAACCTCAGCCTCACACTTACCCTAAATCTAACTTAAACCTCACCCTCACCCTAACCCTAACTCTAACACTAAACCTCACCCTAACCCTAACCCTAACCCTCACCCACACTGTAATCATAATCCTAACCCTAACCCTAACAATAACCTTCACCCTAACCGTAACCCTAATCCAAACCCTAACCCTCACCCTAAACCTCACGCTAACTCTAACCCTAAACCTCACCCTAACCCTAACCCTAACTCTCACTCTCACCCTAGCCCTCACCTTAACCCTAATCCTAACCCTAATCCTCATCTAACCCTCACCCTAACCCTAACACTAACACTAACCCTAATCCTAAACCCAACCGAAACCCTCAAACTAACCCTAACCCTCACCCTCACTGTAACCCTAACATAACCTTCACCCTAACCATAAACTTAACATGAACCCTAACTCATACCCTAACCCTACACCTAACTCTCACTCTAACCCTAATCATCACCCTCACCCTCACCCTAAGCCTAACCCTAAGCCTAACCCTAACCTGTATCCTAACACTCACACTAACCCTAACCCTTTCCGTAATCCTAATCTAACACTAAGCCTTACCCTCACCCTCACCCTAACCCTCACCGTAATGCTAACTCTAAGATTAACCCTAACCCTAACCCTCACCCTCAGTCTCACCCTAACCCTAAATCTAACCCCAAACCTCAGCCTCACCCTAATCCTAACCCTAAACCTAACCCTAAACCTCAAACTACCCCTAACCCTAACCTCACCCTCACCCTAGCCCTCACCCTAACCCTAATCCTAACGCTAACCTTCACCCTAACCCTCACCCTAACACTAACCATAACCCTAACCCTCGACCTAACCCTAACCCTCACCCTCACTGTAACCCTTATCCTAACCCTCAACCTAACCCTAAACTTAACCCGAACCCTAACTCTCACCCTAACCCTAAGCCTAAAACTCACCAAAACCCTAACCCTCACCCTCACCCTCAACTTCAGCCTAACAATAAGCCTAACCCTAAACCTCACACTTACCCTAACCCTACCCCTAATCCTAATCCTAACACTAACCCTAAATCTCACCCTCACCCTAACCCTCACTTGAAACCTAACCCTAACATTAATCCTAACACTAACCCTAAGCCTAAAACTCATCCTCACACTAAACCTCACACTAACCCTAGCACTAATCCTCAATCTAACCCTCACCTTCACCCTCACCTTCAGCCTAACATTAAGCCTAACACTAACCCTAACCGTAATCCTCACATTCACCCTAACCCTAACCCTAATCCTAATCCTAGCACTAACCCTAAACCTCAGCCTCACCCTAACCCTCACCTTAAGCCTAACCCTAACATTAATCCTAACCCTAACCCTAACCCTAAACATCAACCTCACCCTAAACCTCACACTAACCCTAACACTAATCCTCAATCTACCCCTTACCCTCACCTTCACCTTAGCCCTCACCCTACCCTAACACTCATGCTCACCCTAAATCTCACACTAACCCTAAAACTAATCCTCAAACTAATCCTCACACTCACCTTAACCCTAACCCTAATCCTCAGCCTAAACATAACCCTCACCCTTACCATAACCCTCAAACTCAGCCTAACCCTCACCTTTACCCTTACCGTCACCCCCACCCTAAACCTCAACCTAACCCTACCCCTCACTCTGACCCTAACCCTACCCCTAAACCTCACCCTCGACCTAACCCTAACTCTAACCCTAAGCCTAGCACTAAACCTCACCCTATCCCTAACCCTAAAACTCACCATAACCCTAACCCTCACCCTCTCCCTCACCTTCAGCCTAACACTAAGCCTAATACTCACCCTCAACCTCATGCTCAGCCTAATCCTAAGCCTAAGCCTAATCCTTACCCTAAACCTCAACCTTACCCTAGCCCTCACCCTAAGCCTAATCCTAACCATAACCCTCATCCTAACCCTCACCCTAACCCTAACCCTAACCATCACCCTAACCTTAATCCTCACCCCCACCCTCACCCACAGCCTAGCCCTAAGCCTAACCCTAACCTTCACACTCACCCTAACACCCTAATCCTAACCCTAACACTAAGCCTTACCCTCACCCTCACCTTAACCCTCACTGTAACCCTAACTCTAACCCTAACCCTAACCCTAACGCTCACCCTAAGCCTCACCCTAAGCCTAACTCTAACCCTAAACCTCACCCTCACCCGACCCCTAACCCTAAACCTCCCACTCACCCTAGCCCTCACCCTAACCCTAATCCTAACCCTAATCCTCATCCTAACCCTCAGCCTAACACTAACCCTAACCCTAACTATCAACCTAACCCTAAACCTCACCCTCACTGTAACCCTTACCCTAACCCTCAACCTAACCCTAAACTTAACCTGAACCCTAACTCTCACCCTAACCCTAAACCTAACACTCACCCTAACCCTAACCCTCACACTCACCCTCACTTTCAGCCTAAAACTAAGCCTAAACCTAACCCTAACCCTAACCCTCACACTCACCCTAACACTAACCCTAATCCTAATCCTAACACTAATCCTAAACCTCACCCTCACCCTAACCCTCACCTTAAGCCTAACCCTAACATTAATCATAACCCTAAACCTAACCCTAAACCTCATCCTCACCCTAAACCTCACACTAACCCTAACACTAATCCTCAATCTAACCCTCACCCTCACCCTCACCCTAGCCCTCACCCTAACCCTAACACTCATTCTCATCCTAAACCTCATACTAACCCTAACCCTAAACCTAAACCTAACCCTCACCCTTACCATAACCCTCACCCTCAGCCTAAACCTCACCTTTACCCTTGCCGTCACCCCCACCCTAACCCTCACCCTTACCCTACCCCTCACCCGGACCCTAACCCTATCGCCTAAACCTCACTCTCAACCAAACCCCAACTCTAACCCTAGCCCTAACCCTCACCCTCAACTTCATACTCAGCCTAACCCTAAGCCTAACCCTAAACCTAACCCTCACACTCACCCTAACCCTTACCCTAATCCTAATTCTAACACTAAGCCTTACCCTCACCCTCAACCTAACCCTCACCATAACCCTAAATCTAACACTAACCCTAACCCTAACCCTCATCCACACCCTAACCCTAACTCTAGCCCTAAACCTCACACTCACCCGCACCATCACCCTCACCGTAATTCTAACTCTAACCCTCACCCTAACCCTAAACCTCACCCTAACCCTAACCATAACCCTAAGCCTCACCATCACAGTAACTCTAACCCTAACCCTAACCCTAACTTTAAACCTCACCCTAACTATAAACCAAACCCTAAGCTAACCCTAACCCTCCCCCAAATCCTATATCTGAACCTAAACCTCACCCTCACCATGACCCTAACTCTAAACCTAACCGTAATCCTCCCCCTAACCCTATATCTAACCCTAAACCTCACACTGACCCTAAACCTAACCCTAAACCTAAACCTAACCCTCACCCGCAACCTCACCTTCACTGTAACTCGAACCCTAACCCTAACAATAACACTAAACCTAACCTTAACCATCACCCTATCCCTAATCCTCACCCCCACCCTCACCCTCAGGCTAACCATAAGCCTAAGCCTAAGCCTCACCCTTATCATCATACTTATGCTCACCCTAACCCTAATTCTAACCCTAACCCTATCCCTAAACCTCAGCCTAACCCTCACCCACACCCTAACCCTAACGCTAACCTTTACCCTAAACCTCAACCTAACCCTCCCCCTAACTCTAACCATAAACCTCACCCGAACCCTAACCCAAATCCTAACCCTAACCCTAAACCTCACCCTAAACCTAACCTTCACCCTCAACCTCAACCTCACTGTAACTCTAAACCTAACCCTAACAATAACACTAACCCTAACCCTAATCCTAACCCTAACCATAACCCTCACCCTGAGCCTCACCCTCACTGCAATCTTAACCCTAACCATAACACTAAAAATAACCCTAACCCTAAACCGAAACCTAATCCTCACACCCACCCTCACCTTCAGCCTAACCCTAACCCTAACCCTAACCCTCAAGGTAACCCTAACCCTAACCCTAAACCTCACACTCACCCTCACCATAAACCAAATCCTAAACCTATACCTATCCCTAAACCTCACTCTAAACCTCACCCTAGTCCTCACCCTAAACCTAATCCTAACCCTAAACCTCATCCTAAATCTCACACTAACCCTAACCCTAACCCTCACCCTAACCCTAACCCTCACCCTCATGCTCCGCCTCAGCCTAAGCCGAAGCCTAAGACTAAGCCTAACCCTAACACTATCCCTAACTCTAACCCTAAACCTCATCCTCAACCTAACCCTAACTCTGACCCTAACCCTAAACCTAAACCTCATCCTAACCCTAACCCTAACCCTAACCCTCACCCTCAGTGTAACTTTAACCCTAACACTAACAATAAACCTAATCTTAAACCTAAACCTCACCCTACCCATAACCCTCACCCTAACCCTCACTCTCACCCTAACATTTACCCTCACCCTAACACTAACCCTCATCCTCACCATAACCCTAATCCTTAACATAACCCTAACCTGAAACCTCAAACTAACCCTAACCCTCCCCCTAACCCTAACACTAACCCTTACTCTAAACCTGACCCTAACCCTCCCCCTAACCCTAACACTAAACCTAACCCTAACACTAACATTCACACTAACCCTAATACTCACCCTAACCATAAACCTCAATCTAACCCTAACCCTAAATCTCACCCTCATCCTAATCCTAACCCTAAGCCTAAGCCTAAGCCTTAACCTAACCCTAACCCTCACATTCACCAACATTGTAAGCCTAATCCTAACCCTAACCGTATCCCTAAACCTCAACCTAACCCTCACCCTCACCCTAAGACTAACATTAAACCTAAACCTAACCATCACCCAAACCCTCCCACTAACACTCACTCTAAACCTAAACCTCACCATCAACCTAACCCTAACCCTAAACGTCACCCCAAACCTCACCCTAACCCTAACCCTCACCCTCACGCTCACCTCACCATAACTCTAACACTAACACTAACACTAACCCTAACCCTAACCATATACCTCACCCTCAGCCTCACTCTCACTGCAAACTTAACCCTAAACATAACACTAACAATAACCCTAACCCTAACCCAAACCCTAACTCTACCCTTAACCCTAACCCTAATCCTCACCCCCACTCTCACACTCAGCCTAACCCAAAGCCCACACTAAACCTAACTCTAATTATAAACATCACCCTCACCCTAACCCTATCTCCAAACCTAACTCTAAACCTCAGCCTAACCCTAACCCTCACACTCAACCTCAGCCTCAGCCTAACCCTAAGCCTAACTCTAAACCTAACCCTAACCCACACACTCACACTCACCCTAACCCTAATCCTAAACCTAAACCTCAACCTAACCCTCATCCTAACCCTAAACCTAACCCTCACCTAACCCTAACCCTCACCTTCAACCTCAGCCTCAGCCTAACCCTAACCCTCCCTCTAACCCTAACCCTTACACTAACCCACACCGTAATTCTAACTTAACACTAACCCTAACCCTAATCCTAACACTAACCCTCACCCTAAGCCTAACCCTAACCCTAAACCTCACCCTCACCCTAACCCTAACTCTACCCCTAATCCTAAACCTAAATTTCATCCTAACTCTAACCCTAACCCTCACACTCACCCGCAATGTAATCCTAATCCTAACAATTACAATAACCCTAACACTAACCCTCAACCTAACTATAACCCTCACCCTAACCCTAACCTTCACCCTAACACTTACCCTCACCCTAACACTAAACCTAACCC
Source organism: Dipodomys merriami (assembly GCF_024711535.1). NCBI lineage: Eukaryota > Metazoa > Chordata > Mammalia > Rodentia > Heteromyidae > Dipodomys > Dipodomys merriami. The sequence continues at coordinate 124,199 of NW_027206358.1, forward strand.
TAACACTAACCCTCACACTAACCCTAACCCTCACCCTAACCCTAAAACTCACCCTAACCCTAACCTAACCCTGACCTTCACCCTCACCGTAGCCCTCATCTTAACCCTAATTCTAACCCTAACCCTCACCCTAACGCTAACCCTCATCCTCACCCTAAACCTCACACTAATCCTAACCCTAATCCTCAATCTAACCCTCACCCTCAGCCTTACCCCTAACCCTCACACTTACCCTAACCCTCACCCTAACCCTAACCCTCACCCTTATCTGTACCCTGACCCTCAGCATAACCCTCAACTTTACCCTTACCATCACCCTCACACTAACCCTCACCCTATCCCTAAACCTCATGCTAAACTTCAACCTAACCGTAACCTTAACCATCACCTTAAACCTAACCCTCACCCTAACACTTACCCTCAACCTAACCCTAACCCTAACCCTCACACTCACCCTAAACTTTACCCTAATCCTAATGCTAATCCTAAGCCTAACCCTCACACTCACACTCACCCTAACCCTAACCCTAACCATAACCCTCAACCTAACCCTAAACTTCACCCTCACCATAACCCTTACCCTAACCCTCAACCTAATTCTAAACTAAACCTGAATCCTAACTCTCAACCTAACCCTAACCCTAACACTCACCCTAACCCTAACCCTCACCACACCCTCAACCTAACCCTAACACTAACCCTAACCCTAACCCTCAACCTAACTCTCACCCTAACCCTAACTCTAACCTTAAACCTCACCTTCACCCTAAACCTAACGCTACCCCTAACCCAAACCCTAAACCTCACCCTAACGATAACCCTAACCCTTACACTCAACCTCACAGTTACTGTAACCCTAAACCTAAACCTAACAATAACCCTAACCCTAATCCTAACCCTCACGCTAACCATAACCCTCACCCTAACCCAAACCCTCACCCTAACACTTACCCTCACCCAAACACAAACCCTAACCCTAAAGCTAACCCTCACACTAACCCTAACCCTAATGCTAAACCTAAACCTCAACCTAGCCCTCACCCTCACCCTAAGCCTAACACTAACCCTAAGCCTAAACCTCACCCTCCCTCTTCCCATAACCCTATATCTAACCATAAACCTCACCCTCACCCTAACCCTAACCTTAACCCTAAACACCACCCTAACCCTAACCCTAATCCTCACCCGTACTCTCAACTTCACCATATCTATAACCCTAACCCTAACAGTAACCCTAACCCTAACCCTAACCATCACCTTAAACATAATCCTCACCTCCACCCTCACCCTCAGCCTAACCCTAAGCCTAAGCCTAACCCTCACCCTAACCATCACACTTAACCTCACCCTAAACCTAAAACTAACCTTTACCATATCCCTAAAGCTCAACCTAACCCTCACCCTAACCCTAACCCTAACCTTAACCCTAAATCTCAACCTAACCCTCACCCTAACCCTATCTCTAACCCTAAACCTCAACCTCACTCTAACCCTAACCCTCACCCTAACCCTAACACTAACCCTAACGCTAAACCTCACCCTAACATCCCCCTAACCCTAACTCTAACCATAAATCTCACCCTCACCCTAACACTAACCCTAACTTTAAACCTCACCCTAACCATAACCCTCACCCTTACCCACCACCTCAAAGTAACTCTAACCATCACCCTAATAATAACACTAACCATAACCCTTACACTAACCCTAAACCTAACCATAACCCTCACTCTCAGCCTCACCATCACCGCAATCTTAACCCTAACCATAACACTAACAATAACCATAACCCTAAGCCTCACCCTAATCGTCACCACCACCCTCATCTTCAGCCTAACCCTAAGCCTAACTATAACCCTAACCCTAACGCTCACAGTAAGCCTAACCCTAACCCTAACCCTATACCTAAATCTAAACTTAAACCTAAACCTAACACTAATCCTAAGCTTTACCCTCACCCTAATCCAAACCCAAACCCAAACCCTCAACCTAACCCTAAGCCTAAGCCTAAGCCTAACCCTAACCTTCACACTGACTCTACCCTAACCCTAATCCTAAACCTAACCATATCTCTAAACATCACCCTAACCGTAACCCTCACCATAGCCCTCACCCTAACCTTAATCCTTACCCTAAACCTCATCCTAACACTCTCCCTAACCCTAAACCTAACCCTCACCCTCATGCTCGGCCAAAGCCTAAGCCCAAGCCTAAGCCTAACCGTACACCTGAACCTCACCCTAACCTAACCCTAACACTAACCCGAACTCTAAACCTAAACCTCACACTCACCCTAAGCCTGACTCTACCCTAAACCTAAACCTAAACCTCATCCTACCCTAACCGTAACATTCACCCTCACCCTCACCGTAACCCTCACCCTAAACCTAACCCTCAACCTAACACTTACCCTCACCCTAAACAAAAACCTAAAACTAACACTGACCCTCACACTAAGCTAAACATTACCCTAACCCTAACACTAACCCTAATTCAAACCTAAACCGCACCCTAACCCTCACCCTCACCATAAACTTAAGGCTAACCCTAACCCTAAAACTAACCCTCACACTCACCATAAACCTAACCCTAATCCTAATCCTAACCCTAACCCTAACCCTCACCCTCACCCTAAAACTCACCCTAACCCTAAACCTAAAACTAACCCTAACCCTAACCCTCACCCTCAGTCTCACACTAACCCTAATTCTAACCCTAAACCTCACCCTCACCCTAACCCTAATGCTAAACCTAACCCTAAACCTAACCCAAACCCTAACCCTCCCCCTAACTCTCACCCTAACCCTAACACTAACACTAACCTTAACTCTAACCCTAACCCTAAAACTAAACCTCACCCTAACCCTAACCCTAACTCTCACCATAACCCTAACCCTCACCCTCACCCTCACCCTCAGCCTAACCCTAAGCCTAACCCTAACCCTAAACCTAACCCTCACCCTAACCCTAGCCCTAACCATCACCCTAACTCTAATCCTCACCCCCACCCTCACCCTCACCCTAACCCTAAGCCTAAGCCTAAGCCTAACCCTAACCCTAACACTCACCCTCAGCCTAACCCTAATCTTAACCCTAAATCTAAAATTTACCCTAAAACTCAACCTAAGCCTCACCCTAACCTTAACCCTAAAACTAACCTTAACCATCTACCTAACGCTCCAACTAACCTGAAACCTAACCCTAAACCTCACACTCACCCTAACCCTAATCCAAACCCTAAACTGAAACCTCACCCTAACCCTAAACCTAACCCTCACCCTCACCCCACCCTCACCCTCACCTTAACTCTAACCCTAACCCTAACAATAACACTAATCCTAACCCTAAAACTAACCCTAACCCTAACCCTAATGCTAAAACTCACCCTCACCATAACCCTAAACCTAACCCTAACCCTCACCCTAACCCTAACCTTCACCCTCACCGTAACCTTAACCCTTATACTAACCCTCACTGTAAACCTCAACTTAACCTTAAACCTTAGCCTAACACTAACCCTAATCCTCACCCTCACCCTAGCCCTCATCCTAACCCTAATTGTAACCCTAATCCTAATCCTAACCCTCACACTAACTCTAATCCTAACCCTCACCCTAACCCTAAACCTAACCCTCAACCTAACCCTAAACATAACCCTCACTGTAACCCTAACCCTAACCCTAAACATAACTTGAACCCTAACTCTCAAGCTAACCCTAACCCTAACCCTCAACCTAAAGCCAACCCTCACACTCACCCTCTCCCTCAGCCTAACCCTAAGCCTAAGCCTATCCCTAACCCTCACACTCACCCTAACCATTACCCTAATCCTAATTATAACCCTAAGCCTAACCCTCACCCTCACCTTAATCCTCAACCTAACCCTTACTCTAACACTAACCCTAAACCTAACCCTCAACCTCAGCCTCACATTTAACCTAATTCTCACCCTAAACCTCACCCTCACCCTACCCCTAACCATAACCCTAACCCTAAACCTCAAAAACCCCTAATCCTAAACCTCAACCTCAGCCTACCCTCACACTAACCCTAATCCTAAACCTCATCTTAACCCTCACCCTAACACTAACCCTAACCCTCACACTCACCCTAACCCTAATCCTAACCCTAACTCTCAACCTAACCCTAACCCTCAACCTCACCGTAACCCTTATCCTAACCCTCACCCTAAACATTAACCTAACCCAAATCCTAACTCTCACCCTAATCCTAACCCTAACCCTCATTCTAACTCTACCCCTAACCCTTAGCCTAAACCTCACCCTAACCCTAACTCTCACCCTGAACCTCACCGTCACCCTAACCCTAAGCCTAACCCTAAAACTAACCCAAACACACACAGTCACGCTCACCCTAACCCTAATCCTAACCCTTACCCTCACCCTCACCCTAAACATCAGTGTAACCATAAACCTAATCCTACCCTAACCCTAACACTCACACTCACCCTAACCCTTACCCTAATCCTAATCCTCACCCTAACCCTCACCCTCACACTCAGGCTTAACTCAAGCCTAACTCTAACCCTAAACCTCACCCTCACCCTTACCTTAACCCTAACCCTATCCCTAAACCTCACCCTCACCCTACCCCTCATCCTAACCCTAATACTAACCCTAACAGTCATCCTAACCCTCCCCATAATCCTAACCTTAACCCTCACCCTAACCTTAACCCTCACACTCACCCCCACCCTCAGGCTAACCCTAAGCCTAACCCTAATCCTAACAATAACCCTAGACCTCACACTCACCCTAACCCTGACACTAATCCTAATCCTAACCTTAACTCTAAACCTCACCCTCACCATAACCCTCACCCTAACCCTAACCCTAAAGCTAACACTAACCCTAACCCTAACCCTCACCCTCAGCCTCACCCTAACCCTAATTCTAACCCTAAACCTCGCCTTTACCATAACCCCAAACCTAACCTTAACCCGAAACCTCACCCTAACCCTAACACTAAGAATAACTCTAACCCTAAACCTCACCCTCACCCTAACACTAACCCTAACCCTAAAACTCACCCTAACCCTAACCTTCAACCTCACCCTCAACCTCACCGTAACTCTAGCCCTAACCCTAACAATAACCCTAACCCTAACCCTAACCCTAAACCTCACCCTCACCCTCAGCCTCACCCTCACTGCAAACTTAACCCTAACCATAACACTAACAATAAACCTAATCCTAAGACAAACCCTAACCTAACCCTGACCCTCACGGTAACCCTAACCCTAACCCTAACCCAAACCCTAACCAAAACCCTCACCCTAACTCTAAGCCTAACCCTAACTCTAACCCTAAGCCTCACCCTCACCCTCACCCTAACCTTAATCCTAAACCTAACCCAATCCCTAACCCTAACCCTCAGCCTAGCCCTCACCCTAACCCTAATCTTAACCCTAAACCTCATCCTAAACCTGACACTAACCATAACCCTAACGCGAACCCTAACCCTCACCCTCATGCTCAGCCTAAGCCTAAGCCTAAGCCTAAACCTAACCCTAACCCTCACCCTAACAATAACCCTAACAATAACCCTAAAACTAATCCTCACTCTAAGCCTAAATCTCACCCTCACCCTAACCCTAAATCTAAACCTAACCCTAACAATAACCCTAACCCTCACCCTAAACATAATCCTCACCCTAACCCTAAACCTCACCCTAACACTTACCCCCACCCTACCCCTAACCTTAACCCTAAGACTAGCACTCACAATAACCCTAACCCTAAACTCACCCTAACCCTAACCCTAACACTAACCCTCAACATAACCCTAACCCTCACGCTCAAAGTAACCCTAAACCTAACCTTGACCGTCACCCTAACCATAACCCTCACCCTAACCCTATCACTCACGGTAAAACTTACCCTCACCCTAACACTAACCCTAATCCTAACCCTAACCCTAAACCTCACCCTCACCTTAACCTGAACCCTAACCCTCACACTAACAACAACCCTAACCCTAAACCTAACAAAAACCCTAACCCTAACCCTAAACCTCACCCTAATCAAGACCCTCACCCTAAACCTAACCCTCATCCTAACACTTACTCTCACCTTAACACTAAACTTAACCCGAACACTAAGCCTCACACTAAATCTAACAATCACCCTAACTCTAAACCTCATGCTAACACTAACCCTAAACCTCAACCTAACCCTAGCCCTAAACCTAATATTCATCCTCACGGTAAACCTCACACTAAAGCTAACACTAATCATCAATATAACCCTCACCCTCACCCTAACCCTAACCCTAACCCTCGCTCTAACCCTAACTCTCACCCTTACTGTGACCCTCGCCCTCAGCCTAACCCTCAACTTACCCTTACAGTCACCCACAACCCAACCCTCACCCTAAGCCTAACCTCACCCTAACACTAACTCTACCCCTAAACCTCACCCTAATGCTAACTCTAACCCTAACCCTAACACTAAACCTCACACTTACACTAACACTAACACTCACCCTCAACCTCACGCTCAGCTTAAACCTAAGCCTAAGCCAAACCTTTACCCTAACCCTCAGCCTCACCCTAGCCCTCACCCTAACACAAATCCTAACTCTAACCCTAACTCTAACCCTCAACCTCACCGTAAACCTTACCCTAACCCTCACCCTAACACTAAATCTAATCTTAACCCTAAATCTCAACCTAACCCTAACCCTCAACCTCACCGTAACCCTTACCATAACCCACACTCTAACCCTAAACTTAACTTGAATCCTTCTCTCACCCTAACCCTACCCTAACTCTCACCCTATTCCTAACATTAAACCTCACCCTCACCCTAAAACTCACCCTTGCCCTAACCCTAACCGTAACCCTAAAACTCACCCTAACCCTAACATTCACCCTCACCCTCAACCTCAACGTAACTCTAACCCTAACCCTAACAATAACACGAACCCTAGCCCTAACCCTAACCCTCACCCTTTCCCTCAGCCTCACCCTCACTGCAAACTTAAACCTAACCATAGCACTAACAATAAACCTAACCCTAAGCCTAACCCTAACCCTAGCTCTAATTCTCTCCCCCACAGACACCCTCAGCCTAACCCTAAGCCTAACCTTAACCATTACCCTAACCCTCACCGTAACCCTAAACCTAACACTAACACTAACCCTAAACCTAACCCTAAATCTAACCCTAAACCTAAACCTAATCCTCGGCCTCGCCTGCACCCTAACCCAAACGCTAACCCTAACCCTCACCCTAACTCTAAGCCTAATCGTAACCCTAACCCTATGCCTCACAATCACCCTCACCCTAACCCTAATCCTAAACCTAACCCTATCCCTAACCTTAACCCTCACCCTAACCCTCAACCTAGCCCTCACCCTAACCCTAACCCTAACCCTAAACCTCATCCAAACCTGACACTAACCATAAGCCTAACCCTAACCCTAACCCGCACCCTAACCCTCACCCTCATGCTCGGCCTAAGCCTAAGCCTAAGCCTAACCCTAACCCTAAACCTCACTCTAACCCTAACACTCACCCTAACTCTAACCCTTAATATCACCCTCACCCTAACTAACTCTAACCCTAAACCTACCCCTAACAATAACCCTAACTCTCACCCTAACCATAATCCTCAGCATAACCCTAAACCTCACACTAACACTTACCCTCACCCTACCAGTAACCCTGACCCTAACAATAACCCTCACACTAACCCTAACCCTAACCCTCAATGTAACCCTAACCCTAACCCTGACCCTCACCCTAATCATAAACCTCACCCTAACCCTAACCCTCACCCTAACACTTACCCTTACCCTAACACTAACCCTAATACTAATCCTAACCCTATCCCTAACACTCACCCTCACAGTAACCGTAACCCTAACCATAAACCTAACAAAAACCCTAACCCTAACCCTCATCCAAACCATTAACCTCACCCTAAACCTAACCCTCACCCTAACACTTACCCTCACCTTAACTCTAACCGTAACCCGAACACTAAGCCTCACACTAACACTAACCATCACCCTAACCCTAAATCTCACCCTAACACTAACCCTAAACCTCAACCTAACCCTAGCACTAACCCTAACCGCAACACTAATCCTCACGGTAAAACTCAAACTAACCCTAACACTAATCCTCAATCTAACCCTCACCCTCACCCTAACACTAACATTAAAGCCCACATTAACCCTAACACGAAACCTCACCTGCACCCTCACCTTCACCATAACCCTAACCCTGACCCTAAAAATAACACTAACACTAACCCTAACCATCAACCTAACCCCTATCCTCACCCCAACCCTCACCCTCAGCCTAACCCTAAGTCTAAGCCTAACCCTCACCCTCACCCTCACCCTAACCTTAACACTACCCCAAAACTTAAACCTCACCCTAACACTCCACCTAACCCTAACTCAAACCTAAACCTCATCCATACCCTAACCCTTACCCTTACCCTCACCCTAAACCTAACCCTAACCCTAAACCTCACCTTAACCCTAACGCTCACCCTCACCCTCAACCTAAACATAACTCTAACCCTAACCCTAACAATAATATTAAAACCTAACCCTAACCATAACCATAACTCTCACCCTCAGCCTCAACCTCACGGCAAACTTAACCCTAACCATAGCACTAACGATAACCCTAAAACTAACCCTAACCCTAATCCTCACCCCCACCCTCACCTTCAGCCTAACCCTAAGCCTAACCATATCCCTAACACTAAGCCTCACCGTAACCCTGACCCTATCCCCAACCCTAACCCTAAACCTAACCCTACCACTAACCCTAAAACTCACCCTAACAATCACCCTAGCCCTCAGCTTAACCCTAAACCTAACCCTCACCCTCACCCTAGCCCTCACCCTAAACTTAATTCTAATGCTCACCGTCACCCTAACCCTAACCCTCATCCTCACCCTAAACCTCAAACTAACCCTAAACCGAATCCTCAATCTAACCCTCACCCTAACCCTAACCCTAAACCTTAACCTAACCCTAAACTTTACCCTAACCCTCACCCTTCTGTTAAACCTCAAACTCAGCCCAAACCTCACCATTACTCTTACCATCATAATTACCCTAAACCTCAACCTAACCCTAAATCTCATCCTTACAATCACCCTAACCTAAAACCTACACAGCACCCTAACACTAACCCTCACTCTCAACCTCATGCTCAGCCTAACCCTAAGCCTAAGCCTTACCCTAAACCTCAACCTATGCCTAACCCTCACCCTCACCGTAACTCTAACCCTCATCCTAACCCTCACCTGAACCCTAATCCTAACCGTAAACCTTACCCTAAAACTAACCCTAAACCTCACCATCCCCCTAGCCCCCACCCTAAACCTAATCCTAACCCTAATCCTCACCCTAAACCTAAAGTTAACTGAACCATAACTCTCACCCTAACCCTAACCCTAACCCTCACCCTAACCCTATCCCTAACCCTCACACTCAGGCTAACCCTAAACATAATCCTAACCCTAACCCTAACACTAACCCTAACCCTAACCCTAAACCTAACCCTCCACTCACCTTAACCCTAACCCTAAGCCTAACCCTAACCCTAAACCTCACCCTCACCATAAACCTCACCCTAATCCTAATCCTAAACCTCAGCCTCACACTAACCCTAACCCTAAACCTCACCCTCATCCTCACCCTAACACTAAATCTAACCCTAAACCTCACACTCACCCTAACCCTAAATCTAACCCTACCCCAAAACCTCACCCTAACTCTAACCCTAAACCTCTCCCTAGCCCTCACCCTAACCCTAACCATAAATCTAAACCTAACCCTAACCCTCACACTCAACCGCACCCTCACCCTCACAGTAACTCTAACCCTAACTCAAAACCTAAGCCTACAACTCACTCTAACACTAACGCTAGTACTAACCCTAACCCTCACCCTCACCTTAACTCTAACCCTAACCCTAAACCCCACCCTAACCCTAACTCTCACCAGAACCCTCACCCTCACTGTAACTCTAACCCTTACCCTAACAATAACACTAACCCTAATCCTAAACATCACCCTAACCCTAATCCTCAACCCCACCCTGACCCTCAGCCTAACCTTAAGACTAAGCCTAACTCTCCACCTAACCCACATACTCACGCTCACCCAAAGCCTAAACCTAAATGTAGCCCTCTCCCTAAACCTCAACCTAAACCTCACCCTCACCCTAACTCTAACCCTAACGCTAAACCTCACCATAACCCAACCCCAAACCCTAAATCTAACCCTAAACCTCACCCTCACCCTCACCCTAACCCTAACCTAAACCTCATTCTAACCATAACCATAACCCTCACCCTCAAACTTAACCACACTGTAATTCTAACCGTAACCCTAAAAATAACAGTAACCGTAACCCTCACCCTAACCCTAACCAATCCCTCACCCTCAGCCTCACCATCACTGCAAACTTAACCCTAAACATAACACTAACAATAACCCTAACCCTAACCATAACCATAAACCTAATCCTCACCCCCACCTTCACCCTCAGCCTGACCCTAACTTAACCCTAACCCAAACCCTAAACCTCACCGTAACCCTAACCCTAACCCTAAACCTAACACAAACTGTAACCCTAAACCAAACCCTAAACCTAACACTAATCCTCAGCCTCCCCCTCCCCCTAACCCAAACCCTAACACTGACCCTCACCATAACCCTCACGCTAACCCTCCTCCTAACCCTATATCTAGCCCTAAACCTCACCCTCACACTAACACTAACCCTAACCCTAACCCTAAACCCCAATCTAATCCTAATCCTAACCCTCACCCTCACCCTCACCGTAACTCTAACCCTAACCCTAACAATAACACTAACCCTAACCGTAACCCTAAACCTCACCCTAATCCTCAGCCTTACCCTCACCCTAACCATAACCATAACCATAACGGTCACCCTAAACCTAAGCCAAACCCTAACCCTAACTCTCCCACTCACACTCACCCTAACCCTAATCCTAAACCTAACACTACACCTAACCCTAACCCTTACCCAAAGCCTCACCCTAGCCTTAACCCTAAACATAATCCTAACGATAAACATCATCCTAACACTCACCATAACCCTAAACCTAACCTTCACCCTAACCCTAACCCTAACCCTCACCCACATGCTCGTCCTAAGCCTAAGACTAACACTAACCAAACCATAAACCTAACCCTAAACCTAAACCTCAACCTAACCCTACTCCTCAGCCTCACCCTCACCCTAACCAAACCCTAACCCTAACCCTCACCTTAACCCTAAGCCTAACCCTAATGCTAAACCTAACCCTCACACTAACCCTCACACTAACCCTAATCCTAAATCTAACCCTATACCTAACCCGAATAATCATCCTAACCCTATCCCTTGCCCTCACCCTAACACTAATCCTAATCCTAAAAATCATCCTAAACCTCACCCGAACCCTAACCTTAACCCTCACCCTAAACCTCAACCTAACCCTCACACACATGCTGGGCCTAAGCTTAAACCAAAGCCGAAGCCTAACCCTGACCCTAAACCTCACCCTAACCCTAACCCTAACACTAAACCTAACTCTAACCCTAAACCTCACCCTTACCCTAACCCTAACACTAACCCTAACTCTAAACTTAAACCTCATCCTAACCCTAACCCTAACAATAACCCTAACCCTAACCTTAACCCTACCCTAATCCTACCCCTAACCCTAAAACTAAACCTAACCCTAACCCTAACCCTAACCCTAACCATAACCATAACCCTCACCCTAACCCTAACAATAACCCTAACCCTAACCTTAACCCTACCCTAATCCTACCCCTAACCCTAAAACTAAACCTAACCCTAACCCTAACCCTAACCCTAACCCTAACCATAACCCTCACCCTAACCCTAACATCACCTTAACACTAATCCTAATCCTCCTTCTCACCCTAGTCCTCACCCTAACCCTAACCCGCATCCTCACCCTAAACCTCACCCTAACCCTAAACTTAACCTGAACACTGACTGTCACCCTAACCCTAACCCTAACCCTAACCCTCACCCTTACCATAACCCTCACCCTAGGCCTAAACCTCATCTTTACCCTTACCGTCACCCCACCTTAACCTTCACCCTAACCCTAACCCTCACCCTAACCATAACCCTAACCCTAACTCTACCCCTAAACCTCACCCTAACCCTAACCCTAACCCTAACACTAACACTAAAAACCTCATCATAAACTTAACCCTAACCGTCACCCTCACCATAACCCTAACCCTAACCCTAACAATAACCCTAACCCTAACCTTAATCCTAACCCTCCCCCTCACCCTAAACCTAATTCTAACCCTAACCCTCACCCTAACCCAAACCCTCACCCTTCCGTATCGATTACCCTCACCCTAACCCTAACCCTAACCCTCACCCACATGCTGGGCCTAAGCCTAAACCAAAGCCGAAGCCTAACCCTAAACCGAGCCCTCATGCTAACCCTAACCCTAACACTAACCCTAACTCTAACCCTAAACCTCACTCTTACCCTAAGCCTAACTCTAACCCGAACCCTAAACCGAAACCTCATCTTAACCCTAACCCTAACAATAACCCTAACCCTAACCTTAACCCTACCCTAACCCTAAACCTAACCCTAACACTAAACCTAAACCTAACCCTATCCTTAACCCTAACCATACCCCTCACTAACCCTAACCTCACCCTAACACTAAACCTAGTCCTCACCCTCACCCTAGCACTCACCCTAACCCTAACTCTCATCCTCACCCTAACCGTCACCCTCACCCTTACCATAACCCTCATCCTAGGCCTAATCCTCATCTTTACCCTTACCATCACCCCCACCTTAACCCTCACCGTAACCCTAACCCTCATGTTGACCCTCACCGTAACCCTAACTCTACCCCTAAACATCACCCTCACCCTAACCCTAACTCTAACCCTAACCCTAACACTAAAAACCTCACCCTAAACTTAACACTAACCCTCACCCTCACCGTAACCATAACCCTAACCCTAACCCTAACAATAACCCTAACCCTAACCCTAATCCTAACCCTAACCCTAACCCTCACACTTCCGTAAGTGTAACCCTCACCCTAAACCTAATCCTAAACCTAACCCTCATCATAACCCTCCCCATAACCCCAATCCTAACCCTCACCCTAACCCTAACCCTTACCCTCACCCTCAAACTTACTGTAAGTCTAATCCTAACCCTAACAATAACACTAATCCTAAACCTAAATTAACACTAACCCTAATCCTAACACTCACCCTCACCCTACACCTAATTCTAACCCTCACCCTCACCATAACCCTAACCCTAACATCATGGTAACACTAACTCTCATCTTAACACTCACCCTAACCCTAACCCTAACACTAACACTAAACCTCACCCAAACACTAACCCTAAAAATCACCATCACCCTAGCCCACACCCTAACACTAATCATAACCCTAATCCTCATCCTAACCCTCATCCTAACCCTAACCCTCACCCGAACCCTAACCCTAACCCTAAATCTCAAACTAAACCTAACCCTAAACATAACCCAAACCCTATCTTTCTCCCTAAACCTAACCCTAACCCTCACCCTAACCCTAACCTTCACCCTCACCCTCACCCTCAGCCTAAACCTAAGTCTAAACCTAACCATAACCCTAAATCTCACACTCAGCCTAACCCTTACCCTAATCCTAATCCTAACTGTAACACGAACCCTAAACCTCAACCTAACCCTCACTCTAACCTTAACCCTAAAAGTAACCCTAACCCTAACCCTCGACCTAACCCTCCAACTAACCCTAACCTTCACCCTCACCCTAACACTCATGCTAACCTTAACCCTCAACCTCACCTCAGCTTCACCCTCACCCTAACCCTAAATCTAACACTAACCCTCACCCTAACCCTCACCCTCAGACTCACCCTAAATCTAACTCTAACCCTAACACTCATCCTAACCCTCACCCTAACCCTAACCCTCACCCTAACTCTAACCCTCACCCTCACACGCACCCTAACCCTAACCCTAACATTCAATCTAACGCTAAACCTCGCCCTCACCATAACCCTTACCCAAACCCTCACCCTAACCCTAAACTTAACCCGAACCCTAACCCTCACCCTAACCCTAACCCTCAACCTCAAACTCACCCTCAGCCTAATCCTAAGCCTAACCCTAAACCTAACCCTAACACACACGTTCACCCTCACTCTAAACCTAATCCTAACCCTAAACCTAACCCTCACCCTCACCCTAACGCTAAAACTAACCCTAACCATAACCCTTACCCTAACCACCCCCCTAACCCTATATCTAAACTTAAACCTCACCCTCACCCAAACCCTTACCCTAAACCTAACCCTAAACCCCACCCTAATTTTAACCCTAAATCTCACCCTCATCCTCACTCTCAGCCTAACCCTAAGCCTAAGCCTAACCCTTACACACTAACCCTTACACTCACCCACACACTAACCCTAATCCTAACCCTAAACCTATCCCTAATCCACATCCTAACCCTGCCGCTCTCCCTAACCCTAACACTAACCCTAACCTTAAACTTCACCCTAACCCTCCCCCTAAAACTAACTCTAACACTAAACCTCACACTCAACCTAACCCTAACCCTAAACCTAACCCCAAATCTCACCCTAAACCTCATCCTAACCCTAACTCTCACCCTCACCCTCAAGCTCACCGTAACTCTAAACCTAACCCTAACAATAACACTAACCCTAACCATAACCCAATGTCTAACCATAACACTCAAACTCAAACTCAACCTCACTGCAAAATTAACCCTAACCATAACACTAACAATAACCAGAACCGTAAACCTAACCCTAATCCTCACCACCACCCTCAACCTCAGCCAAAACCTAACGCTAAACCTAACCCTACCCCTAAAACTAACACTAACCCTAACCCTAAACCAAACCCTAATCCTCAGCATCAACCTCATCCTAACCCAAACCCTAACCCTAACCCTCACCCTAACCCTAAGCCTAATCCTAACAATAAACCTAACCCTAACCCTCACACTCACCCTCACCCTAATCCTAATCCCAAACCTAACCCTATCCATAACCCTAACCCTAACCCTTAACCTAGCCCTAACCCTAACCCTAATCCTAACCCTAAACCTCATCCTAACCCTCACCCTATCCCTAAACCTAAGCCTCACCCTAGCCCTCACTCTAACCCTAACACTAACCCTAACTCTAACCTTAAACCTCTCTCTCACCCTAACCCTAATTGTAACACTAACCCTAAACCTAAACCTCATCCTAACCCCAACCCTAATCCTCACCCTCAACGTAACCTTAACCCTAACCCTAACCCTAAAAATAAACCTAACTCTAACCCTCACCCTAAACAGAACCCTCACCCTAACCCAAACCCTCACACTAACACTTACCGTAACCCAAACACTAACTCTAACCCTAACCCTAACCCTCACAATAACCCTAACCCTAACCCTAAACCTTAACCTAACCCTCAACCTCACACTAACCCTAACACTAACCCTAAACCTAAAACCCACCCTAACCCTAAACCTAACCCTCACCGCCAACCTCACCCTCACAGTAACTCTAATTCTAACCCTAACAATAACACTAACCCTAACCCTTACTATCCCCCTAACCCTAATCGTCACCCCCACCCTCACCCTCAGCCTAACCCTCACCGTAAGCCTAACCATCACCCTAACCCTCACACTCACCCACACACGATACCAAATCCTAAACCTAACCATATCACTAAAACTCAACCTAACCCTCATCCTCACCCAAACCCTAAACCTAAACCTGACTCTAACCCTCCCCCTAACCCTAACTCTACCCCTAAACCTCACCCTCACACTAACTCTAACCCTAACCTAACCCTAAACCTCCCCCTACACCTAACCCTAAACCTAACCCTCACCCTCACCCTCAACCTAACCTTAACTCTAACCCTAAACCTAATAATAACTTTAACCCTAACCCCCACCCTAACCCTAACCCTCACCCTCACCCTCAACTTAACCTGAACTCTAACCCTAACCCTAACCCTAACCCTAATCCTAACCCTAACCCTCATCCTAACCCTTACCCTAACACTAACCCTAACCCTTACCCTCACCCTCACCCTCACCCTAAACCAAACCCTAACCCGAAACCTCAACCTAACCCTAACCCTCACCCTCACTGTAACCCTTACCCAATACTCATTCTAAACCTAAACATAACCGGAACCCTATCTCTCACCCTAAGCCTAAGCCTAACCCTCACCCTAACAATAACCCTCACCCCCACCATCACCCTAAGCCTAACCCTAACCCTAACCCTAAAAGTCACACTTACCCTAACCCTAAACCTAATCCTAATCCTAACCCTAACCCTAAACCTCACCCTCACCCTAACCCTCACCTTAAGCCTAACTCTAACATTAATCCTAACCCTAACCCCAACCCTAAACTTCACCCTAACACTAACCCTAACCCTCATCCTCACCTTAGGCCTTACCCTAACCCTAACCCTCATCCTCACCTTAAACCTCACACAAACCCTAACACTAATCCTCAATCTAACCCTCACCCTCACACTCAGCCTAATCCTATCCCTCCCCCTAACACAAACGCTAACCCATTCAATAACCCTCACACTCAGCCTAACCCTCACCTTTACCTTACCATCACTCCCACCTTAATCGTCACCCTAAGCCTAACACTCACCCTAACCCTAACCCTACCCCTAAACCTCACACTCACCCGAATCCTAACTCTAACCGTAACCCTAACACTAAATCTCACCTTAACCCTAACACTCACCCTCAACCTCATTCTCAGCCTAACCCTAAGCCTAAGCCTAACACTTACCCTAACCCTCACCCTCACCCAAGCCCTCACCTTAACCCTAATCCTAACCCTAACTCTCATCCTAACCCTCACACTAAGCCTAAAACTAACAATCACCCTAACCCTAATCCACAGCCCCACACTCACTCTCAGCCTTACCCTAAGCCTAAGCCTAATCCTAAGCCTAACCCTCACACTAACCCTCACCCTAACCCTAATCCTAACACTAACCCTAACCCTAACCCTTAACCTCAACCTAACCCTCACCCTAACCTTAAACATAAAACTAACCCTAACATTAACCCCCACCTAAAACTCCAACTAACCCTAAATCTAAAACTAAACCTCACCCTCACCCTAACACTAATCCTAAGCCTAATCCTGAACCTGACAATAACCCTAACCCTAATCCTCACCCTCCAATCACCCTCACCATAACTATAAACCAAACCCTAAAAATAACACTAATCCTAACCGTAAACCTAACCCTACTCCTAATCCTAACCCTAATCGTAACAGTCACCCTCAGCCTAACACTAATCCTAACCCTAACCCTCAACCTAATCCTAATGCTCATGCTCACCGAAACCCTAACCCTCATCCTATCCCAAACCCGAACCCTAACCCTAACCCTAAACCTTACCCTAACACTAAGCCTAACCCTCATCCTCACCCTAGCCCTCAGCCTAACCCTAATCCTAACCCTAATCCTCACCCTAACCCTAAACTAAACTGAAACCTAACTCTCACCCTAACACTAATGCTAACCCTCACCCTAACCCTCACCCTCAGCCTCACCCTAACCCGAACTTTCACACTAAACCTCACACTCACCCTAAACCTAACCCTAACCCTATCCCTAAACCAAACCCTAACCCTAACCCTAAAACTCACCCTCACCCCAGCCCTCACCCTAACCCTGACCCTAACCCTAAACTTAACCCTAACCCTCACATTCACCCGTACCCTAACCCTCACAGTAACTCTAACCCTAACCCAAACCCTAACCCTAACCCTAACCCTAACCCTAACCCTCACCCTCACCCTAACCCTAATCCTAACCCTAAAACACACCCTAACCCTAAAGCTAAGTCTCACCCGCACCCTTACCCTCACCTTAACTCTAACCCTTACCCTAACAATAACACTAAACGTAAACCTAACAATCACCCTAACCCTAATATTCACCCCCACCCTCACCCTCAGCCTAACCCTAAGCTTAAGCCTAACCCTCAACCTAACCCTCACATTCACGCTCAACCTAATGCTAAAACTAAATTTAACCCTATCCCTAATCCTCAACCTAAACCTCACCCTCAGCCTAACCCTAACACTAACCCTAACCCTAAACCTCACGCTAACCCTCCCCCAAACACTAACCCTAACTCTAAACCTAACCCTCCCTGTAACCCTAACCCTAACCCTAAACCTAACAGAAACCCTAACCCTAAACCAAACCTTAAACCTAACACTAATCCTCAGCCTCACCCTCAACCTAAGCCAAACCCTAACCCTAACCTTCACACTAACCCTAAGCCTAATCCAAACCTAACCCTCACACTCACACTCATCCTAACCCAAATCCTAAACCTAACCCTATCCTAAACCTAACCCTCACCCTAACCCTCACCCTAGCCCTCACCCCAAACCTAATCCTAACCCTAAACCTAAACCTAACCCTCAGCCTAACCCTAACCCTAAACCTCACCCTAACCCGAACCCTAACCCTCCTCCTCATGCTTGGCCCAAGCCTAAGCCTAAGCCTAACCCTAACCCTCACCCTATCCTTAACCCTAACACTAACGCTAACTCTAACCCTAAACCTCACCCTCACCCTAACCCTAACTCTAACCCTTACCTGAAACCTAAACCTCATCCTAACCCTAAAAATAACCCACAACCTCACCCTCACCGTAACCATATAACCCTAACCCTAACCCTAACAATAACCCTAACCCTTACCCTAACCCTCACCCTAACCATATCCCTCACCCTAACCCTAACCCTCATCCTAATACTTACCCTCACACTAACACTAAACCTAATGCTAACACTAATGCTCACACTAACCCTAAAAATCACCCTAACCCTAAACCCCATCCTAACACTAAACTTAACCGTCAACCTCACCCTAGCACTCACCCTAACCCTAACACTCATCCTCACCATAAACCTCACACTAACCCTAACACTAAATCTCAATCTAACCCTCAGCCTCACCCTAAATCTAAACCTAACCCTCACCCTAAACCTAACCCTCACCTTTACCGTAATGCTCACCCTCAGCCTAACCCTCATCTTTACCCCTACCGTCACCCCCACCCTAACCCTCACCCCAACCCTAACCCTCACCCTAACCCTCACCTTAACCCTAATCCTACCACTAAACCGCAACTTCACCCTAACCCTAACTCTAACACTAACCCTAACACTAAACTTCACCCTAACACTAACCTTAATTTTCAGCCTCACTGTAACCGTAATCCTAACCCTAAAAATTACTCTAACCCTAACCCTAACCCTCACCCTAACCATAAGCCTCAGCCTAACCCTAACCCTCTCCCTAACAGTTACCCTCACCCCAACACTAACCCTAACCCTAACACTAACCCTCACACTAACCCTAATTCTAACCCTAATCCTAAACCTCACCCTAACCATAACCCAAACTCCAACCCTAACCCTCATCCAAGCCCTCACCCTAACCCGATGTCTAATCCTCACCCTCAACCTAACCCGAACCCTCATCCTCAACCTAAACCTCACACTAACACTAACCCTAAACCTAAACCTCAGTCTATCACTCACCCTAATCCTAACCCTAACCCTAACACTCACCTTTATCTTAACCCTCACCCTCAGCCTAAACCTCACCTTTACACTTACCATCATCCTCACCCTAACCCTAAACCTCATCCTAACCCTCACCCTAACCGTAAACCTAACCATCACCCTAAACCTAAAACTTACCCTCAACCTCACGCTCAGCTTAACCGTAAGCCTAAGCCTAAACCTTACCCTAAACCTCACCCTAGTCCTCTCCCTAACCCTAATCCTAAACCTAACCCTCATCCCAACCCTCACCCTAACCCTAACCATAACCATCACCCTAACCCTAATCCTCACCCCCACCCTCACCCTCAGCCTAACCCTAAGCCTAAGACTAACCCTAACCCTAACCCTCACACTCACCCTCACCCTACCCCTAATCTTCACCCTACCCTCACCCTCAGCCTAACCCAAAACCTCAAGCTAACACTAACCCTAAACTTAACCCTCACACTCACCCTCACCCTAACTCTAATCCTAAACCTAACCCTAAAAATAACCCTAAACCTCAAGCTAACACTCACCCAAACCTTAACCCTAACACTAAACTTAACACTACCGCTCGACCTAAACCTCCCCCTAACCCTAAATGTAACCCTAAAACTCACCCTAACCCTAACCCAAATCCTTACCCTAACCCTTACCCTAACCCTAACCCTAACCCTCACCGTAACCCTAACCCTCATCCTAACACTAACCCTAACCTAAACCTCACCCAAACACTAACCCTAACCCTCACCTTCACCCTAGCCCTCACACTAAACCTAATCCTAACCCTAATCGTCATCCTAACCATCACCTTAAACCTAACGCTAACCCAAAACTTAACTTGTACCCTATCTTTCACCCTAACACTACCCCTAACTCTCACCCTAACGCTAACCCCTAACCCTAACCTCACGCTCAACCTAACCCTCAGCCTACACCTAAGCTTAACCCTAAACCTAACCCTCACACTCACCCTAATCCTCACCCTAACCCTAATCCTAACCCTAACCCTAAACCTCAAGCTAACCCTCACCCTAAACGTAACCCTAACACTTACCATAACCCTCAACGACACCCTAGCCTTCACCCTAACCCTCACCCTAACCCTAAATCTAACCCTAAACCTCACACTCACCCTAACCCTTACCCTAACCCTAACCCTAAACCTCACCCTAAACCTAACACTAAACATAACTCCCACCCTCAGCCTCACCCTCACCACAAACTTAACCCTAACCATAACACTAACAATAACCCTACCCCAAACCCTAACCCTCACCCTAACCATAACACTAACTCTAACCCAAAAACTCTCCCTAACCCTGCCCCTAAACCTAACTCTAACCCAAAACCTCACCCTCACCCTAACACTAATCCTAACCGTAATCCAAAACCTCACCCTAAACCTCAGCCTAAGCCTAACCCTAACCCTCACCCTAATCCTAAGCCTAACCCTAACCCTCAAACTAAGCCTAACCTTCAAACTCAACGTAATCCTAACCCTAAATCACACCCTAACCCTAAACTCGAACCCTAACTCTCACTCTAACCCTACCCCTAACCCTTACCCTAAACCTAATCCTCACTCTCACCATCACCCTAATCGTAAGCCTAACCCTAACCCACAACCTAACCCTAACACTCACGCTCACCGTGAAACTAACCCTTACACTCACCCTAACACTTACCCTAATCTTATTCCTAACACCAAGGCTAACACTCACCCTCATCCTAACCCTCACCGAAACCCTAAATCTAACACTAACACTAACCCTAACCTTCACCCTCAGCCTCACCCTAACCCTATCTCTAACCTTAAACCTCACCCTCACCCTTACCCTAACCCTAACCCTAAACCTAAACGTCACCCTAACCCTAACCCTAAACCTCACCCTCATCCTAGTCCTCATTCTAAGACTAATCCTAACCCTAACCCTCATCCTACTCCTCACACTAACATTAACCCTAAGCCACACTGTAACACTTACCCTAAACCTCACTCTAACCCTAAACTTAACCCGAACCCTATCTCTCCCCCTAACCCTAACCCTAACCCTCACCCTAACAATAACCCTCACCCTCCACATCACCCTCAGACTAAACCTAAGCCTAACCGTAAACCTAACCCTAAACCTCACACTCACCCTAACCCTAAACCAAATCGTAATCCTAACAATAATCCTAACACTCACCCTCACCCTAACCCTAATCCTAAACCTAACCCTCAACCTACCCCTAACCCTCACCCTCACCGTAACACTAACCCTCATCCTAACCCTCACCCAAACCCTAAACCTAACCCTAAACCTTACCCTAAAACTAACGCTCACCCTCACCATCACCCTAGCCCCAAACCTAAACGTAATCCTAACCCTAATCCTCACCATAACGCTAAACTTATCAGAACCCTAATTCTCACCCTAACCCTAACCCTAACCCTCACCCTAACCCTAACCCTAACCCTATCCCTAACCCTATCCCTCACACTCACCCAAACCCTCACACTAATCCTAACCCTAACCCTAAACCTCACCCTCCCCCTAACCTCACCCTAACCCTAACCTAACCCTAACACTAACCCTAACCCTAACCCTCACCCTCAGCCTCACCCTAACCCTAAATCTAACCCTAAACCTCACATCACCCTAACCCTAAATCTAACCCTACCCCTAAATCTCACTACAAACCTAACCCTAAACGCCTCCCTAGCCCTCACCCTAATCCTAACCCTAAAACTAACCCTAACCCTCACACTCAACCGCACCCTCACCCTCACAGTAACTCTAACCCTAACTCACACCCTAACCGTAAACCCCACACTAACCCTAACCCTAACTCTCACCAGCACTCTCACCCTCATCGTAACTCTAACCCTTACCCTAACAATAACACTAACCCTAACCCTAACCATCTCCCTAACCCTAATCCTCACCACCACCCTGACCCTTAGCCTAAACCTAAGCCTAAGTCTAACCCTCAACGTAACCCACACACTCACGCTCACCCTAAACCTAAACCTAAACGTAACCCTATCCCAAAACCTCAAACTAACCCTCACACTCACCCTAACCCTAACAGTAACCCTAACCCTAAACCTCACCTTATCCATCTCCCAAACCCTAACTCTAACCCTAAACCTCACTCTCACCCTAACCCTAACACTCACACTAACCCTAACCCTAACCCTAACCCTAACTCTAACCCTAAACCTCACCCTGACCCTAACCCTAACCCTAACTCTAAACCTCATCCTAACCCTAACCATAACCCCCAACATCACCCTCACTCTTACCCTTACCTTAACCTTAACCCTAACCCTAACCCTAAGAATAACCCTAACCCTAAACGTAAGCCTAAACCTCACCCAAACGGTAACTCTAACCCTAACCCAAACCCTCACACCAATCCAAACTCTGACACTAAACCTAACACTAAACGTCACCCTAACCCGAACCCTAACCCTATCCCTAACCCTAGCACATACCCTAACCCTAATCTTAACCCTAACCCTCACTCTAACCCTCACTCTAAACATAAACCATAACCTAACCCTAAATCTAACGCTGAACTTCACCCTCAGCCTCAGCCTAACACTAACCCTAACCCTAAGCTTCACACTCACAGTCACAGTAACCCGAATCCTAACACGAACCCCAAACCTAACCCTAAAACTAACCCTAACCCTAACCCTCACCCTAAACCTCACTCTAAACCTAACCCTAACCCTAAAACTCACCCTCACTCTAACCCTAATCCTAACCCTAACAATAACACTAACCCTCACACTCACCCTCACCTTAAACTTAATACTAATCCTAACCCTAGACCTAACTGTAACCCTAACTATAACCCTAACCCTAACACTAACACTAACCCTAATCCTCAACCCCACCCTCACCCTCAGCCTAACCCTAAGCCTGTCCCTATCACTAACCCTAATTCTAACCCTAAACCTCACCCTCACCCTAACCCTATCTCTAAACCTAACCCAAAACCTCACCCTGACCCTAACCCTAAACCTCACCTGCACCCTCAGCCTCACCGTAACTCGAACATTAACCCTAACAATAACACTAACCCTAAACCTAACGATCACCCTAAACCAAATCCTCACCCCCACCCTCACCCTCAGCCTAACCCTAAGCCTAAGCCTAACCCTAACATTAACCCTCACCCTCACTCTCACCCTAAACCTAATCCTAACCCTAACCCTATCCCTAAACCTCAACCTAACCCTCACCCTCACCCTAATGCTAGCACTAAACCTAACCCTAACCCTCACCCTAACCCTACCCCTAACCTGAACTCAAAACCTAAACCTCACCAGCACCCTTACACTAAACCTAACCCTAACCCTAAACCTCACCGTAAACCTCACCCTAATGTCACCCTCACCCTCACTCTCAATGTGAACGTAACTCTAACCCTAAAACTAACAATAACAGTAACCCTAACCCTAACAATAACCATAACCCTCACCCTGTGCCTCATCCTCACCGCAAACTTAACACTAACCATAACACTAAAAATAACAGTAAACCTAACCCTAAGCCTAAGCCTAAGCCTAACCCTAACCCTAACCCTCACCCTAACCCTAACCCTAACCCTAAAACTAACCCTAACCCTAACACAAAACCTAACCCTAGCCCTAACCCTAACCCTAAACCTCATCCTAACCCTCACCCTAAACCTAACCCTAATCCTCACCCTAACCATAACCCTAACCCTCACCCTGACTCTCGGCCAAAGCCTAAGCCTAAGCCTAACCCGAACTCTAAACCTCACCCTAACCCTCACCTTATACCTAACCCTAACACTAACCCTAACTCTAACCCTAAACCTCACCATCACCCTAACCCTAACTCTAAACCTAAACCTAAAACTAAACCTCACCCTAAACCTAAACCTAACCCTCACCCTCAAACTCACCTTAAACCTAACCCTAACCCTAACAATAACCCTAACACTAAACCTAACCCTCACCCTAACCATAACCCTGAACATAACCCTAATCCTCAATCGAACCCTCACCCTCACCCTAACCCTAACCCTAACCCTCACCCTAACCCTAACCCTAAACGTAAAACTTACCCTCACCTTAACCCTCAGCCTAACTCTAAGCCTAAACCTAACCCTAACCCTCACACTCATCCTCATCATAACAGTAATCCTAATCCTAAGCATAACCCTAACCATAAACCTCAACCTAACCCTCACCCTAATCCTAACCCTAACAATAACCCTAGCCCTAACCTTCAACCTAACCCTCCCCCTTACCCTAAGTCGAACTCTAAACCTCACCCTCACCCTAACCCTCACACTAACCCTAAACCTCACCCTAACCCTCACCTTCACCGTAACCCTAAACATAACCCAAACCCTCACCCTACCCCTAACCCTAACCCTAACCTGAACCCGAACCCTAAACATTACCCTAACCCTAAACCTAACCCTCAACCTCAAACTCACCCTAACCGTAAATTTTACCTTAATCATAACACTAACAATTACCCTAACACCAACCCGAATACTAACCCTCACCCTCACCCAAAACTTAACCCTCACCCAAACACAAACCCTCACCCTAACACTTACACTCATCCTAACACTAACCCTAACCCAAACCCTAACCCTAACCCTAAACCTCGACCGAACCCTAACCCTCACCCTATCCCTAACACTAACCCTAAACCTAACCCTCACCGTAACCCTCCCCCTAAACCTATATCTAACCCTAAACCTCACCCTCACCCTAACCCTAACCCTAAACCCCACCCTAACCCTAACCCTAACCCTCACCCACACCCTCACCCTCACCATAACTCTAACCCTAACCCTAACAATAACCCTAACCCTAAACCTAACCATCACTCTAACCCTAATACTCACCCCCATCCTCACCCTCAGCCTAAACCTAAGTCTCAGCCTAACCCTCAACCTAACCCTCACACTCACCCTCACCCTAACCCTAGTCCTAAAGTTAACCCTATCTCTAAACCTCAACCTAACCCTCACCCTCAAACTAACCCTAACACTAACCCTAACCCTAAACCTCACCGTAACCCTCCCACAAACCTAACTCTAACCCTAAACCTCACCCTCACCCTAACCCTAACCCTAACCTTAATCCTAAAACTAACCCTAACACAAACCCTCAACCTCACTGTAACTCTAACCCTAACCCTAACAATAACAGTAACCCTAACCCTAACCCACACACTAACCATAACCCTCACCCTCACCCTCAGCCTCACCCTCACTGCAAATTTCACCCTAACCATAACCCTAACAATAACCCTAACCATACCCTAATCCTCAGCCCCACCATCACCCTCAGCCTAACCCTAACTTAACCCTAACCCTAACCCTAAACCTAACGTTCACCATAACCCTAACCCTAACCCTAACACAAAACCTAACCTCAGTGTAACCATAACCGTAACCCTAACACTAACACAAACCCTAACCCTAAACCAAACCCTAAACCTAAACCTAATCCTCAGCCTCACCCTCACCCTAACCCAAAACATAACCCTAACCCTCACCCTACCCCTAAGCCTAACCCAAACCTAACCCTCACACTCACCCTCACCCTAACCCAAATCCTATACATAACCCTATCCTAACCCTAACCCTGACCCTAACCCTCATCCTAGCCCTCACCCTAAACCTAATCTTAACCCTAAACCTCATCCTAACACTCACGCTAATCCTAACCCAAAACCTCACCCTAACCCGAAACCTAACCCTCCCCCTCATGCTCGGCCTAAGCCTAAGCCTAAGCCAAAGCCTAACCCTAAACCTCACCCTATCCCTAACCCTAACACTAACCTTAACTCTAACCCTAAACCTCACCCTCATCCTAAGCCTAACTCTAACAGGAACCGAAACCTAAACCTCATCCTAACCCTAATTCTAACCCACACCCTCACCCTCAACGGACCCGTATAAACCTAACCCTAACAATAACCCAAACCCTAACCCTAACCCTCACCCTAACCCTATCCCTCAGCCCAATATTTACCCTCACCCTAACACTAACCCTAACGCTAACACTACCGCTCACTCTAACCCTAAAAATCACCCTAAACCTCACCCTAACCCTAATTCTACCCCTAAACCTCACCCTCATTCTAAACCTAACTCTAACTCTAACCCTAACACTAAACCACACCCTAAACTAACCCTAACCCTCACTCTCAACCTCACCGTAACCATAAACCTAACCCTAAACCTAACAATAACCATAACCCTAACCCTAACCCTCAGCATAACCATAACCCTCACGCTAATCCTAACCCTCAAGCTAACACTTACCCTCACCCTAACACTAACCCTAACCCTAACACTAACCCTCACACTAACCCTAACCCTCACCCTCAACCTAAATCTCATCCTAAACCTAACCCTAACTCTAACCCTAAACCTCACCCTCACCCTAACCCTAACTCTAACCCTAAACTGAAACCTAAACCTCAACCTAACCCTAACCCTCACCCTCACCCTCAACATAACCCTAACCCTAACCCTAACCCTAAAAATAACCCTAACCCTAACCCTAACCCTAACCCTCATCCTATCCATAACCTTCACCCTAACCCTAACCCTCACCCTGACACTAACCCTAACCATAACACTAACCCTCACACTCACCCTAAAAATCACCCTAACCCTAAACCAAACCCTAACCCTAACTCTCACCCTCACCCTAGCCCTCAACCTAACCCTAACCCTAATCCTCACCCTTAACCTCACACTAACCTAACACTAATCCTGAATCTAACCCTCACCCTCACCTTAATCCTAACCCTCACCAGTACCATAACCCTCACCCTCAGCAGAAACCTCACTTTTACCCTTACGGTCACCCTCACCCTAACCCTCACCATAGAATAAATCCTCATCCTAACCCTCACCCTAACGGCAACCCCAACCACCACCCTAACCCTAACCCTTACCCTCACCCTCAGCCTAAGCCTAACGCTAAGCCTAAGCCTAAACCTAAACCTAACCCTCACCCTCAACCTTGCCCTCACCCTAACCCTAATCCTAACCCTAACCCTCATCCTAACCCTTAACCTAACCATAGCCCTAACCATCATACTAAACCTAATCCTCATCCCCACCCATACCCTCAGCCTAACCGTAAGCCTAAGCCAAACCCTAACCCTAACCCTCACATTCACCCTCACCTTCAACGTAATCCTAAACCTAACTCTAACCCTAACATTAAACCTCAACCTAACCCTCACCCTAACCCTATCACTAACCCTAACCATAACACTCAACCTAACCCTCCCCCTCACCTTAAATTTAACCCTAAACCTCACCCTCACCCTAACCATAATCCTAATCTTAAACCTCATCCTAACCCTGATCCTAACCCTCACCCTCACCCTCACTCTTACTGTAATTCTAACCCTAACCTTAACTATAACTCTAACCTTAAACCTAACCCAAACCCTGAACCTCACCCTAACTCTAAACCTAACATAAACCCTCACCCTAATCCTAATCCTAACCCTCAGCCTCACCTTAACCTTAACCCTAAACCTCACTCTAAACCTAACCCTAAAACTCACCCTAACTCTAGTCCTCCCCCTAACCCTAATGCTAAACCTAAAACTCATCCTAACCCTCACCCTAACCCTAAAACACTAACACTAACACTCACCCTCACCCTCATGCTCTGCCTAAGCCTCCACCTCAGCCTAAGACTAACCCTGACCCTCACACTCACCCTCACCCTAACCCTAAACCTAACACTAACCCTAACCCTAACCCTCACACTAACCCTCACCCTAACTATAACCCTAAACCTCACCCTCACCCTAACCCTAAATCTCACCCTGACCCTCACCCTCTGCCTAACATTAAGCCTAACCCTAACCCCAACTCTAACCCTAACACTAAACCTAATCCTCACCCTACACCTCACCCTAAACCTAACCCTAAACCTCACACTCACCATAGCCCATACACAAACCCTAAGCATAAGCCTAACCATCACACTAACCCTCATTCTAACCCTAACCCCAACACTCACCCTAACTGTAACCCTCACCCTCAACCTCACCCTAACTCTAACCCTAAACCTAACCCTTATCCTAACCCTCACACTCACCCTAACCCTAACCCTAACCCTAATCCTAAACCTCACCCTAAAACCTAAACCTTACCCTAACATTTATCTTCACCGTAACATTAACACTAACCCTAACACTAACCCTCACACTAACGCTAACAATCACCCTAAACCTAAACCTCACCCTATCCCTAAAGCTAACCCTCACCTTCACCCTAGCCCTCAACCTAACCCTAACACTCATCCTCACCTAAACCTCACACTAACCCAAACACTAATCCTCAACCTAAACCTCACCCTTACCCTAAACCTAACCCCGATCATCACCCTAACCATAACCCTCACCTCAATCTCACCCTCAGCCTAAAACTAAGCCTAACCCAAACCCTAACCCTAACCCTCACACTCACCCTCACCCTAACACTAATCCTAACCCTAACCCTCACCCTAACCCTAAGCCTAAAACTAACCCTAACCCTAACCCTCACGCGAACCCTCCACCTAACACTAACTCTAACCCTAAACCTCACACTCACCCTAACCCAAATCCTAACCCTGACCCTAAACCTCACCCTAACCCTAATCCTAACCCTAACCCTTACCCTCACCTTCACCCTCACCGTAACTCTAACCTTAAACCTCACAATAACACTAATCCTAAACCTAAACCAAACCCTAACCCTAATCCTATACCTAACCCTCACCCTCAGTCTCACCGTCTCTGCCAAGGTAGCCAGAACAAAAAAACTTACAATAATCCTAACTCTAACCCTAATCCTAACCCTCACCCTCACCCTAACCTTCATCCTAACCCTAACCCTCACCCTAAACCTAAGCCTCACCCTTACCATAACCATGACCCTCACCCTACACTAACTCTAACCCTAAATCTCACCCTCACCCTCACCCTATCCCTCACCCTCACCCTCACCCTCATCTTAACCCAAAGCCAAAGCCTAACGCTAACCTTAACCCTCACCCACACACTAGCCCTCACCATAACCCTAACTGTAACACTAACCTAACCCTAACACTAACTCTAACCCTAAACCTCACCCTGAACCTAACCCTAACCCTAACCCTAACTGAAAATCTCATCCTAACCCTAACCCTAACCCTCAACATTACCCTCAACCTCACCCTTACCTTAACCTTAACCCTAACCCTAACCCTAAGAATAACCCTAACCCTAAACCTAAACCTAAACCTCACCCTCACCGTAACTCTAACCATAACCCTAACCCTAACTCTGACACTAAAACTAACGCTAAACATCAACCTAACCCTAAACCTAACCCTAACCCTCATGCTAGCACATACCCTAACCCTAATCCTAACCCTAACCCTAACTCTAACCCTCACACTCACCCTCAACTTAACCTTAATCCTAATCCTAACCCTAACCCTTACCATAACCCTAACTCTAACCCTAACCCGAACCCTAAACCTAACCCTAATCCTCAACCCCACCCCCACCCTCAGCCTAACCCTAAGCCTATCCCTAACATTAACCCTAATTCTAACCCTAAACCTCACCCTCACCCTAACCCTATCTCTAAACCTAACCCTAAACCTCACCCTCACCCTAATCCTAACCCTCACCCCCAAACTCCGCCTCACTGTAACTCTAACCCTAACCCTAACAGTAACACTAACCCTAAACCTAAGGATCATCCTAACCCTAACCCTCACTCCAACCCTCACCCTCAGCCTAAGCCTAACCCTAACACTAACCCTCACCCTCACTCTCACCCTAACCCTAACCCTAACCCTAAACCTCACGGGAAACCTCACCCTAATCCTCACCCTCACCCTCACTCTCACAGTGACCGTAACTCTAACCCTATCCCTAACAATAACATTAAACCTAACCCTAACCCTAACAATAACCATAAACCTCACCCTGTGCCTCACCCTCACCGCAAACGTAACACTAAACATAACACTAACAATAACCCTAAACATAACACTAAGCCTAAGCCTAAGCCTAACCCTAACCCTAACCCTAACCCTCACCCTAAACCTAACCCTAACCCTAACCCACACCCTATCCCTAACCCTAACCCTAACACTAAACCTAAACCTAACCTTAACCCTAACCATAAACCTCATCCTAGGACTCATCCTAAACCTAACCCTAACCCTATCCCTCACTCTCGGCCTAAGCCTAAGCCTAAGCTTAAGCCTAACCCGAACTCTAAACTTCACCCTAACCATCACCTTAACCTAACCCTAACACTAACCCTAAATCTAACCCTAAACCTCACCATCACCCTAACCCTAACTCTAACCCTAACACTAAAACTAAACCTCACCCTAACCCTAAACCTAACCCTCATCCTCAACCTCACCGTAACCCTAACCCTAACCCTAACAATAACTCTAAAACTAAACCTAACCCTCACCCTAACCATAACCCTCAACATAACCCTAACCCTCAATCTAACCCTCACCCTCACCCTAACCCTAACCCTAACCCTCCCTCTCACCCTAACCCTAAACGTAACCCTAACCCTCACCGTAACCCTCACCCTAACCCTAATCCTAACCCTAACCCTAATTCTAAACCTAAACCTAACACTAACACTAACCCTAACTCTAACCCTAAACCTCACCCTCACCCTAACCCTAACTCTAACCCTAACCTGAAACCTAAACCTCATCCTAACCCTAACGCTCACCCTCACCCTCAACATAACCCTAACCCTAACCCTAACAATAACCCTAAACCTAACCCTAACCCTCATCATAACCATAGCCTTCACCCTAACCCTAACACTCACTCTAACACTTACCCTCACCCTAACACTAACCCTAACCATAACACTAAACCTCACACTAACCCTAATCATCAACCTAACCCTAAACCTCACCCTAACCCTAACTCTCAACCTCAACCTATCCTTCAACCTAACCATAACCCTCATCCTCACCCTTAACCTCACACTAACCATATCACTAATCCTGAATCTAACCCTCAACCTCACCCTAACCCTAACCTTCACCTTACCATAAGCCTCACCCTCAGCCTAACCCTCACCTTTACACTTACAGTCACCCTAACACTAACCCTCACCCTCACCCTCAGCCTCAGCCTAACCCTAAGCCTAAGCCTAAGCCTAACCCTAACCCTAACCCTCACCCTCACCCTAATCCTAACCCTAACCCTCATCCTAACCCATAACCTACCATAACCCTAACCATCATTCTAAACCTAATCCTCTTCAACACCCATACCCTCAGCCTAACCGTAAGCCTAAGCCAAACCCTAACCCTAACCCTCACACTCACCCTACCGTCAACCTAATCCTAAACCTAACCCTAACCCTAACATTAAACCTCAACCTAACCCTCACCCTAACCCTAACACTAACCCTAACACTCAACCTAACCCTCCCCCTAAACCTAACTCTAACCCTAAACCTCACCCTCACCATAACCATAATCCTAAAACTAAACCTCACCCTAACCCTGATCCTAACCTTCACCCTCACCCTCACCCTTACTGTAACTCTAACCCTAACCTTAACTATAACACTAACCCTAAACCTAACCCAAACCCTGAACCTCATCGTAACTTTAACCCTAACACAAACCCTCACCCTAATCCTAATCCTAACCCTCAGCCTCACCTTAACCCTAACCCTCACCCTAACCCTAACACTCACCCTCACCATAACCCTAACCTTAACCCTAAACATCACACTAACGCTAACCCTAACCCTCACGCTAACTCTAGCCCTACCCCTAATCCTAATGCTAACCCTAAACATCATCCTAATACTCACCCTAACTCTAAAACCCTAACACTAACACTCATCCTCACCCTCATGCTCCGCCTAAGCCTCCGCCTCAGCCTAAGACTAACCCTGACCCTCACACACCCTCACCCTAACCCTAACCATAACACTAACCCTAACCTTAACCTTCACACTAACCCTCCCCCTAACCCTAACTCTAACCCTAAACCTCACACTCACCCTAACCCTAATCTTAAACCTGACACTAAATCTCACCCTAACCCTAACCCTAACCCTCAGCCTTACCCTCACCCTCACCCTCACTGTAACTCTAACCCTAACCTTAACAATAACACTAATCTTAACTCGAAACCTAAACCTAACCCTAATCCTATCCATAACCATCACCCTCAGCCTCACCATCACTGCAAAAGTCACCAGAACCATAACACTAATACTCCTAACCCTAACACTAATCCTAACAATCACCCTCACCCTAACCCTAATCCTAACCCTAATCCTCACTCACCCTATCCCTAACCTCACCGTAACCCTAACCCTCATCCTAACCCTAACCCTCACTCTAACCCTAACCCTAACCCTCACCATAACCCTCACACTCACCCTAACCCTCATCCTCACCCTAACCCGCACCGTAACACTAACCCTCACCCTCACTATAAACCTAACCCTCATCCTAAACCTAAACCTAACCCTAAACCTAAACCTAAACCTCACTCTAACAATAACCCTAACCCTCACCCTCACCCTAGCCCTCACCCTAAACCTAATCCTAACCCTAATCCTCATCCTAAACCTCACCCTAACCCTAACCCTAAACCTCACCCTAACCCTAATGCAAACCCTAACCCTCAACCTAACCCTAACCCTCACCCTCACTGTAACCTGAACCCTAAACCTCATCCAACCCTAAACTAAACCCGAACCCTAACTCTCACCCTAAAGCTAACCCTAACCCAAACCCTTACCCTCATCATATCTCAAACCCTAATCCTAACCCTCAGCCTCACCTTAACCCTTACCATAACCCTAACCCTAAATCTCACCCTAAAGCTAACCCTAACCCTCACCCTAACTCTAGCCCTCACCCTAACTCTAATGCTAAACCTAAACCTCATCCTAACACTCACCGTAACCCTAAAACCCTAACCCTAACCCTCACCCTCACCCTCACGCTCTGCCTAAGCCTCCGCCTCAGTCTAAGACTAACCCTGACCCTCTCACTCACCCTCATCCTAACCCTAACAGTAACACTAACCCTAATCCTAACCCTCACTCTAACCCTTACCCTAATGCTAACTCTAACCCTAAACCTCACCCTCACCCTAACCCTAAACCTCACCCACACCCTCCCCATCTGCCTAACATTAAGCCTAACCCTAACCCCAACCCTAACCCTAACACTAACCCTACCCCTCAACCTACCCCTCACCCCAACCCTAACCCTCACCCTCACCCTAGGCCATACCTAAACCCTAAGCCTAAGCCTAACCCTCATCCTAACCCTCACTTTAACCCTAACCCCAACACTCACCCTAACTGTAACCCTCACCCTCACCCTCACCCTAACTCTAAACCTAACCTTAACCCTAACCCTAACCCTCACACTCACCCTCACCTTAACCCTAACCCTAATCCAAACTAACACCAACCCTCAAACCCACACTAAAACTCACCCTATCCCCAACCTTAACCCTAACACTAACCCTAACCCTCACCATACCCCTCACACTAACCCAAACCCTAACCCTCACCCCAACCTAGCCCATACCCAAACCCTAAGCCTAAGCCTAACCCTCATTCTAACCCTAACCCCAACATTCACCCTAACCGTAACCCTCACCCTCACACTCACCCAAATTCTAAACCTAACCCTAACCTTAACCCTAACCCTCACACTCACCCACACTTTAACCCTAACCCTAACACTAACCCTCACACCCACACTAAACCTCCCCCTAACTCTAACCTTAACACTAACCCTAACCCTAACCTTAAACCTCAGCCTCACCCCAACCCTAACTCTAACCCTAAACCTCACCCTCACCCTAACCCTAACCCTAACCCTAATCCTAAACCTCACCCTAAACCTAAACTTTACCCTAACACTTACCCTCACCCTAACACTTACACTAACCTTAACACTAACACTCACACTAACGCTAAAAATCACCCTAAACCTAAACCTCACCCTAACCCAAACGCTAACCCTCAACTTCACCCTACCCCCACCCTAAACCTAACACGCATCCTCACCCTAAACCTCACACTAACCCTAACACTAATCCGCAATCTAACCCTCACCTCACCCTAACCCTAACCAGAACCCTCACCCTTACAATAACCCTCACCCTCAGCCTAACCCTCACCTTTACTCTGTCACCCTCATCCTAACCCTCACCCCAAAGCTAACCCTCATCCTAACCCTCACACTAACCGTAACCCTAACCATCACCCTAACCCTAACCCTCACCCTCGACTTCAGCCTCAGCCTAAACCTAAGCCTAAGCCTAACCCTAACCCTCATCCTAACTCTCAACCTAACCATTACCGGAACCATCAATCTAAACCTAATCCTCATCCCAACCATCACCCTCAGCCTAACCCTAAGCCTAAGCTTAACCATAACAGTAACCCTCACACTCACCCTCAGCATAACCCTAATCCTAACCCTAACCCTAACCCTAAACCTAAACCTCAATCTAACCCTCACCCTCACCCTAACCCTAACCCTCACCCTCACATTAGTCCTCAACATAACCCTCACCTCAAACCTAACCCTCACCCTCAATGTAAACCGAAACTTAACCCTCCCCCTAACCCTACGCCTAAATCTAAACCTCACACTAACCCTAACACTAAACTTCACCCTCACCCTAGCCCTCACCCTAACCCTAATTGTAACCCTAAACCTCATTGTAACCCAAACCCTAACCCTATCCCTAAACCTCACCCTAATCCTAAACCTAATTGTAACCCTCAAACTAATGCTAAACCTGACACTCAATGTAATACTAACCCTAAACCTCAAACGAACACCAACCCTCACACTCACAATCGCCCTCAGCCTAAACCAAAGCCTAAACCTAACCCTAACCCTAACCCTCATACTCAGCCTCACCCTAACCCTAATCCTAACCCTGACACTAAACCTCACCCTAACCCTAACCCTAACCCTAACGCTTACCCTCACCCTCACCTTCACCTTAACTCTAACCCTAACCCTAACAATAACACCAATCCTAACTTGAAACTTAACCTAACCCTAATCCTATCCCTAACCCTCACCCTCAGCCTCACCATCACTGCCAAGGTAACCAGAACCATACCACTAACAATAATCCTAACCCTAACCCTAATCCTAACCCTCACACTCACCCTAACCCTCATCCTCACCCTAACTCTAACCCTAACCCTAACCCTCTCCCTCACCATAACCCTAACCCTCATTCTAACCCTCACCCTTACCCTAACACTAACCCTTAACCTCACCCTAAAAATAACCCTAACCCTCACCCTCAACCTAGCCCTCGCCCTAACCCTAATCCTAAACCTAATCCTCATCCTAACTCTCCCCCTAATCCTTAACTGAAAACCTAACTCAAAAACTTCACCCTAACCCTAAACATAACCCGAACCATTACTGTCACCCAAATGCTAACGCTAACCTGAACCCTAACCCTAACCCTCAACCTCACTCTCAGCTTAATGATAAGACTAATCCTAACCCTAAGCCTAACCCAAGCACTCACCCTAACACTACCCCTAATCGTAATCCTAAACCTAACCCTAACCCTCACCCTCATCCTAACCCTCATCCTAACCCCAACCCTAACACTAACCCTAACCCTAACCCTCACCCTAACCCCAACCCTAACACTAACCCTAACCCTAACCCTAACCCTCACCCTAACCCTAACACTAACATTAACCCTAACCCTACACCTCACCCTAACCCTAACCCTAACCCTCAAGCTCACCCTAACCCTAACCCTAACACTAACCTTCACACTCACCCTCAATTTAATCCTAATCCTAATCCTAACCCTAATCCTCACCTTCACCCTAACCCTCACCCTAACCCTACCCCTAACAGCAACACTAACCCTAACCCTAACCCTAACTCTCACCCTAACCCTAAGCCTAACCCTACCCCTAACTGTAACCCTCACACTCAAATTCAATCTAATCCTGACCCTAAACCTAAGCCTCACCTTTACCCTTACTGTCACCCTCACCCTAACCCTACCTCTAACACTATCACTAACCCTAAACCTAACCCTCACCGTAACCCTAAACCTAAACCTCACTCTAACCCTAATCCTAACCCTCATACTCACGCTCAGTCTAAGCCTAAGCCTAACCCTAAGCTTAAGCCTAACCCTAACCCTCACACTGACACTCACCCTAAACCTAACACTATCACTAACGCTAACTCTAACCCTAAACTTCACCCTTACCCTAACCCTAACTCTAACCCTAACCCTAAACATAAACCACACCCTAAACCTAACCCTAACACTCACCCTCACCGTAAATGTAACACTAACCCTAACCTAACAATAACCCTACCCCTAACCCTAACCCTCATTCTAACCATAAACTTCACCCTAAACCTAACCCTCAAACTAACACTTACCCTCACCCTAACACAAACCCTAACCCTAACCCTAACACTAACACTTACACTAACCCTAACCATCACCCTAACATCAAACCTCACCCTAAGCCTAACCCTAACGCTCACCCTCAACCTAGCCCTCACCCTAACCCTAACCCTCATCCTCACTCTAAACCTCACACTAACCCTAAACCTAATCATCAATCTTAACCTCACCCTCACCCTCACCCTAACCCTAACCCTAGACCTTACCTTAATCCTCACTCTCAGCCTAACCCTCAGATTTTCCCTTACCGTCACCTTCACCCAAATCCCTCACCCTAACCATAACCCTCTTCCAAACCTTCACCCTGACCATAATCCTAAGCATCACCCTAACCCTAACACTGACCCTCAACCTCACCATCAGCCTAACCCTAAAGCCTAAGCGTAATCCTAACACTAACCCTCACCCTCACCCTAGCCCTCACCCTAACGCTAATGCTAACCCTAACCTTAATCATAACCCTAAACCTAACACTAACCCTAACCATCACCCAAAACCTAATCCTCATCCCCACTCTCACCCACAGCCTAACCCTAAGTCTAAGCCTAAACCTAACCCTAACCCTCACACTCACCCTCACCATAACCCTAATCCTAAACCTAACCCTAACCCTAACCCTAAACCTCAACGTAACCCTCACCCTAACCCTAACCCTAACACTAAACCTAACCCTAACCCTCACCCTAAGTATCTCCCTAACCCTTACTGTAACCCTAAACCTCACGCTAACCCTAACCCTAAACCTCAGCCTCACCCTCACCCTCACCATAACTCTAACCCTAACCCTAAAAATAACCCTAACCCTAACATTAACCTTAACGCTCATCCTCACCGTAACCCTAAACCTAACCCAAGCCCTCACCCTAACCCTAACCCTAACCCTAACTCTCACCCTCAGCCTCACCATCACCGAAAACTTAACCATAACACTAACAATAACCCTAATCCTAACCCTAATCCTAACCATCACCCTCACCCTAAAATTAACCATAAACTTCACCCTAATCCTAAACCTCAACCTCATCGTAACCCTAACCCTAACACTCACCCTAACCCTAAAACTAACCCTAATCCTAAACCTTGCCATAATGTTAACCCTAAACCTCACACTCAACCTTGCCCTCATCCTAACCCTAAACCTTATCCAATCCCTCACCCTAATCCTAACCCTAAACCTGACCCTAACCCTAACCCTCACCCTCATCCTCAGCCTAACCCTAAGCCTAAGCCTAACCCGAACCCTAACCCTCACACTCAACCCCATCCTAACCCTAATCCTAATCCTAACACTAACACTAACCTTAACACTAACCCTCAACCTAACCCTCCCCCAACCCTAACTCTAAACCTAAACCTCACCCTCACCCTAACCCTAACCCTCACCATCACCCTCACCCTCAGCCTAACCCTAAGCCTAACCCTAACCCTCACCCTAGCCCTCACCCTAACCCACCCACTAACCCTAACTCTAAACCTAATCCACACCCTCAACCTAACCCTAAACCTAAACCTCAGCCTAAATCTCACCGTAAGCCTAACCCGCACCCTCACCCTCACCCTCACCGTAACTCTAACCCTAACCCTCACAATAACACTAACCATAACCCTAACCCTAAACATAAATCTCACCCTCATCCTCACCCTCACTGCAAACTTAAACCTATCCATAACACTAATATTAACCCTTACCCTAACCCTAACCCTAACCCTTACCCTAACCCTATCCCTAATCCTAACCCCACCCTCACCCTCAGCCTAACCCTAAGCCTAACCCTAACCCTAACCCTAACTTTAACCCTAAACCTCACCCTCACCCTAACCCTATCTCTAAACCTAACCGTAAACCTCAGCCTAACCCTAACCCTAACCCTACCCGCACACTCACCCTCATGGTAACTCTAACCCTAACCCTAACAATAACACTAACCCTAACCCTAACCATCACCCTAAACCTAATCCTCACCCCCAGTCTCAACCTCAGCCTAACTGTAAGCCTAAGCCTAACCATAACCCTCACCCTCACCCTCACCCTAACCCTAATCGTAACCCTAAATCTATCCCTAACCTCACCCTCCCCCTCACCCTCACCCAAATTCTAACCCTAAACCTCACCAGCACCCTAACCCTAAACCTAACCCTAACCCTAAACCTCACCCTAAAACTCACCCTAACCCTCACCCTCACTCTCAACATGACCATAACTCAAACCCTCACCCTAACAATAATACTAACCCTAACCCTAACCCTAACCGTAATACTAACCATAAACCTCACCCAGAGCCTCACCCTCACCGCAAACTTAACACTAACCATAACACTAACAATAACCCTAACCCTAACCCTAAACCTAAACCTCACCCTAACCCTAAAACTTACACTTACCCTCACACTCACCGCAACATTAACCCTAACCCTAAACCTAACAAAAACCCTAAACCTAACACTAACCTTAACCATAACCATAACCCTCACCCTAAAGCTAACCTTCCCCCTAAAACTAACCCTAGTCCTAACACTAACCCTCACACTAACCTTAACACTAATCCTCAATCTAATTCTCACCCTCACCTTAACCCTAACCCTAATACTCACCTTAACCCTCAACTTGACCCTTACTGTCACCCTTACCCTAACCCTCACCCTAAAACTAATCCTCATCCTAACCCTCACCCTAACCATGACCCTAACCATCATGCTAACCCTAACCCTCAACCTCACCCTCAGCCTCAGCCTAACCCTAAGCCTATGCCTACCTCTACCCTAACCCTCACCCTCACCCTAGACCTCACCCTAACCCTAATCCTAACCCTGACCTTCATCCTAACCCTAACCCTAACCCTAAAAATAACCCTAAACGTAACCCTAACCCTCATTCTCTCCATAACACTAACCCTAACCTTAAACCTCACCCTAACAATTACCCTCACCCTAACACTAACCCTAAGCCTAAAACTAACCCTCACACTAACCCTAACGATCACCCTAACCCTAACACTCACCCTAACCCTAAATCTAACCCTTATCCTCACCCTACACCTCAACCTAATCCTAATCCTCATCCTCACTCTAAACCTCACACTAACCCCAAAAACTAATCCTCAATCTAAACCACACCCTAACCCTAACCCTAAACCTCACCCTAACCCTAACCCTCACACTGTAATCCTAATTCTCAGCCTAACCCTCAACATTACCTTTACTGTCACCCTCAACCTAACCCTCACACTAACCCTAACCCTCATCCTAACCCTCACCGTGACCATAAACCTAAGCAAGCATAACCCTAATCCTAACCCTCACCCACAACCTAACCCTAACACTCACTCTCACACTAACCCTCACACTAACACTAACTCTATCCCTAAACCTCACCCTCACCCTAACTCTAACCCTCAACCTCACCCTAAACCTCAGCCTAACCCTAAGCCTAACCCTAACCCTCACCCTAACCCTCACACTCAACCTCACAGTAACCCTAATCCTAATCCTAACCATAACCCTAACACTCACCCTAACCCTAACACTAACCCTAACATTAACCCTAACACTAACCCTAACCCTAACACTCAACAAAACCCTAACTCTAAAATTAAACCTCACCCTCAAACTAACCTTAACCATAAACCTCACCCTAAACCTAACCCTAAAAGTCACCCTCACCCTAGCCTTCAGACTAACCTTAATCCTAACACTAACCCTCAACCTAACCTTCACCCTAACCCTAATCCTAACACTCACCCTAAACCTAACCCTCACCCTCAACCACACCCTCAGCCTAACCCTAAGCCTAACCCTTAACCTAACCCTAACACACACATTCACCCTCACCCTAACCCTAATACTAAACCTAACCCTAACCCTAACCCTCACACTAACCCTCATCCTAATCCTTCCCTAACACTAACCTTAACCCTAACCGTCAACCTAACCCTCACACTAAGCCTATCGAACCCTAAACCTCACCCTACCCCTAACCCTAACTCTAACTCTAATCCTAACCCTAAACCTCACCCTAACCCTAACCCTAACCCTCACCCTCACCCTCATCCTCAACGTAACCCTAAACCTAAAATTAAAAATAACCCTTACACGAACCCTAACCCTCAACCTAAATATAAACCTCACCCTAACCCTAACCATCACCCTAACACTAACCGTAACCCTAACACTAACACTCACACTAACCCTAAACCTCACCCTAACCCTAACCCTAACCCTAACCATCAACCTCACCCTAGCCCTCACCCTAACCCTAATTCTAACTCTTACCATTACCTAACCCTCAACCCTTATCCTCACCCTAAACCTCACACTAACCCTAACCCTAATCCTCAATCTAACCCTCCCCCTCCCCCTAACCCCTAACCGTCACACTTACCCTAACCCTCTCTGTAACCCTAACCCTCACCCTTATCTTAACCCTCACCTACAGCCTAACCCTCTAATTTACCCTTACCTTCACCCTCACCTTAACACTCAGTCTATCCCTAAACCTCATCCTAAACTTCAAGCTAACCAAAACACTAACCATCACCCTAACCCTAACCCTCACCCTAACCCTAATCCTAACACTAACCCTCACCCTCAGCCTCATGCTCACTCCAAAAGTAACCTTAACCATAACACTAACAATAAACCTAACCCTAACCTCAATCCTAACCTGCCACCTCACCCTAACCCTAATCCTAACCCTAACCCTCAACCTCAGCCTCACCCTCACTCCAAAAGTAACCTTAACCATAACACTAACAATAAACCTAACCCTAACCCCAATCCTA
Organism: Dipodomys merriami; assembly: GCF_024711535.1. Lineage (NCBI taxonomy): Eukaryota > Metazoa > Chordata > Mammalia > Rodentia > Heteromyidae > Dipodomys > Dipodomys merriami. Next base: position 166,184 of record NW_027206358.1, read on the forward strand.
ACCCTCAACTTCACCCAAACCCTAATCCTAACCCTAACCCTCACCCTCAGCCTCACCCTCACTCCAAAAGTAACCTTAACCATAACACTAACAATAAACCTAACCCTAACCCCAATCCTAACCCTCAACCACACCATAACCCTAATCCTAACCCTAACCCTCACCCTAACCCTAACCCTCACCCTCACTGTAACCCTAACCCTCATCCTAACCCTCACCCTAACCCTAATCCTCACCCTCACTGTAAAACTAACCCTCACCCCCAACATCACCCTCAGCCTAACCCTAAGCCTAAGCCTAACCCTAAACATAACCCTCACACTCACCCTCAACCTAACCCTAATCCTAAACCTAACCCTATCCCTAAAAATCAACCTAACCCTAACCCTAACCCTAACCCTCCAAATAACCCTAACTCTAAACCTAATCCTCACCCTCAACCTAACATTAAAACTAAACCTTACCCTAAATCTCACCGTAACCCTAACCCTCACCCTCACCCTCAACGAAACTCTAAACATAACCTTAACAATAACACTAACCCTAACCCTAACCCTAACCATAAACCTTACCCTAAGCCTCACTCTGACTGCAAACTTAAACCTAAACGTAACACTACCATTAACCCTTACCCTAACCCTAACCCTAACTCTAACCCTAACACTAACCCTAGTCCTCACCCCCACCCTCACCCTCATCCTAATCCTAAGCCTAACCTTAACATTAACCCTAACTTTAACCCTAAACCTCACCCTCACCCTAACACTATCTCTAAACCTAACCCTAAACCTCAGCCTAACCCTAACCCTAACCCTACCCGCACCCTCACCGTCACAGTAACTCTAACCCTAACCCTAAAAATAACCCTAACCCTAACCCTAATCCTCACCCCCAGCCTCACCCTCAGCTTCACCCTAAGCCTAAGCCTAACCATAACCCTCACCCTCACCCTCACCCTCACCCTAACCCTAATCCTAACCCTAACCCTATCCCTAAACCACAACCTAACCCTCACCCTCACACTAATACTAACACTAAACCTAACAACCCTCACCCTAACCCTCCCCTCACCCTAACTCTAAACCTAAACCTCACCAGTACCCTAAACCTAACCCTAACCCTAACCCTAAACCTCACCCTAAACCTCACCCTAACCTTCACCCTCACACTCACCATGACCGAAACTCTAACCCTAACCCTAATAATAATACTAAACCTAACCCAAACACTAACACTAACCATAACCCTCACCCTGAGCCTCACCCTCACCGCAAACTTAACACTAACCATAACACTAACAATAACCCTAACCCTAACCCTAAGCCAAACCCTAAATCTTACCCTAACCCTAACCCTAACCCTAATCCTAACCGTAAAACTAACCCTAACCCTCAACCTAACCCTAAACCTCATCCTAAACCTCACCCTAAACATAGCCCTAACCCTCATCCTAAACCTAACCCTAAACCTAACTCTAACCCTCACCCTAACCCTCACAATAACCTTAAACCTAACACTAACCCTAACTCTAACCCTAAATCTCACCATCACCCTAAACCTAACTCTAAACCTAACCCTAAATCTAAACCTCACCCTAACCCTAACCTAACCCTCACCCTCACCCTCAGCTTAACCGTTACCCAAACCCTAGAATAACCCTAACCCAAACCCTAACCCTAACCCTCACCCTCACCCTAACCCTAACCCTAACTCAAGCCCTCACCCTAAACCTAACCTTAACACTAACCCTAAACCTCACCATAACCCTAAACCTAAAACTCACCCTCAGCCTCACCCTCACCTTAAATTTAACATTAATCATAACACTAACAATAACCCTAACCCTAAACCTAATCCTAACCCTCACCCTCACCCTAACACTAACCCAAACCCTAACACTCACCCTAACCCTAAACCTAACCCTAATCCTAAATCTCGCCATAATTCTAACCCTAACCCTCCCCCTAACCCTTGCCCTCATCCTAACCCTAATCCTTACACTAAACCTCATCCTAACCCTCACCTTAATCCTAACCCTAACCCAATCCCTCACCCTAACCCTAACACTCAACCTCAAACTCAGCCTAACCCTAACGCTAACCCTCACACTTAAACTCACCCTAACCCTAAACCTAACACTAAACCTAACCCTAACCCTAACCCTTACAATCACCCTAACCCTCACCCTAACCCTAACTCTAAACCTAAACCTCACCCTCAACCTAACCCTAACTCTAACCCTAACCCTAAACCTAAGCCTCACCCTAAACCTAACCCTTAGCCTCACCCTCACCTTCACCATAACCTTAACGCTAACCCTAACCCTAACAATTACCTAAACCTAACACTAACCCTAACCCTAACCATAACCCTCACCCTAACGCTATAACTCACCCTAACACTAACCCTCACCCTAAAACTAACCCTAGTCTTAACACTAACCCTCACATTAACCCTAACCATCAGCTTAACCCTGAAACTAAACCTATCCCTATCCCTAACCCTCACCCTCACCCTAGCTCTCACACTAACCCTAACCCTCATTATCACCCTAAAACTCACTCTAACCTTAACACTAATCCTCAATCTTAACCTCACCCTCACCCTAACCCTAACCCTAATCCTCACCCTAACCCTCACCATGACACTTACTGTCACCCTCACCATAAACTTCACCCTAACCCTAACCCTTATCCTAACCCTCACCATAACCATGACTCTAACCATCATGCTAACCCTAACCCTCAACCTCACCCTAAGCCTCAGCCTAAACCTAAGCCTAACCCTAACCCTAATCCTCACCCTCAACCTAGCCCTCACCCTAACCCTAATCCTAACCGTGACCCTCATCCTAACCCTAACCCTAAACCTCACCCTAACACTTACCCTCACCCCAACACTAACCCTAACCCTAACACTAACCCTCACATTAACCCTAACGATCACACAAAACCTAACACTCACCCTAACCCTAACCCTAATCGTCACCCTCAACCTAGCCCTCAACCTAACCCTAACCCTCATCCTCACCCTAAACCTCACACTAACCCTAAGACTAATCCTCAATCTAAACCAAACCCTCACCCTAAACCTAAACCTAACACTCACCCTAACACTAACCCTCACCTTTACCGTAATCCTCACTCTCAGATAACCCTCCACTTTACCCTTACTGTCCTGTCAACCTCACCCTAACCCTCATACTAACCCTAAACCTCATCCTAACCTGACCCTGACCGTATCCCTAAGCTTCACCCTAATCCTAACCCTCACCCTCAACCTAACCCTAACATTAACCCTCACACTAACACCTACTCTAACCTTAAACCTCACCCTCACCTTAAGCCTCACCATCACCCTCACCCTCAGCCTAACACTAAATCTAACCCTAAACCTAACCCTCACACTCACCCTCACCCTCACCCTAAAACTAATCCTAACCCTAACCCTAACCCTCAACCTAACCCTAACACTAACCCTAACCCTAACCCAAACACTAACCCTAACCCTAACCCTCACCCTAACCCTAACTCTAAAATGAAACGTCACCCTCACCCTAACCCTAACCCTAAACCTCAGCCTAACCCTAACCCTAACACTCACAGTCATCCTAGCCCTCACCCTAACACTAATCCTAACCCTAATCCTCACCCTAACACTCACATTAACCCTAACACTTACCCTCAACCGCACTCTCAGCATCACCATAAGTCTAACCCTAACCCTAACAATGACACTAACCCTAAACCTAACGATCACCCTAACAATAATCCTCACCTCCACCCTCACCCTCAGCCTAACCCTTAGCCTAAACCTAACCCTAACACTAACCCTCACCCTCACTCTCACCCTAACCCTAATCCAAACCCTAAACCTATCCCTAAACCTCAACCTAACCCTCACACTCACTGTAATGCTAACACTAAACCTAAACCTAACCCTCACCCTAAACCATCACCCTAACCTGAACTCTAACCCTAAACTTCACCAGCACCCTAAAACTAACCCTAACTCTAAACCTCACCGTAAACCTCACCCCAACCCTCACCCTCAACCTCACTCTCACAGTGACCGTAACTCTAACCCTAACCCTAACAATAACAGTAACCCTAACCCTAACCCTAACAATAACCATAAACCTCACCCTGTGCCTCACCCTCACCGCAAAATTAACACTAAATATAACATTAACAATAATCCTAAACCTAACCCTAAGCCTAAGCCTAACCCTAACACTAACCCTAACACTCACCTAAACCCTAACCCTAACCCTAAACCTAATCCTAACCCTAACACTAAACCTAACACTAACCCTAAACCTAAACCTAAACCTCATCCTAACACTCACGCTAAACCTAACCCTGACCCTCACCCTAACCCTCACCTTAACCCACACCTTAACCCTAACCCTAACAATAACTCTAACACTAAACCTAAACCTCACCATCACCCTAAACCTAACTGTAACCCTAACCCTAAAACTAAACCTCACCCTAACTCTAAACCTAACCCTCACCCTCAACTTCACTGTAACCCTAACCCTAACCCTAACAACAACCCTAACACTAAACCTAACCCTCACCCTAACCATAACGCTCAACATAACCCTAACCCTCAATCTAACCCTCAACCTCAACCTAACCCTAACCCTAACCGTAACCCTAACCCTAACCCTAAACCTAACCCTAACCCTAACCATCAAGTTAAACCTATTCCTCATCCCCACCCTCACCCTGAGCCTAACCCTAAGCCTAAACCGAACCCTAACCTTAACCCTCAAACTTAGCCTCACCCTAATCGTAACACTAACACTAACCCTTACTCTAACCCTAAACTTCACCCTCACCCTAACCCTAACTCTAACCCTAATCTGAAACCTAAACCTCATCCTAACCCTAACCCTCACTCTCACACTCACTCTCAACATAACCCTAACCCTAACCCTAACCCTAACAATAAACCTAACCCTAACCCTAACCTTCATCCTAACCATAACCTTCACCCTAACCTTAACCATCACCCTAACACTTTCCCTCACCCTAACCCTAACCCTAACCATAAGACTAACCGTCACACTAACCCTAACCATCACCCTAACCCTTAACTTCACCCTAACCCTAACTCTCACCCTCAACCTAGCCCTCAACCTAACCCTAAACCTCATCCTCACCCTTAACCTCACACTAACATTAACACTAATCCTGAATCTAAACCTCAACCTCACCCTAATCCTAACCCTCACCTTACCGTAACGATCACCCTCACCCTAACCCTCACCGTAACATAAATCCTCATCCTAACCCTCACCCTAACGGCAACCTCAACAATCAACCTAACCCTAACCCTCACCCTCACCCTCAGCCTCAGCCTAAACTTAAGCCTAAGCCTAACCCTAACCCTAACCCTCACCATCACCCTAGCCCTCACGCTAACCCTAATCCTAACACTAACACTTATCCTAACCCTTAACCTAACCATAACCCTAACCATCATTCTAAACCTAATCCTCATCCCCACCCATACCTTAGCCTAACACTAAGCCTAAGCCAAACCCTAACCCTAACCCACAAACTCACCCTGACTTTCACCCTAATCCTAAACCTAACACTAACCCTAACATTAAACCTCAACCTAACCCTCACCCTAACCCTAACACTAACCCTAACCCTAACACTCAACCTAACCCTCCCCTAACCCTAACTCTAACCCTAAACCTCACCCTCACTCTAACCATAATCCTAACACTAAACCTCACCCTAACCCTGATCCTAACCCTCACCCTCACCCTCTCACTTAAAGTAATTCTAAGCCTAAACTTAACTTATAACACTAACCTTAAACCTAACCCAAACCCTGACCCTCACGGTAACTCTAACCCTAAAACAAACCCTCACCATAATCCTAATCCTAACCCTCAGCCTCACCCTAACCCTAACCCTAACCCTAACCTTCACCCTCACCATAACCCTAACCCTAACCCTAAACCTTACCCTAACGCTAACCCTAACCCTCACCCTAAATCTAGCCCTCCCCCTAACCCTAATGCTAACCCTAAACCTCATCCTAACACTCACCCTAACCCTAAAACCCTAACCCTAACACTCACCCTCACCCTCACGCTCCGCCTAAGCCTCCGCCTCAGCCTAAGACTAATCCTGAACCATACACTCAACCTCACCCTAACCCTAACCGTAACACTAAACCTAACCCTAACCTTCACACTAACCCTCCCCCTAACCCTAATTCTTACCCTAATCCTCACCCTCACCCAACCCTAAACCTCACCCTCACCCTCACCCTCCGCCTAACATTAAGCCTAACCCTAACTGCAACCCTAACCCTAACACTAACCCTAACCCTCACCCTACCGCTCACCCTAAACCTAACCCTAACCCTCACCCTCACCGTAGCCCATACCCAAACCCTAAGCCTAGGCCTAACACTCACACTAACCCTCACTCTAAACCTAATCCCAACACTCACCCTAACCCTAACCCTCACCCTTATCTTAACCCTCACCCACAGCCTAACCCTCAACTTTCCCCTTACCATCACCCTCACCCTAACACTCACCCTATCCCTAAACCTCATTCTAACCTTCAAGCTAACCGTAACCCTAACCATCAACCTAACCCTAACCCTCACCCTCAATCTCACCCTCAGCCTAACCCTAACCCCAACACTAACCCTCACCCTCACCCTAGCCCTCACCCTAATCGTAACCCTAAACCTCATCCTAACCGTCACTCTAATTCTAAACCTAACTATCACCAAACACTAATCCTCACCCCCACCCTCACCCTCAGCCTAAGCCAAAGCGTAACCCTAACCCTCACACTGACCCTCACCCAAACCTAATCCTAAACCTAAGCCTAACCCTAAACCTCAAACTAACCCTCACCCTAACCCTAACCCTAACACTAACCCTAACCCTAACCCTGAACCTAACACTAACCCTGACCCTAACCCTAACCATAACCCTAACACTAACCCTCACACTAACCCTAACCCTCACCCTAACCCTAAACCTCACCCTAACCCTAACCCTAACCCTCAACCTCACCCTAACCCTAATCCTCACCCTAAACCTCACCCTCAGCCTCACCATCACTGCAAAGGTAAACTTAACCATAACACTAAAAATAACCCTAATCCTAACCCTAACCCTATCACCCTCACCCTCACCCTAATCCTAACCCAAACCCTCACCCTAAATCTAAACCTTACCCTCACCATAACACTAACCCTCATCCTAACCAACACCCAAACCCTAATCCTCACCCTCAACATAACACTAACCCTCACCCCCACCCTCACCCTCAGCCTAACCCTAAACCTAAGCCTAAGCCTAACCCTAACCCTCACACTCACCCTTACCCTAACCCTAATCCTAACCCTACCCCGAACCATAAACCTCACACTCAGCATCACTCTCACTGCAAACTTAACCCTAACCATAACTCTAAAAATAACCCAAACCCTAAACCTAAACCTAACCCTAACCCTAAATCTTACCCTAACCCTAACCCTAATCCTCACCCCCACCCTCAGGCTCAGCCTAACCCTAAGCCTAACCCTAACACTAACACTAACTCTAACCCTAAACCTCACCCTCACCCTAACTCTATCTTTTAACCTAACCCTAAACCTTACCTTAACCCTAACCCTAAACTTCACAGGCACCCTCACCCTCACCGTAACTCTAACCATAACCCTAACAATAACACTAACCTAAGCCTAACCATCACCCTAAGCCTAATAATCACTCCCATCCTCACCCATAGCCTAAGCTTAAGCCTAAGCCTAAGCCTAACCCTAACCCTCACCCTCACACTGACTCTAACCTAACCCTAACCATAACCCTATCCCTGAACCTCAACCTAACCCTCACCCACACCCTAATGCTAACACTAAACCTAAACCTAACCCTCACCCTAACCCTCCCCTTAACCCTAACTCTAAACCTAAACCTCACCAGCACCCTAACCCTAACCTTAAACCTAAACCTCACCCTAAACCTCACCCTAATCCTTACCCTCACCCTCACTCTCACCGTGACCGTAACTCTAACCCTAACCCTAACAATAACACTAACCTTAACACTAACCCTTACCCTAACACTAACCATCACTGCCAACCTGAGCCTCACCCTCACTGCAAACTTAACACTAACCATAACACTAACAATAACCCTAACATTAAGCCTAAGCCTAACCCTAAACCTAACCCTCACCTTAACCCTAACCATAAACCTAACCCTAACCCGAACTCTAAAAGTAACACTAACCCTAACCATAACCAAATCCTCATCCAAACACTCACCCTAAACCTAACGCTAACCCTCACCCTAACCCTAAACCTCACCCTCAAAATCCGCCTAAGCCTAACCCGAACTCTAACTCTCACCCTAACCCTCACCTTAAAACTAACCCTAACACTAACCCTAACTCTAACCCTAAACCTCACGATCAACCTAACCCTAACTCTAACCCTAACCCTATACCTATACCTCAACCAAAACCTAACCCTAACCCTCACACTAACCCTCACCCTAACCCTAACCTAACACTAATCCTAACCCTAACCCTCACACTAACCCTCACCCTAAGCCTAACTCTAACCCTAAACCTCACCCTAACCCTAACCCTAACTCTAACCCTAATCCTAACCTTAACCCTCACCCTAACCCTAACCCTAACCCTCACCCTCACCCTCACCCTCAACGTAACCCTAAATTTAAAATTGAAAATAACCCTAGCAGGAACCCTAACCCTCAACCTATCTATAAAACTAACCCTAAATCTAACCCTCACCCTATCCTTCCCCTTAACCCTAAATATAAACCTAAAGCTCACCAGCACCCTAACCCTAACCTTAAACCTAAACCTCACCCTAAACCTCACCCTAACCCTCACCCTCACCCTCACTCTCACCGTGACCATAACTCTAACCCTAACCCTAACAATAACACTACCCTTAACCCTAACCCTAACACTAACACTAACCATAACCCTCAACCTGAGCTTCACCCTCACTGCAAACTTAACACTGACCATAACACTAACAATAACCATAACCTTAACCTTAAGCCTAACCCTAAACCTAACCCTCACCTTAACCCTAACCATAAACCTAATCTTAACCATAACCCTAACCCTAAAAGTAACACTAACCCTAACCATAACCAAATACCTCATCCAAACCCTCACCCTAAACCTAACGCTAACCCTCACCCTAACCCTAACCCTCACACTCACAATCCGCCTAAGCCTAACCCGAAAACTAAAACTCACCCTAACCCTCACCCTAAACCTAACCCTAACACTAACTCTAACTCTAACCCTAAACCTCACGATCAGCTTAACCCTAACTCTAACCCTAACCCTATACCTAAACCTCAACCTAAACCTAACCTTAACCCTCAAACTAACCCTCACCCTAACCCTAACCTAACACTAACCCTAACCCTAACCCTCACACTAACCCTCACCCTAAGCCTAACTCTAAACCTAAACCTCAACCTAACCCTAACCCTAACTCTAACCCTAATCCTAACCTTAAACCTCACCCTAACCCTAACCCTAAACTTCACCCTCACCCTCAACCTCAAGGTAACAATAAACTTAAAATTAAAATTAACACTAGCAGGAAACCTAACCCTCAACCTATCTGTAAACTTAACCCTAAACCTAACCCTCACCCTAACACTTACCCTCACCCTAACCCTAACCCTAACTCTAACCCTAATCCTAAACCTAAATCTCACCCTAAACCTAACCCTAACCCTCAACCTCATCCTCAATCTAACCCTCACCCTAACCCTAATCCTAACCCTAACCCTAATCCTAACCCTAACCCTCACACTAAGCCTCACCCTCACTCCAAAAGTAACCTTAACCATAACACTAACAATAAACCTAACTCTAACTCTAATCCTAACCCTCACCCTAACTCTAATCCTCACCCTCACTGTAATACAAACGCTCACTCCCACCCTCATCCTCAGCCTAACCCTAAGCCTAAGCCTAAACCTAACACTAACCCTCACCCTCACCCTCACCCTAACCCTAATCCTAACCCTAACCCTATCCCTAAAAAACAACCTAAACCTAACCCTCACCCTAACCCTCCCACTAACGCTAACTCTAAACATAATCCTCACCCTCAACCTAACCCTAACCCTAAACCTGACCCATCTCACCTAAGCCTTACCCTCACCCTCACCCTCACCGTAACTCTAACCCTAACCCTAACAATAACACTAACCATAAACCTAACCCTAACCATAAACCTCACCCTCAGCCTCACCTTCACTGCAAACTTAAACCTAACACTAACCATAACACTAACATTAACCCTTAGCCTAACCCTAACCCTAAACCTAACCCTAACTCTAACCAGAACCCTAACCCTAAACCTAATCCTCAGGCCCAAGCTCAGCCTCATTCTAACCCTAAGCCTAACCCTAACATTAACCCTAACTTTAACTCTAAACCTCACACTCACACTAAACCTATCTCTAAAACTAACCCAAAACCTCAGCTTAACCCTAACCCTAACCATACGTACAACCTCACCCTCACCTTAACTGTAACCCTAACCCTAACAATAACACTAACCCTAACCCTAACCATCACCTTAACACTAATACTCACCCCCAGCCTCACCCTCAGCCTAACCCTAAGCCTAAGCCTAACCCTAACCCCTAACCCTCACCTTCACACTCACCCTAATCCTAACCCTAAACCTATCCCTAAACCTCAACCTAACCCTCACCCACACCCTAATGCTAACACTAAACCTAACCCTAACCCTCACCCTAACCCTCCCACTCACCCTAACTCTAACCCTAAACCTCACCAGCACCCTAACCCTAACCCTAACCCTAAACCTCACCCTAAACCTCACCCTAACCCTCACTCTCACTCTCACCATGACCGCAACTCTAACCCTAACCCTAACAATAAAACTAACCCTAACCCAAACCCTAACACTAACCATAACCCTCACCCTGAGCCTCACCCTCACCGCAAACTTAACACTAACCATAACACTAACAATAACCCTTACCCTAACCCTAATCCTAAACTTAACCCTAACCCTAAACCAAACCCTAACCCTAACCCTTACCCTAAACCTAACCCTAATCATAACCCTAAAACTAACCATAACCCTAACCATAACAACAAACCTCATCCTAACAGTCACCCTAAACCTAACCCTAACCCTCACTCTAACCCTAACCCTAAACATCACTACCACGCTCGGCCTAAGCCTAAGCCTAACCCTAAATCTAAACCTCACCCTAACCCTCACCCTAACACTCACCCTAACCCTAACCCTAACAATAACCCTAACTCTAACCCTAAATCTCACCCTCACAGTAACCCTAACCCTAAACCTCACCCTAACCATAAACCTAACCCTAATCCTAAACCTCACCATAATGCTAACCCTAACTCTCACCCTCACACTTGCCCTCATCCTAACCCTAATCCTAACCTTCACCTCATCCTAAACCTCACCCTAATCCTAAACCAAACCCTTACCCTCACCCTCAGACTAACCCTAACCCTAACCCTCACACTCAACCTCACCCTAACCCTAATCCTAACACTAACCCTAACCCTAACCCTAACCCTAACCGTCACCATAACCCTCCCCCTAACACTAACTCTAAACCTAAACCTCACCCTCACCCTAACCCAAACTCTAACCCTAACCCTAACCCTAAACCTCAACCTAAACCTAAACCTTACCTTCACCCTCACCCTCACCGTAAACTTAACCCTATCCCTAACCCTAAAAATAACCCTAAACCTAACACTTAACCCTAACCCTAACCATAACCCTCACCCTAACGTTAACCCTCACCCTAATACTTACCCTCACCCTCACCCTCAACGTGAGCTTAACCCTAACCCAAACAATAACCCTAAAGCTAACACTAACCCTAACCCTAACCATAACCCTCACCCTAACCCTATAACTCACCCTAACACTAACCCTCACCCTAAAACTAACCCTAGTCCTAACACTAACCCTCACACTAACCCTCTAACCATCACCTTAACCCTAAACCTCAACCTAACCCTATCCCTAATCCTCAACCTCTCCCTAGCCCTCACCCTAACCCTAACCCTCATTATCACCGTAAAAGTCACTGTAACCTTAACACTATCCTCAATCTTATCCTCACCCTCATCCTAACCCTAGTCCTCACGCTAACCCTCATCTTGACCCTTACTGTCACCCTCACCCTAAACCTCACCCTAAACCTAACCCTCATTTTAACCCTCACTCTAACCATGACCCTAACCATCATGCTAACCCTCACCCTCAACCTCACACTCAGCCTCAGCCTAACCCTAAGCCTAAGCCTAACCCTAACCCTAATTCTCACCCTCACCCTAGCCCTCACCCTAACCCTAATCCTAAACCTGACCCTCATCCTAACCCTAACAATAACCCTAAAAATAACCCTAAACTTAACCCTAACACTCATTCTAACCATAATTCTCACCCTAACCCTAAACCTCACCCTAACACTTACCCTCACCCCAACACTAACCCTAACCCTAACACTAACCATCACATTAACCCTAACGATCACACAAAACCTAACACTCACCCTAACCCTAACCCTAACCCTCATCCTCACCCTAGCGCTCAACCCAACCCTAAACCTCATCCTCACCCTAAATCTCACACTAACCCCAAAAATGAATCCTCAATCTAAACCACACCCTAACCCTAACCCTAAACCTAACCCTCACCCTAGCCCTAACCCTCACCCTTACAGTAATCCTCACTCTCAGCCTAACCCTCAACTTTACCCTTACTGTCACCCTCACCCTAACCCTCACACTAACCCTAACCCTCATCCTAACCGTCACCCTGACCATAACCCTTAACATCAACCTAATCCTAACCCTCACCCACAACCTAACCCTAACACTCACTCTCACACTAACCCTCACACTAACACTAACTCTAACCTTAAACCTCACCCTCACCCTAACCCTAACCCTAACCCTCACCATCACCCTCAGCCTAACCCTAAGCCCAACCTAACCCTCACCCTAACCCTCACACTCACCCTCACAGTAACCCTAATCCTAATCCTAACCATAAAACTAACCCTCAACCTAACCCTAACAATAACCCTAACATTAACTCTAACACTAACCCTAACACTCACACTCACCCTAACACTAACTCTAAAATTAAACCTCATCCTCAACCTAACCCTAACCTTAAACCTCCCCCTAACCAAAAACCTAAACCTCACCCTCACCCTAGCCCTCAGACTAACCCTAATCCTAACCCTAACCCTCACATTTACCCTCACCCTAACCATAATCCTAACACTCACCCTAAACCTAACCCTCACCTTCAAACTCACCCTCACCCTAACCCTAAGCCTTACCCTAAACCTAACCCTAACCCACACACTCACCCTCACCCTAACCCAAATCCTAAACCTAACCCTAACTCTAACCCTAACCCTCAAACTAACCCTCACCCTAACCCTAAACTAACACTAACCCTAACCCGAACCGTCAACCTAACCCTCACCCTAAGCCTAACTCTAACCCTAAACCTCACCCTAACCCTAACCCTAACTCTAACATAAATCCTAACCATAAACCTCACAATAACCCTAACCCTCACCCTCACCCTCACCCTGAACATAACCCTAAACCTAAAATTAAAAATAACCCTAACACGAACCCTAACCCTCAACCTAACTGTAACCCTCACCCTAAACTTAACCATCACCCTAACACTTACCCCCACCCTAACACTAACCATAACCCTAACACTAACCCTCACACTAACCCTAATATTCATCCTAACCCTAAACCGCACCCTAACCCTAACCCTAACCCTAAGCCCAGCCTCACCCTAGCCCTCATCCTAACCCTAATTCTAACTCTTATCCTCACCTAAACCTAAACCCTTATCCTCACCCTAAACCTCACACTAACCCTAACCCTAATCCTAAATCTAACCCTCACCCTCACCCTAAACCCTAACCCTCACACTTACCCTAACCCTCACCCTAACCTTAACACTCACCCTTATCTTAACCCTCACCCATAGCCTAACCCTCAATTTACCCTTACCTTCACCCTCACCCTAACACTCAATCTATCCCTAACCCTCATCCTAAACTTCAAGCTAACCGTAACACTAACCATCACCCTAACCCTAACCTTCACCCTCAAACTCACCCTCACCCTAACCCTAATACTAACCCTAACCCTAATCCTAACCCTAACCCTCACACTAAGCCTCACCCTCACTCCAGAAGTAACCTTAACCATAACATTAACAATAAACTTAACTCTAACCCTAATCCTAACCCTCACCCTCACCCTAAACCTAATCCTAACCCTAACCCTCACCCTAACCCTAAGCTTCACCCTCACTTTAACCCTAACCCTCATCCTAACCCTCACCCTAACTCTAATCCTCACCCTCACTGTAACTCAAATGCTCGCTCTCACCCTCACCCTCAGCCTAACCCTAAACCTAAGCCTAACCCTATCCCTAACACTCACACTCACCCTCACCCTAACCCTAATCCTAAACCTAAACCTATCCCTAAAAATCAAACTAACCCTAACCTTCACCCTAACCCTCCCACTAACCCTAACTCTAAACATAATCCTCACCCTCAACCTAACACCAACACCAAACCTCACCATAAATCTCACCTAACCCTAACCCTCACCCTCACCCTAACCGTAACTCTAACCCTAAACCTAACAATAACACTAACCATAACCCTAACCCTAACCATAAACCTCACCCTCAGCCTCACCCTCACTGCAAACTTAAACCTAACACTAACCATAACACTAATATTAACCCTTAGCCTAACCCTAACCATAACCCTAACCCTAACTCTAACCTAACCCTAACCCTAATGCTCATCCCCAACTCAGCCTCATTCTAACCCTAAGCCTAACCTTAACATTAACCCTAATTTTAAACCTAAACCTCACCCTCACCCTAACCCTATCTCTAAACCTAACCCTAAACCTCAGCTTAACCCTAACCCAAACACTACCCGCAACCTCACCCTCAGGTTAACTCTAACGCTAACCCTAACAATAACACTAAACCTAACCCTAACCATCACCCTAACTCTAATCCTCACCCTCAGCCTAGCCCTAATCCTAAGCCTAACCCTAACACTCACCCTCACCCTAACCCTAATCCTAACCCTAACCTTATCCCTAAACCTCAACCTAACCCTCACCCTCATCCTAATGGTAACACTAAACCTAACCCTAACCCTCACCCTAACCCTCCCACTCACCCTAACTCTAACCCTAAACCTCACCAGCACCCTAAACCTAACCCTAACCCTAACCCTAAACCTCACCCTAAACCTCAACCTAACCCTCACCCTCACTCTCACCATGACCGTAACTCTAACCCTAACCCTAACAATAATACTAACCCTAACCCAAACCCTAACACTAACCATAACCCTCACCCTGAGCTTCACCCTCACCGCAAACTTAACACTAACCATAACACTAACAATAACCCTAACCCTAACCCTAATCCTAAACTTAACCCTAACCCTAACCCAAACCCTCAACCTAAACCTAAACCTAAACCTAACCCTAATTTTAACCCTAAAACTAACCCTAACCATAACCATAACCACAAACCTCATCCTAAACCTCACCCTAAACCTAACCCTAACCATCACCCTAACCCTAACCCTAACCCTCACCACCACAATCGGCCTAAGCCTAAGCCTAACCCGAACTCTAACCCTCACCCTAACCCTAACCCTAACACTAAACCTCACTCTAACCCTAAACCTCACCCTCACCCTAACCCTAACACTAACCCTCACCCTAACCCTAAACCTACCCTCACTGTAACCTTAACCCGAAACCTCACCCTAACCATAAACCTCACAGTAATCCTAAACCTCACCATAATGCTAACCCTAACCCTCACCCTCATACTTGCCCTCATCCTTACCCTAATCCTAACCTTAACCTCATCCTAAACCTCACCCTAATCCTAAACCTAACCCTCACCCTCACCTTCAGACTAACCCTAACCTTAACCCTCACACTCAACCTCACCCTAATCCTAATCCTAACACTAACCTTAACCCTAACTCTAACCCTCACCCTCACCATAACCCTCCCCCTAACACTAACTCTAAACCTAAACCTCACACTCACTCTAACCCTAACTCTAACCCTAACCCTAAACCTAAACCTCAACCTAACCCTAAACCTTACCCTCAACCTCACCATCACCGTAACCTTAACCCTAACCCTAACCCTAACAATAACCCCAAACCTAACACTAAACCTAACCCTAACCATAACCCTCACCCTAACGGTAACCCTCACCCTAACATTTACCCTCACCCTCACCATCAACGTAAGCTTAACCCTAACCCAAACAATAACCCTAAAGCTAACACTAACCCTAGCCCTAACCATAACCCTCACCCTAACCCTATAACTCACCCTAACACTAACCCTCACCCTAAAACTAACCCTAGTCCTAACACAAACCCTCACACTAACCCTAACCATCACCTTAACACTAAACCTCAACCTAACCCTATCCCTAACTCTCACCCTCACCCTAGCCCTCACCCTAACCCTTATCGTCATCCTAAACCTAAACCTAACCCTCACACTAACCTTAACGCTAAACCTCAAATTAACCTTAACCCTCATCCTCAACATCAACATCAGCTTAACCCTAACCCTAACCCTAATCCAAACGCTAACCCTCACCTTCACCCTCACCCTAACTCTAAACCTAACCCTAAACAAAACCCTCACTCTAATCCAAACCCTATCCCTGACCTTCACCCTAACCCAAACCCTAAACCTAACCCTAACCCTAACCTACGCTCACCGTAAAACTTACCCTCACACTAACCCTAAACCTAACCCTCATCCTAACACTAACCATAACCCTAACCCTCACCCTAACCTTAACTAACCCTATCCCTCACACAAACCTTAACCCTGCACCTCACTCTCAACCTCAACCTCACCCTCACCCTAACCCTCACCCTCACACTCACCCTAAAAATAACCATAACCATAACCCTCACACTAAACCTAACTCTGACACTCAACCTCAGCTTCACCCTAAGCCTAACCCTACACCTAAGCCTAATCCTAAACCTAACTCTCACTCTCACCCTCACCCTAAACCTAAACCTTACCCTAACCCTAACCGTAACCCTAGTACTCACCCTAACCTTTACCCTCACCGTCACCCTAACCCTAAACCTAACCCTCACCCTAACCCTAACCCTAACCCTAACCCTCACCATCACCGTAACCCTAACACTAACCCTAACCCTCACCCTAAACCTATCCTTAACCTTAATGCTATCCCTAACCCTCACCCTTCCCCTAAACCTCCCTCTAACCCTTACCCTCACCCTATCCTTCACCCTAACCCTCACCCAAACACTAAACCTAAACCCTATCCTCACCCTAAACCTAACCCT
Source organism: Dipodomys merriami (assembly GCF_024711535.1). NCBI lineage: Eukaryota > Metazoa > Chordata > Mammalia > Rodentia > Heteromyidae > Dipodomys > Dipodomys merriami. The sequence continues at coordinate 183,708 of NW_027206358.1, forward strand.
AAGTCTCACCCTCTCCCTCAACCTCACCCTAACCCTAACCCAAACCCTCAACTGAACCCTCACCCTAACACTCACCCTAACACGCAACTTAACCTTAACCCTCACCCTCACCCTAACGCTCACCTTAAACCTTACCCTCACCCTAAACCTAACCCTAAACCTAACGATAACCCTCACCCTCACCTAACCTAACCTGGATCCTAACCGTTACCTTAAACCTCAACCTAACTCTAACGCTATCCCTAAATCTCACCCTCACCCTAAACCTCATCCTAACCCTTACCCTGACTATAACCCTAACCCTAACCCTAATCCTCACCATAACCCTAACCCTCACAGGAACCCTAACACTCACCCACACCCTAAAACTCTCCCGAACCCGAACCAGAAACCTAATCCGACCCTAAACCTCACCCTAAACCTAACCCTCACCGTAAACATAACTATAACCCTCACCCTCATACTAACACTAAACCTCACCTTAACCCTCATCCTAAATCTCACCGTAACCCTAACCCTAACACTAAACCTCAATCTCATCCTAAGCCTCACACTTATCCTTATCCTGACACTAACCCTAACCCTAACCCTAATCCTCACATTAACCCTAACCCTCACACTAACCCTAACCCTACACCTCACCCTACCCCTCACCCTAACCCTAACCCTAGCCCTAAACATCACCCTAACTCTAATGCTATCCCTAAACCTCACCCTCACCCTAAAACTCATCCTAACCCTTACCCTCACTATAACCCTAACCCTAACCCTAATCATCACCGTAACCCTAACCCTCACCCTAACCTAAACCGTCACCCACACTCTAAAACTCACCCGAACCCGAACCCGAACCCTTACCCTAACCCGACCCTAAACCTCACCCTAACCCTAACCCTCAATCTAAACCTAACTCTAACCCTCACCCTCATACTAGCCCAAACCCTCACCTTAACCTTCACACTAACCCTCACCCTAACCCTAACGCTAACCCTAAACCTCACTCTCACCCTAACCCTCACTCTTATCCTTACCCTCACACTAACCTTAACTGTAACCCTAATCCTCACATTAACATTATACCTCAACCTAACTCTAACCCTACCCCTCAACTTGAACTTCACACTAACCCTAACCCTAAGCCTAACTCTGACAGTAACCCTATCCCAAACCCTAAACTTCACCCTAACCCTTACCGTCACCGTCACCCTAAACCTCATTCTAACCCTAACCCTCAACTACACCTCACCCTAACGCTAACCCTAACCCTAACCCTCACCCTAATCCTAACGCTATTCCTAACCCTCACCCTAACCCTAAACCTAACCCTAAACCTAACCCTCACCCTCACCCAAACCCTTACCCTCACCCTTACACTAACCCTAACAATCAGCCTAACCATCATCCTAACCCTCACACTAAACCTAAACCTCACCCTAACCATAACCTTAACTCTCAGCCAAACCCACTTCCTAACCCTAACACTAACCCTCAACCCAACCCTAACCCTAACGCTAACTCTAACCCTCATCCTAAACCTAAAACTCACCCTCACCCTCACCCTCAGCCTAACCCTAACCCTAAACCTAAACCTAACCCTAACCCTCACACTCATCGTCACCCTAACTCTAACGCTAACCCTAACCTTGACCCTGACACTAACCCCAACCCTATCACTAACCCTCAACCTCACCCTAACCCTAAACCTCATTCTCACTCTAACCCTAACCCTAACCCTCACCCTAAACCTAAGCCTTAACCTAACCCTCACCCTCACCCTAAACCTCAACCTAACCCTTACCCTCACCCGAACCCTAAACCTAACCCTCAGCCTAACCCTCATCCTAACCCTAACCCTAAACCTAACCCTCACAATAACCTTAACGCTAATCCTAACCCTAACCCTCACATAAACCCTAACCCTCAACCTCACCCTCAACCTCACCCTAAGCCTAACCCTAACCCTCACTCTAATCCAAACACTAACCCTAAACCCTCAACCTAACCCTAACCCTAATCCAAAACCTAACCCTCACCCTCACTGTAACCCTTACCCTCACTCTAAACCTTACCCTCACCCTAAACCTAAACTTAACCCTCAGTCTAACCCACATCCTAACCCTAAACCTAACCCTAACCATCACCCTAACCTTAACCCTAACCGTAAACCTGACCCTCTCCTAAAACCTAACCCTCACCCTCACCCTTAACCTCACCCTCATGCTCACACTAACCCTCACACTAACCTTCACTCTAACACTAACCCTAACCCTAACCCTCACCCTAAACCTAACTCTAACCCTCACCCTCATATTAACCCTAAACCTCACCTTAACCCTCATCCTAAACCTACCCCTAACCCTAATGCTAACCCTAATCCTCACTCTCACCCTAACCCTTATCCTCACAGTAACCCTAACCCTAACCCTAACCCTCACCCTAACCCTAAGCGAACCCTCACCGTCAACTTTACCCTAACCCTCACCTTCACCCCAACCATCAGCACCACCCTAACACTCACCTACACCCTCACCCTCACTCTCAGCCTCACCCCCACCCTAACCATCACCCTCACCCTAAACATCACCCTAACCCTAACCCAAACACAAACGTTAACCCTAATCCTCACCCTAACCCTAATCCTCAAATTAAACCTCACCCTCACCCTAATCCTCACCCTAACCCTAACCCTAATCCTTTCCTAACCAAATCCCTCACCCTCACCCTAACCGTAACCCTAACCCTAAGGCTAACACTAGCCCTCACCCTCACCCTAACCCTAATAATAACCCTAACCCTAATCCTAAACCTAACCCTAATGCTAACCTTAAACCTCAACCTCACCATAACCCTAACCATAACCCTTACCCTCACACTAAACATAATCCTAATCCTAACCCTCACACTCACCCTAACCGTAATACTCACCCTAACCCTAATCCTCAGCCGAAACCTCACCGTCAGCCTAAACATCACCCTAACTCTAACCCTCAGCCTAAACCTAACTCTAACCCTCACCCTAACCCTAACGCTAACCCTAACACTCACTCTCACCCTAAACCTCACCCTAACACTTACCCTCAACATAACCCTAACCCTAACACTAATCCTCACACATAAACTCACCCTAACCATAACACTAAAGCTCACCGTAACCGTAACCCTCACCCTCACCCTCACCCTAACCCTAACCCTAAACCTCACCCTAACCCAAACCCTGTCCCTAACCCTAACTCTAACCCTCACCCTCACCCTAACATTAACCCTAACCCTAATCCTCACCTAAACCTCCACCTTCACCCTCACCCTCATCCTCATCCTAACCCTCACCCTCACCCTAAACATAAACCTAAAGCTCACCCTAACCCTAACCCTAATCCTCCCCCTTACACTAATCCTCACCCTAAACCTCACCCTCACCCTAAACATCACCCTAAACTTAACCCTCACCCTAACCCTAACCCTCACCCTCACTCTAACCCTCACCATTACCTTAAGCCTCACCCTAACCCTAACCGTAACATCCACCCTAAAACTCACCCTCATCCTAACCCTCACCCTCACCCTAACCCTAATCCTAACCCTAAACCAAACCCTGACCCTAACCCTAATGCTAACACTCAACCTCAACCTCAACATAACCCTCACCCTAACCCTTACCCTCACCCTCAACCTCACCCTAACCCTAACCCCTAAGCCTCACCGTAATCCTAAACCTAACCCTAACCCTAATCCTCACCCTATCCCTAACCCTAACCCTTACCTTCACCCTAACCCTCACCCTCACCGTACCCCTAATGCTACATTAACACTCAGCCTCACTTTATGCCTCGCCGTAACCCTTAACCTCACCTTAATCCTATCCCTCACCATCATCCTAAAACTCACCCTTACCCTTACCCACACCCTCACGCTCAATCTAACCCTAACGCTAACCCTAAAACTAAACCTCACCCTAAACGTCACCCTAACCCTAAACCTAGCCCTAACCCTCACTCTCACCCGAACCCTTAGCCTTACCCGAAACCTAACCTAACCCTCAGCCTAACCCTCATCCTAACATTAACCCTAACCCTAACATTCACCCTAACCGTCACCCTCACCCTCAACCTCACACTCAGCCTAACCCTAAACCTAATCCAAAACCAAACCCTAATTTTCAACCTCACCCTAACTCTAAACCTCACCCTAACCAAAACCCTCTGCCTAACCCTCACCCAAAAACTAACCCTTATCCTAATCCTAACCCTCACCCTCACCCTAACCCTTACCCACACCCTAACCCTAAACCTAACCCTCAGGATAACCCTCATCCTAACCCTAACCCTAACCCTCAACCTAACATTAACCCACACCCTAACCTTCACCCAAATCCTAACCCTCACCCTCACCCTCAACTTCACCATCACGCTCACCATAACCCACACACTCACACTCACCCTATCCGTAACCATAACCCTATCCCTCACCCTAAACCTAACCCTCACCCTCACCCTCACACTCACCCTCACCCTAACCCTCATTCTCACCCTAACACTATCCATAAACCTAACCCTCACCCTAAACTCACTCTGACCCTCAGCCTCACCCTCACACTAAATCTAAACCTCACCCTAACCCTAAACATAACCTTAGCCCTCACCCTAACACTAACCCTCACATAAACCCTAACCCTCACCCTCACTCTCACCGTAACTGTAACCCTAACCCTAACCCTAACAATAACCCTGAACCTAACACTAACACTAACCCTATCTATAACCCTCACCCTAACGCTAACCCTCACCCTAACATTTACACTCACCCTAAAAATAAACCTAGTCCTAACACTAACCCTCACACTAACCCTAACCTTCATCTTAACCCTCAACCTCAACCTAACCCTATACCTATCCCTCACCCTCACCCTAGCCCTCACCCTTACCCTAACCCTCATCCTCACCCTAAACCTCACTCTAAACTTAAAACTAATCCTCAATCTAATCCTCACCCTCACCTTAACCCTAACCCTAATCCTCATCCTAACCCTCTCCTTTACCCTTACTATCACCCTCACTCTAAACCTCACCCTAACTGTAACCCTAACCCTACCCCTCACCGGAAACCTAACCCTAACCCTAATCCTCACCATATCCCTAACCATAACCCTAACTCTCACCCTAACCCTCACACTCACCATAACCCTAATTCTAACATTAACCCTCAACCTCACCCGAAACCTCGACCCTAACACTTCCCCTGACCTTAAGCCTATACCTCACCCTCACCCAAAACTTCACCCTAACCCTTACCCTCACCCTATCCCTCACCCTAACCCTAACCCTAACACTAACCCTCACCCTAAACCTCACCCTAACCCTAAGCCTAACCCTAACCCTCACCCTCACCCTTACCCTAACGCTTACCCTCATCCTAACCCTAACCCTAACCTTAAAGATAACCCTAACTCTAAGCCTCACATTAACCCTAACCCTCACGCTCAACATCAACCTCAGCCTAACCCTAACCCTAATCCAAACGCTAACAGTCACCCTCAAATTCACCCTAATTCTAAACCTAACCCTAAACAAAACCTTCACCCTAATCCTAACTCTATCCCTAACACTCACCCTAAACCTAACCCTAATCCTAAACCTAACCCTCACCCTCACCCTAACACTTACCCTCACCCTAAACCTAAACCTAACCCACAGCCTAATCCTCATCCTAACACTAACACTAACCCAAACCCTCACCCTAAACTTATCCCTAACCCTAACCCTCACCCAAACACTAACCCTCACCTTCACCTTCACCCTAAAAATAACCATAACCCTAACCCTCACCCTAAACCTAACTCTCACACTCACCCTCTCCCTCACCCTAAGCCGAACCCTACACATAAGCCTCATCCTAAACCAAACCCTCAAACTCACACTCACCCTAAACCTAAACATGAACCTAACCCTAAACCTTAACCTAGCCCTCACCCTGAACTTTACCCTCACCGTCACCCTAACCCTAACTCTCACCCTCACCGTAATCCTAACACTAACCCTAACCCTCACCCTAAACCTAACTCTGACACTCACCCTCACCCTCACCTTAAGCTGAACCCTACATCTAAGCCTAATCCTAAACCTAACTCTCACTCTCACCCTCACCCTAAACCTTACCATAACCCTAACACTAACCCTAGTCCTCACCCTATACCTTACCCTCACCGTCACCCTAACCCTAACCCTAACCCTCACCCTAACACTAACCCTAACCCTCACCCTCACCGTAACCCTAACACTAACCCTAACCCTCACCCTAAACCTATCCTTAACCCTAATGCTATCCCTAACCCTCACCTTCCCTGAATACCTCACTCTAACCCTTACCATCACCCAAACCCTCACCCTCACCCTAACCCTAACAGAAACACTAAACCTCACCCTAACGCTCACCCTAACCCTCAATTTAACCCTAACCCTCACCCTCACCCTAACGCTCACCCTAAACCTAACCCTAAACCTAACGATAACCCTCACCCTCACCTAACCTAACCTGGATACTAACCCTCACCCTAACCCTCACCCTAACACTAACGCTATTCCTAAAACTCACCCTCACCCTAAACCTCATCCTAACCCTTACCCTCACTATAACCCTAACCCTAACCCTAACACTAATCCTCACCGTAACCCTAACCCTCACCCTAACCCTAACCGTCAACCAAACCCTAAAACTCACCTGAACCCGAACCCGAACCCAAACCCTAACCAGAACCTAAACCTCACCCTAACCCTACCCCGCAATCTAAACCTAACTCTAACCCTCACCCTCATACTAAACCTAACCCTCACCTTACCTTTCACACTAACCCTCTCCCTAACCCTAACGCTAAACCTTAAACCTCACTCTCACCCTAAACCTCACGCTTATCCTTATCCTCACACTAACCCTAACCGTAACCCTAATCCTCACATTAACCCTATCCCTCACCCTAACCCTAACCCTACACCTCACCCTACCCCTCACCCTACCCCTAACCCTAATCCTAACCCGCACACTAACCCTATCCCACACCCTCAACTTCACCCTAACCCTCACAGTCACCATCACCCTAACCCTCACCCTAACCCTAACCCTCAACTACACCTCCACCATCACCCTCACACTAAACCTCACCCTCACCCTAAGTATCACCCTAATCATAAACCTCACCCTAACAATAACCCTAGTCATCATCCTAACCCTAACCCTCACCTTAAACCTCACCCTCACCCTAATCCTCACCCTAACCCTAACACTAACACTCAGCCTAACCTTCATCCTAACCCTCACACTAACCCTAAACCTCACCCTAACCCTAACCCTAAACCTCACCCTCACCCTAGGCCTCAACCTAATCCTAACTCTCATCCTCACCCTAAACCTCAAACTAACCCTAACACTAATCCTCAATGTAAGCCTCACCCTCACCCTAAACCTAACCCTAAACCTCACCCTAACCCTCACTCTAACCCTAACCTTCACCATTACCATAACACTCACCCTCAGCCTAACTCTCACCCTTACTCTTACTGTCCCCCTCACCCTAACCCTCACCCTTACCCTAATCCACATCCTAAAGCTCACCCTAACTGTAACTCTAACTATCACCCTAACCCTAACCCTCACCCTCACCTTCAGCATCAGCCTAACCCTAAGCCTAAGCCTAACCCTAACCTAAACATCACCCTCATCCTAGCCCTCACCCTAACCCTAATCCTAACCCTAACCCTCCTCCTAACCCTCAACCTAACCATAAACCTAACCATCAATCAAAAGCTAATCCTCATCCCCACTATCACTCTCAGCCTAATCCTAAACTTACGCCTAATCCCAAACCTAATCCACACACTCACCCTCACTCTAAACCTAATCCTAAACCAAACCCTAACCCTTACTCTAACCCTAATTCTAACCCTAAAACTCACCCTCACCCTAACCCTAACCCTAACCCTAAACCTCAGCCTAACCCTAACCCTAACCCTCACCCTCACCGTGACCCTAACCTTAATCCAAACCCTCACCCTCACCCTAACCCTAAGCCTAACCCTAAACCTCAACCTAACCCTAACCATAACGTTCACCCTCAGCCTCACCTTCACTGTAAACTTAACCCTAACCATAAAACTAACAATAACCCTAACCCAAAACCTAATCCTAACCCTCAACCCCACCCTAACCGTAACCCTAACACTAACCCTCACCCTCAATGTAACCCTAACCCTAACCCTAAACCTCATCCTAACGCTAACCCTAACCCTCACCCTCACTCTTGGCCTCACCCTAACCCTAATCCTAAACCTAAACCTCATCCTAACCCTCACCCTCACCCTAAAACCCTAAACGTCATCCTAACCCTAACCCTCTCCCTCACACTCATGCTCGGCCTAAGCCTAAGCCTAAGCCTAAGACTAACCATAACCCTCACACTCACCCTAACCCCCACCCTACACCTAATACTAACCCTCACCCTCACCCTAGCCTATACTCTAACTCTAACCCTAACCCTCACCCTCACCCTCTGCCTAACACTAAGACTATCCCTAACCCCAACCCTAACCCTAACCCTAAACCTAACCCTCACCCTAACCCTCACCCTAACCCTCACCCTCACCCTAGCCCATACACTAACTATAAACCTAATCCTAACACTCACCCTAACCCTCATTCTAACCCTAACCCCAACCCTCACCCTAACCCTAACCCTCACCCTCACCAACACCATAACTCTAATCCTAACCCTAACTCTAATCATCACCTTAAACCTCACCCTAACACTAAACCTAACAGTAAACCTAACCATAAACCTAACCCTCAGCCTCACCCTCACCTTAACCCTGAAAATAACACTGACAATAACCCTAACCCTAAACCTAAACCTAACCTACACTGTAACCCTAATCTTAACCCTAACCCTAACTGTAAACCTAAAACTTACACTAACCTTAACCCTAACCCTAACCCTAATTCTCACCCTTACCCTCACCTTAACCCAAACCCTAACACTAATCCTCACCATAAACCTAAATCTAAACCTTATCTTAACCCTAACCTTAACCCTAACCCTATGCCTACCCTAAACCTAAACCTCAGCCTAACCCTCACCCTAACCCTAACCCTAACACTCACACTAACCCTAACCCTAACCCTCACCCTCATGCTCAGCCTAAGCCTAAGCCTAATCCTAAGCCTAACCCTAACCCTCACCCTAACACTAACACTAACAATAACCCTATCTCTAACCCTAAACCTCACCATTTCCTTAACCCTAACTCTAACCCTAAACCTAAACCTAAACCTCAACTAACCCTAACCCTAACCATCACCCTCACATTAACTTTAAATTTAACCCTAATCCTAACAATCACCCTAAGCCTAACACTAACCCTCACCCTGTCCATAACCCTCACTCTAACCCTAAACCTCACCCTAACCCTAACTATCACCCTCACACTTAGGCTCGGACTAAGCCTAACCTAAGACTAAGATTAACCCTTACCCTCACAATCAACCTCACCCTAACCCAAAAAGTAACACTAACCCTAACCCTAACCCTCAAACTAAGCCTCACACTCACTCTCACCCACAACCTAAGCCTCACTGTCACCCTCACGCTCACCCTCACCGTAAATCTCACCCTAACCCTAATGCTAACTCTAACCCTCACACTTACCTTAAACCTCACGCTAAACCTTACTCTCAACATAAAGCTACCCCTAACCCTAACCCTCAACCTGACCCTAACCCTCACCCTAACCCTAAATCTAAAAATAACCTTCACCCGAACCCTGACTCTAACCCTAACCCTAACCCTAACCCTCATCCTAAACCTCACCCAACCTTAACCCTATCCCTAACCCTAACACTAACCCTAACGCTCATCCTAACCGTAACCGTACCCCTTAAAGTAACTCTCATCCTAAACTTAACCCTAACCCAAACCCTCACCCTAAGCCTAACCCTAACACTCAACCTAACCCTAATCCTCACCCACACCCTCAGCCTCATCCTCAGCCTAAACCTAACCCTAATCCTAAAACTAATCCTCACCGTCATCCTACCTCTAACCCTAAACTTCAATCTCACCCTCAACCCCACCCTCACCGTAACCCTAACCCGAACCATAACCCGAATCCTCACCCTCACCCTCATCCTAAACCTCTCCCTAACCCTAATCCTAAACCTAAACCTAAACCTTATCATAACCCTAAACCTCAACCTCACCCTAACCCTAACCCTAACCCTCACCCTCACACTCACCATAACCCTCACCCTCAACCTTACACTCACCCTAAACCTCATCCCAACCCTCACCCTACCCCTAAACCTAACCCTCAACCGAACCCTTACACTCAATCTACCACTAAGTCTAACCCTAACACTAACTCTCACACTAAACCTCACCCTAAATATCACCCTACCATTAACCCAAACCCTAACCCTCACCCTAACCCTAACCCTCACCCTCACCCTCAGCCTAACCCTCAGCCAAAAGCCTAACCCTAACCATAACCCTCAGAGTCACCCTCACCCTAACCCTAACCCAAAGCCTCACCCTCACCCTAAACCTCACCCTAAACCTAACACAAACCCTTAAACCAACCCTCACCCTCATAAATGTCATAAATATCATAAATAAATAAATATCATAAATATCACCATAACCCTAACACTCACCCTAATCCGCACCATAACCCTAACCCTAAGCCTCACACTAAAGCTAAACCTCACCCTCACCCTAACCCTAACCCTAAACGTAAACCTAACCCTCACCCTCATCTAACCCTCACTCTAACCCAAACCCTAACCCTCACTCTAACCCTCAACCACAGCCTCACCCTAAATCTAACCCTAATGCTCACACTCAACATAACCCTAAACCTCACACTCACCCTCAACCTCAGCTTAAACCTAAGCCTAACAATAAAGCAAATCCTAAACCTCACACTCACCCTCAACCTAAATCTAATCCTAACCCTAAACCTAACCCTCTCACTCACCCTCACCCTCAACCTAACACTAACCCAAACCATCAACCGAAACTTCACCCTCACCCTAACCCTAACCCTCACCCTCAACCTAAACATCAACCTAAACCTAACCCTCACACTCACGCTAAACCTAACCCCAAGTCTCAACCTTACCCTAACCATAACCCAAACCCTCTACTGAACCTTGACACTCACCCTCACCCTAATCCTCACTCTCACCCTAAACATCACCCTAAACCTAACCCTCACCCTTACCGTCATCTTATCCCTAACCCTCATAATAACCCTAAACCTCAGCTAACCTAACCCTCAACCTAACCCTTACCCTCACCCTAACACTAAGCCTAAACCTAACATGAACCCTCACAGTAACCCTAAACCTCACCTTAACCCTAACCCTCACACTATCCCTAACCCTCAACCTAAACCTAACCCTAAACCTCACCCTAACCCTAATCATCACCCTCACCCTCACCCTCAGCCTAACCCTCAGCCTAAAGCCTAACCCTAACCCTAACCCTCACAGTCACCCTCACCCTAACCCTAAACCTAAGCCTCACCCTCACACTCAACCTCACCCTAAACCTAAAGCAAACCCTCAAACCAACCTTCAGCCTCACCCTAAACATCACCCTTACCCTAACTCTCACCCTAATCCATACCAAAACCCTAACCCTCACCCTAACACTAACCCTCACCCTCACCCTAACCCTAACCCTCACCCTAATCCTAACCCTCACCCTCATCTAACCCTCAGCCTAACCCACATCCTAAACCTCACCCTAACCCTCAACCTCACCCTCAACCTAAACCTAATCCTAATGCTCACACACAACCTAACCCTAACCCTCACACTCACCCTCTCCCTCAGCTTAAACCTAAGCCTAACAATAACCCTAACCCTATACCTCACACTCACCCTCATCCTAAAACTAACCCTAACCTAATCCTAACCCTCTCACTCACCCTCACACTCCCCCTAACCCTAACCCAAACCCTCAACCTAAACATCACCCTAAACCTAACCCTCACCCTAACCCTTAGCCTAACCCTCACCCTAAACCTAACCCTCATCCTCACCCTCACCAACAGGCTCACCCTAAACCTAATCCTAACAATAACCCTCACCTTCACCCTCAACATAACCCTACCCCTAACGCTAACCCTCACCCTAAACCTAAACTCCAACCTAACACTAAACCTCACCATAAACCTAATCCTCAACCTAACAATAACCCTCACCCTAACCCTAACCCTCATGCTCACAGTCACCCTCAGCCTAAACCTAAACCTAAGCCTAACCCTATACCTAATCCTCACACTAACCATCACCCTAAACCTAACCCTAAATCTCATCCTCACCCTCAACCTCACCCTAACCCTAACCCAAACCTTCAACTGAACTCTCACCCTCGATCTCACCCTAACCCTCACCCTCACCCTAAACATCACCCTAACCCTAACTCTCACCCTTAACCTCACCATATCCCTAAACCTCATACTAACCCTAAACCTACCCTAAACCTAACCCTCAACCTAACCCTTACCCTCACCCTAACACTAAGCCTAAACCTAACATGAACCCTCACAGTAACCCTAAACCTCACCCTAACCTTAACCCTCACCCTAACCCTAACTCTCACTCTAACCCTAACCGTAACCCAAACCCTCACCCTCATAGTAACTTTACACCTAAACCTAATCCTAACAATAACCCTAACGCTAACCCTAACCCTCACCCTCTGCATAACCCTCACCCTAAACCTAACAATCACCCTAACCCTCACCCTCACCCTTAGGCTCGGTCTAAGCCTAAGACAAAGACTAAGACTAAACCTTACCCTACCACGCACCCTCACCCTAACCCTAAAAGTAACACTCACCTTAACCCTAACCCTCACACTAACCCTCACCCTTACACTAACACTAACCATAAACCTCTCCCAAACCCTAACCCTAAACCTCACCCTAACCCTCACCCTTCGCCTAACACAAAGAATATACCTAACCCCAACCCTAACCCTAAAACTAACCCTAAACCTAAACCTCACCCTAACCCTCACTCTAACCATGACCCTAACCATCACCCTCACCCTAGCCCATACCCTAACCCTAAGCCTAATTCTAACCCTCACCTTAACCCTCACTCTAACCCTAACCCCAACCCTCACCCTAACCCTAACCCTCAGTTCACCCTCACCATAACTCTAATCCTAAACCTAACCCTAAACGTAACCCTCACACTCACCCTCACCTTAACCCTAATCCTAATCCTAACCTTAACCCTAACACTCACCCCCAGCCTAAACCTCACCCTAAACCTAACCCTAACCCTAACCCTAACACGCACCCTAACACTAACTCTAAACCTAAATGTCACCCTAACCCTAAACTTCACCCTAACACTTACCTTCACACTAAAACTAAAGTTAACCCGAACACTAACCCTCACACTAACGCTAACCAACACCCTAAACTTAAAACTCACCCTAAGCCTAACCCTAACCCTAAACCTTGCTCTAACTCTAACTATTACCCTAACCCTAACCTTCACCCTAACCGTAACCCCCACCCTCATCATCAAGCTGGGCCTTAGTCTAAGCATAAGCCTAAGACTAACCCTACCCTCACAATCACCCTCACCCTCACCCAAACCGTAACCCTAACCCTAACCCTAACCCTCACACTAACCCGCACCCTAACGCTAAGCCTAAACCTAAACCAAACCCTCACCCTTACCGTCACCCTAACCCTAACGTTCAACATTACCATAACACTCACCCTCAGCATAACCCTCATCTTAACCTTTACTGTCCCCCTCACCCTAACCCTCACCCTAACTGTAACCCTAACCATCACCCTAACCCTAACCCTCACCCTCACCTTCAGCCTCAGCCTAACCCTAAGCCTAAGCCTAACCTTAACCCTAAACATCAACCTCATCCTAGCCCTCACCCTAACCCTAATCCTAACCCTAACCCTCATCCTAACCCTCAACTTAACACTGTCTCAACCTCACCCTAACTCTAACCCAAACCCTCAACTGAACCCTCACCCTCACACTCACCATAACACTCACCCTCACCCTAAACATCACCCTAACCCTAACACTCACACTTACCCTCACACTAGCCCTAACCCTCAAACTAACCCTAAACCTCACCCTAACCTAACCCTCAACCTAACCCTTACCCTCACCATAACACTAAGCCTAAACCTAACATGAAACCTCAGAGTAACCCTAAACCTCACCCTAACCCTAACCCTCACACTATCCCTAACCCTCACCCTAACCCTAACCCTAAACCTCACCCTAACCCTGACATTCACCCTCATCCTAGCCCTCACCCTAACCCTAATCCCAACCCTAACCCTCATCCTAACCCTCAACCTAACCATAACCCTAACCATCACTCAAAAGCTAATCCTCATCCCCAAACTCACCCTCAGCCTAACTCTAACCCTCAGCCTAACCCACACCCTAAACCTAACCCTAATCCTAACCCTCACCCTCAGCCTCACCCTCACTGTAAACTTAACCCTAACCATAAAACTAACAATAACCCTAACCCTAAAACTAATCCTAACCCTCACCCTCACCCTAACCTTAAAACTAACCCTCACACTAATCGTAACCCTCACCCTCAAAGTAACTCTAACCCTAACCGTAAACCTCAACCTAACGCTAACCCTAACACTCACCCTCATCCTAACCCACACCCTAACCCTAAAACCCTAATCCTCATCCTAAACCTAACCCTCTCCCTCAAACTCATGCTCGGCCTAAGCGTAAGCCTAAGACTAAGTCTAACCTTAAACTTCACACTCACCTTAACCCTCACCCTAACCCTAACACTAACCCTCACCCTCACCCTAGCCTATAATCTAACCCTAAGTCTAAGCCTAACCCTCACCCTAAGTCTAAACATAAACCTAACCCTCACACTCACCCTCACCATAACCCTAACTGTAACACTAACCCTAACCCTAAAACTAACCCTCACCGTAATTCTAACTCTAACCCTAAACCTCATCCTCACCCTAACCGTAACCCTCACCCTCACCCTCACCCTCCACCTAACACTAAGACTATCCCTAAACCCAAACCTAACCCTAACACTAACCCTAAACCTAACCCTCACACTAACCCTCACCCTAACCATGACCCTAAACCTCACCCTCACCCTAGCCCATAACTTAACCATAAGCCTAATCCTAACCCTCACCCTGACCCTTTCTAACCCTAACCACAACGCTCACCCTAACCCTAACCCTCACCCTGACCCTCACCCTCAACCTTAACCTAAGCCCAACCCTAACCCTAACCCTAAACATCACACTCACCCTAACCCTAATCCTAACCCTAAACTTAACACTCACCCTCACCCTAACCCTATCTCTAACACTAAGCCTAACCATAACCCTCACCCTCAGCCTTACCCTAACCCTAACCCTCACCCTCAACCTCACCCTCAGCCTAACTCTAAGCCTAACTCCAAACCTAACCCTAAACCACACCCTCACCCTCACCCTAACCCCAAAACTAACCCTAACCCTAACCCTAACCCTCCTCCTAACTCTCAGCATAACCATAACCCTAACACTAATAGGAACACTAACCCTTAACCTCATCCTAAACCTAACCATACTCCTCATGCTCACCGTTATTCTAACCCTAACCCTAATGATAACACTAACCCTAACCCTCACCCTCAGCTTCAAACTAACCCTAACCCTCACCCTCAACCTGACCCTCAGCCTAACCCTAAGCCTAACCTCAACCCTAACCCTTAACCACACCCTCACACTCACCCTAACCCTAATCCTAACCCTAACCCTAACCCTAACCCTCCTCCTAACTCTCACCCTAACCCTAACCCTAACCCTAACCCTAACCCTAACCCTAACCCTAACCCTAATCCTCACCCTCACGGTTATTCTAACCCTAACCCTAACCATAACACTAACCCTAACCCTAACCCTAACCCTCACCTTCACCGTAACCCAAACCCTCTTCCTAACCCTAACCCTAACCCTAAACGTCACCCTAAGAATAAGCCTAACCCTCACCCGCAGCCTCACCCTCAACATAAGATTAACGCTAAACATAACACTAACAATAACCCTAACCATATCCTTAATCCTAACCCTCACCATCACCCTAACCCTAACCCTAACCCTCAACCTAACCCTAAACCTCACCTTCAATGTAACACTAACCCTAACCCTAACTTCACCCTAATGCTAACCCTAACCCTCACCCTCACTCTAGCCCTCACAGTAACCCTAATCCTAACCATAAACCTCATCCTAACCCTCTCCCAAACCCTAACACCCTAACCCTCACCCTTACCCTAACCCTCACCCACTCCCTTAAGCTCGGCCTAAGCCTAAGCCTAAACCTAAGACTAAACCTAACCCTCACACTCACCTTCACCCTAACCCTAACCATAACACTAACCCTAACTCTAACACTCACACTAACCCTAACCGTAAAACTCACCCTCATGCTCGGCCTAAGCCTAAGCCTAAGACTAAGTCTAACCCTAACCCTCACACTAACCCTCACCCTAACCCTAACACTAACCCTAACTCTAACCCTAAACCTCACCCTTACCCAAACACTAACTCTAACCCTATTCCTAACGCTAAGCCTCACCCTATCCCTAACCCTAACCCTCACCCTCACAGTAACTTTCAACCTAACCCTAATCCTTAACCCTAACCCTAACGCTAACCTTCACCCTGTCCATAACCCTAAACCTAACCCTAATCCTAAACCTCACACTTAGGCTCAGCCTAAACCTAAGCCTAAGCCTAAGACTAACGCTTACCCTCACACTCACCCTCACCCTAACCCTAAGAGTAACACTCACCCTAAACCTAACCCTCACACTAACCCTCACCCTAATGCTAACACTAACCCTAAACCTAACCCACACCCTAACAATAACCCTCACCCGCATCCCTAACCCTAACCGTAACCCTCACCCTCACCCTCCGCCTAACACTAATCCTATCCCTAACCCCAACCCTAAACATAACACTAACCCGAAACCTAACTCTCATCCTAACGCTCAACCTCACCCTAGCCCATACCCTAACCCTAAGCCTAATCCTAACCCTAACCCTAACACTAACACTAAACCTAACCCTAAACCTAACCATAAACCTCACCCTCAGCCTCACCCTCACTGTAAACTTAACACTAACCTAACACTAACAATAACCTAAACCCTAACCCTAACCCTCACTGTAACCCTAACCTTAACCTTTAGTCTTACCCTCACCATAACCCTCACAATAACCGTAACCCTCAACTTAACCCTAACCCTAACCGTAACTCTCACCCTGACGCTCACCCTCAGCCTAACTTTAAACCTAACGCTACTCCTAACACTAACCCTCAACTTCACCCTCACACTAACCCTAACCCTAAACCTAAGCCTAACCCTCACATTCACCCTCACCCACACCCTAAGCCTCACTGTCACCCTCACACTCATCCTCACCCTAACCCTAACCCTAACACTAAACCTAACTCTAACCCTAAACCTCACCCTTACCCTAACCCTAACCCTAACTCTAACCCTATCCCTAAACCTAAACTTCACCCTAACCCTAACCCTAACCCTCACCCTCACAGTAACTTTCAACCTAACCCTAACCCTACCAATAACCCTAACCCTAACGCTAAACCTCACGCTGTCCATACCCCTCACCCTAACCCTCATGCTCACCCTTAGGCTCAGCCTAAACCTAAGCCTAAGCCTAAGACTAAACCTTACCCTCACACTCACCCTCACCCTAACCCTAACAGTAACACTATCCCTAACCCTAACCCTCACCATCACCTTCACCCTCCGTCTAACACTAAGCCTATCCCTAACCCCAACCCTAAACTTAACACTAACCCGAAACCTAACCCTCACCCTAACCCTCACCTTCACCCTAGCCCATAACTTAACCCTAAGCCTAATCCTAACCCTAACCCTAACCCTAACCCTAAACCTAACCATAAACCTCACCCTTAGCCTCACCCTCACCGCAAAATTAACACTAACCTAACACTAACAATAACCCTAACCCTAAACCTAACCCTCACTGTAACCCTAACCTTAACCTTTAGACTTACCCTCACCATAACCCTCATAATAACACTAACCCTCAACCTAACCCTAACCCTAACCGTCACCCTCACCCTCATGCTCACCCTCAGTCTAAATTTAAACCTAACGCTACTCCAAACACTAACCCTCAACTTCACCCTCACACTAACCCTAAACCTAACCCTAATCCTAACCCTCACACTCACCCTAACCCTAACCCTAACCCTCACCCTCACCTTAAACCTATCTCTCACCCTAACCATAAACCTCACAATCACCCTCACCCTCACCTCACCCTAACCATAAACCTAACACTAACCCTCACCCTGAACCTCACCCTAACCCTAATGCTAACTGTAAACCTCACACTCATCTTAAATCTCATGTTAATCCTTACTCTCACCATAAATCTAACACTAACCCTAACCCTCACCCTGACCCTAAACCTCACCCTAACCCTAACTCTAACCATAACCTTCACCTGAACCCTGAACCTAACCCTAACCCTAACCCTAACCCTCATCCTAAACCTCACCCTAACCCTAACCCTATCCCTATCCCTAACGTTAACCCTAACGCTCATCTTAACCATACCATACCCCTCAAACTAACACTCATCCTAAAGTTAACCCTAACAAAAACCCTCACCCTAATCCTAACCATAAAACTCAAACTAACCCTAATCCTCACCCAAATCCTCAGACTCATCCTCAGCCTAAACCTAACCCTAACCCTAATCTTAAACTAATCCTCACCCTCATCCTAACTCTAACCCTAACCTTCACTCTCAACCTCACCCTCACCCTCACCCGAACCATAACCCTCACCCTAACCCGAACCCTCACCCTAACCCTCATCCTAACCCTCTCCCAAACACTCATCCTTACCCTAAACCTAACCCTTACCATAACCCTAAACCTCACACTCACCCTAAACCTAACCCTAACCCTAACTCTCACACTCACCATAACCCTCATCATAAAACTTACTCTCACCCTAACCCTCATCCCAACCCTCAACATATCCCTAACCCTAACCCTCAACCTAACCCTTACACTCACTCTAACAATAAGCCTAACCCTACCACTAACTCTCACACTAACCCTCACCTTAAATATCACCTTATCATTAAGCCTAATTCTAACACTCACCCTAACCCTAACCCTCACCCTTACCCTCAGCCTAAAACTCAGCCTAAAGCATAACCCTAACCCTAAGCCTCAGAGTCACCCTCACCCTAACCCTAACCCTAAGCCTCACCCTCACCCTCAACCTCACCCTAAACCTAACACAAACACTCAAACTAACCCTCACCCTCACCATAAACATCACCGTAAACCTAACACTCACCCTAATCTGCACCATAACCCGAACCCTCACCCGAACGCTAACCCTCACCCTCACCCTAACCCTAACCCTCACTCTAAACCTAATCCTAACCCTCATCTAACACTCACCCTAAACCAAACCCTAACACTCACCCTAACCGTCAACCACACCCTCACCCTAAACCTAACCCTAGTGCTCACACTCAACATAACCCTAAACCTCAAACTCACCCCCACCCTCAGCTTAAATCTAAGCCGAACAATAAACCTAATCCTAACCCTCACACTCACGCTCACCCTAAACCTAATACTAACCCTAAACCTAACACTCTCACTCACCCTCACCCTCAACCTAACCCTAACGCAAACCCTCAACCGAAACTTCACCCTCACCCTAACCCTAACCCTCACCCTCAACATAAACATCACCCTAAACCTAACACTCACCCTAACCCTTAGCTTAACCCTCACCCTAAACCTAACCCTCACACTCACCCTCACGCTCAGGCTCAGCTTAATCCTAATCCTAACCCTAACCCGCACCCTCACCCTCAACCTAACCCTACCCCTAACGCTAACCCTCACCCTAACACTAACCTCCAAACTAACGCTAACCCTAAACCGAAACCTAACCCTAACCCAAACCCTAACACTCACCCCAACCCTTACGCTCACCCTTACCTCAAACCTAATTCTCACCATAACCCTAAACCTCAAGCTCACAGTCACCCTCAGCCTTACCCTAAACCTAAGCCTAACCCTATCCCTAAACCTCACAGTCACCCTCAGCCTAATCCTAATCGTAAACCTATCCCTAACCCTAACCCTCCTCCTAACTCTCACCCTAACTCTAACCCTAATACTATCACTAACATTATCCTAAAACTCACCCTAACCCTAACCTAATCCTCACCCTCACCCTGATTCTAACTCTAACCCTAACGATAACACTAACCCTCACCCTAACCCTAAACCTCACCCTCACCCTAAACCTATCCCTAAGTTTCAAGCTCACCCTAACCCTAAACCAAACCCTCAACTGAACCCTCACACTCACCGTCACCCTAACGCTCACCCTCACACTAAACATCACCCTAACCCTAACCCTCACCCTTACCCTCACCCTAGCCCTAACCCTCATACTAACCCTAAACCTCACCCTAACCTAATCCTCAACCTAACGCTTACCCTCACCCTAACACTAAGGCTAAACATAACATGAACCCTCAGAGTAAACCTAAACCTCACCCTAACCCTAACTCTCACCCTCTTCTAACCCTCACCCTAACCCTCACCCTAACCCTCAACCACACCCTCACCCTAAACCTAAGGCTCACACTCAACATAACCCTAAACCTCACACTCACCCTCACCCTCAGCTTAAACCTAAGCCTAACAATAAACCTAAACCTAACTCTCACACTCACCCTCACCCTAAACCTAATCCTGACCCTAAACCTAACCCTCTCACTCACCCTCACCCTCAACCTAAACCTAACCCAAACCCTCAACCGAACCTTCAACCTCACCCTAACCCTAACCCTCACCCTCAACCTAAACATCACCCTATACCTAACACTCACCCTAACCCTTAGCCTAACCCACCCCCTAAACCTAACCATCACCCTCAGCCTCACCCTCAGGCTCACCTTAAACCTAATCCTAACCCTAACCTCAACCTCACCCTCAACCTAACCATACCCCTAATGCTAACCCTCACCCTAACACTAACCTCCTACCTAAACCTAACCCTAAACCTAACGCTAACCCTCACCCAAACCCTAACACTCACCCCAACCCTTACCCTCACCCTAACCCCAAACTTAATGCTCACCATAAGCCTAACACTCAAGCTCACAGTCACCCTAAGCCTAACCCTAAACCTAATCCTAACCCTATCCCTAAAACTCACACTCACCCTCAACCTAACCCTAATCGTAACCCTAACCCTAACCCTAACCCTCCTCCTAACTCTCACCCTAACCCTAACCCTAACACAATCACTAACATTAAGCCTAAACCTCACCCTAACCCTAACCCTAATCCTCAACCTCACCATTATTCTAACCCTAACCCTAACGATAACACTAACCCTAACCTTTACCCTAACCCTCACCCTCACCCTAACCCTAATGCTAAGTCTCAACCTCACCCTAACCCTAACCCAAACCCACAACTGAACCCTCACCCTAACCCTAACCCTAAACCTCAACCTCACCCTAAACCTAACCCTAAGTCTCAAGCTCACCCTAACCCTAACCCAAACCCACAACTGAACCCTCACCCTCACCGTCACCCTAACCCTCACCCTCACCCTAAACATCACCATAACCATGACCCTCACCCTTACCCTCAACCTAACCCTAACCCTCATACTAACCCTAAACCTCACCCTAACCTAACCCTCAACGTAACCCCTACCCTCACCCTAACTTTAAGCGTAAACCTAACATGAACCCTCACATTAACCCTAAAACTCACCCTAACCCTAACCCTCACCCTCAACCTCACCCTCCGCCTAACACTAAGACTATCCCTAATCCCAACCCTAACCTTAACACTAACCCTAAACCTAAGCCTCACACTAACCCTCACCCTAAACCTGACCCTAACCCTCACCCTCACCCTAGCCCATACCTTAAACCTAAACCTAATCCTAAACCTCACCCTAACCCTCACCCTCAGCCTAAACTTAAGCCTAACCCTAACACTAACCCTAAACCTCAACTCACCCTAACCCTTATCCTAACCCTAATCTTAACCCTCACCCTCACCCTAACTCTAACTCTAACACTAAGCCTAACCCTATCCCTCACCCTCAGCCTCAACCTAACCCTAACCGTCACCCTCAACCTCACCCTCAGCCTAACCCTAAGCCTAACCCCAATCCTAACCCTAAACCACACCCTCACCCTCACCCTAACCCTAATCCTAACCCTAACCCTCCTCCTAACTCTCACCCTAACCCTAACCCTAACCCTAACACTAACACTAACCCTTAACCTCATCCTAACCCTAACCCTAATCCTCACCCTCACTGTTATTCTAACCCTAATCCTAACGATAACACTAACCCTAACCCTAACCCTAACCCTAACCCTCACCCTCACCTTAAACCAAACTCTCCTCCTAACCCTAACCCTAACCCTAACCCTAAACGTCACCCTAACCCTAACCCTAACGCTCACCCTCAGCCTCACCCTCAGCATAAGCTTAACCCTAACCATAACACTAACAATAACCCTAACCATATCCCTAATTCTAACCCTCACCATCACCCTAACCCTAAACCTAACCCTCACCCTAACCCTAAAACTCATCCTCAATGTAACCCTAACCCTAACCCTAACTTCACCCTAATGCTAACCCTAATCCTCATCCTCACACTAGCCCTCACCCGAACCTTAATCCTAACCCTTAACCTCATCCTAACCCTCACCCAAATCCTAACACCCAAACCCTAACCCTAACCCTAACTCTCACCCTCACCCTCACCCTCCGCTTAACACTAAGACTATCCCTAACCCCAACCTTAACCCTAACACTAACCTTAAACCTAAACCTCACCCTAACCCTGACCCTAACCCTAACCCTCACCCTCACCCATATGCTCGGCCTAAGCCTAAGCCTAAGACTGACCCTCACACTCAATTTCACCCTAACCATAACCCTCACACTAACCCTAACCCTAAAATTCTCCCTCATGCTAGGCCTAAGCCTAAGCCTAAGCCTAAGCCTAAGCCTAACCCTAAAACTCACACTAACCCTCACCCTAAACCTAACCCTAACACTAACGCTAAATCTAACCCCAAACCTCACCCTTACCCTAACCCTAACTCTAACCCTATCCCTAAACCTAAACCTCACACTATCCCTATCCCTAACCCTCACTGTCACAGTAACTTTAAACCTAAACCTAATCCTACCAATAACCCTAACCCTAACGCTAACCCTCACCTTGTCTATATCCCTCACCCTAACCCTAACCCTCACCCTCACTCTTAGGCTCAGCTTAAACCTAAGCTTTAGCCTAAAACTAACCCTTACCCTTACACTCACCCTCACCCTAACCCTAAGAGTAACACTCACCCTAACCCTAACCCTTACACTAACCCTCACCCTAATGCTAACACTAACCCTAAACCTCACCCGCACCCTAACCCTAACCCTCACCTTCAACCTCACCCACCGCTTAACACTTAGCCTATCCCTCACACCAACCCTAAACCTAACACTAACCCTAAACCTAACCCTCACCCTAACCCTCACCCTCACCCTAGCCCATACCCTAACCCTAAGCCTAATCCTAACCCTCACCCTAACGCTAACTCTAACCCTAACCCCAACACTCACCCTAAAATTAACCCTCACCCTCACCCGCACCATAACACTAATCTTAACCCTAACCCTAAACCTCACCATAACCTTAACCCTAACAATAACCCTAACCCTAAACCTAACCATAAACTTCACCCTCAGCCTCACCCTCAACGAAAATGTAACACTAACAATAACCCTAACCCTAACCCTAACCCTCACTGTAACCCTAACCTTAACCTTTAGCCTTACCCTCACCATAACCCTCACACTAACCCTAACCCTCAACCTAGCCCGAACCCTAACCCTAACCGTCACCCTCACCCTCACGCCCAACCTCAGCCTAAATTTAAACCTAACGCTACTCCTAAAACTAACACTCAAGTTCACCCTCACACTAACCCTAACCCTAACCCTAACCCTCACACTCACCCTCACCCACACCCTAAGCCTCACTGTCACCCTCACGCTCACTCTCACTGTAACCCTAACCCTAACCCTCACGCTAAACCTATCTCTCACCCTAACCATAAACCTAACAATCACCCTCAACTTCACCTCACCCTAACCCTAAACCTCACCCTAACCCTCACCCTAAACCTCACCCTAAGCCTAATGCTAACTCTAACCCTCACACTCTCCCTGAACCTCACGCTAACCCTTACTCTCACAATAAAGCTAACACTAACGCCAACCCTCACACTGACCCTAAGCCTCACCCTAAACCTAACCCTAACCATAACCCTAACGCTAACCCTAACGTTCACCTTAACCATAACCATACCCCTCAAACTAACTCTCATCCTAAACTTAACCCTAACCCAAACCCTCACCCTAACCCTAACCCTAACTTTCAACCTAACCCTAATCTTCACCCTCACGCTAACTCTCATCCTAACCCTCTCCCTAACCCTCATCCTAACCCTAACCTTAGCCCTTACATGACCCTAAACCTCACCCTCACCCTAACCCTAACCCTAACCCTCACACTCACCATAATCCTCACCCTAAACCTTACCCTCACCCTAACCCTCATCCCAACCCTCACACTATCCCTAACCCTAACCCTCAAGCTAACCCTTACACTCACTCTAACACTAAGCCTAACCCTAACAATAACTCTCACACCAACCCTCACCCTAAATATCACCCTATCATTAACCCTAACCCTAAAACTCACCCTAACCCTAACCCTCACCCTCACCCTCAGCCTAACCCTCAGCCTAAAGCCTAACCCTAACCCTAACCCTCAGAGTCACCCTCACCCTAACCCTAACCCTAAGCCTCACCCTCACCCTCAACCTCACCCTAAACCTAACGCAAACCCTCAAACCAACCCTCACCCTCACCATAAACATCACCGTAACCCTAACACTCACCCTAATCCGCACCATAACCCGAACCCTCACCCTAACGCTAACCCTCACCATGACCCTAACCCTAACCCTTACCCTAACCCTAACCCTCACCCTCATCTAACCCTCACCCTAACCCAAACCCTACCCTCACCCTTACCCTCAACCACACCCTCACCATAATCCTAACCCTAATTCTCACACTCAACATAACCCTAAACCTCACACTCACCCTCACCCTCAGCTTAAACCTAAGCCTAACAATAAACCTAACCCTAACACTCACACTCAACCTCACCCTAAACCGAATCCTAACCCTAAACCTATCCCACTCACTCACCCTCACCCTCAACCTAACCCTAACCCAAACCATCAACTGAAACTTCACCCTAAACCTAACCCTAACCCTCACGCTCAACCTAAACATCACCCTAAACCTAACCCTCACCCTAAACCTTAGCCTAACAATCACCCTAACCCTAACCCTCACCCTCACCCTCACCCTCAGGCTCACCATAAACCTAATCCTAACCCTAACCTTCACCCTCACCCTCAACTTAAACCTACCCCTAACGCTAACCCTCACCCTAACACTAACCACCAAACTAACCCTAACCCTAAACCTAACGCTAACCCTCACCCAAACCCTAACACTCACACCAACCCTTACCCTCACCCTAATCCCAAACCTAATGCTCACCATAACCCTAACACTCAAGCTCACAGTCACCCTCAGCATAACCCTAAACCTAAGCCTATCCCTAAACCTCACACTCACCCTCATCCTAAACCTAATCCTAACCCTAACCCTAACCCTCCTCCTAACTCTCACCCTAACCCTAACCCTAACACAATCACTAACATTAAGCCTAAACCTCACCCTAACCCTAACCCTAATCCTCACCCTCAACGTTATTCTAACCCTAACCCTAACGATAACACTAACCCTAACCCTAACCCTAACCCTCACCCTCACCCTCAACCTAACCATAAGCCTCAACCTCACCCTAACCCTAACCCAAATATTCAACTAAACCCTCACCCTCACCTTCTCCCTCACCCTAACCCTCACCCTCACCGTAAACATCACCCTAACCCTAAACCTCAACCTTACCCTCACCCTAGCCCTAACCCTCATACTAACCCTAAACCTCACCCTAACGTAACCCTCAACCTAACCCTTACCCTCACCCTAACACTAAGCCTAAACCTAACATGAGCCCTTAAAGTAACCCTAAACCTCACCCTAACCTTAACCATCACACTATGCCTAACCCTCACCCTAACCCTAACCTAACCCTCACCCTAACCCTAATCATCACCCTCACCCTAACCCTAACCCTAAGCGTCACCCTCACTCTCAACCTCACCCTAAACCTAACGCAAACCCTCAAACCAACCCTCACCCTCATCATAAACATCACCGTAAACCTAACACTCACCCTAATCGGCACCAAAACCCTAACCCTCACCCTAACGATAACCCTCACCCTCACCCTAACCCTAACCCTCACCCTAATCCTAACCCTCACCGTCATCTAATCCTCACCCTAACCCAAACCCTAAACCTCTCCCTAACCCTCAACCTCAACCTCACCATAAAACTAACCGTAATGCTCACACTCAACATAACCCTAACCCTCACACTCACCCTAACGCTAAGCTTAAACCTAAGCCAAACAATAACCCTAACCCTAACCCTCACACTCACCCACACCCTCAACCTAACCCTAACCCTAATCCTAACCCTCTCACTCACCATCAGACTCACCCTAACCCAAACCCAAACCCTCAACCTAAACATCACCCTAAACCTAACCCTCACCCTAACCCTTAGCCTAACCCTCACCCTAACCCTAACCCTCACCCTCACCCTCACCAACAGGCTCATACTAAACCTATTCCTAACTCTAAAACTCACTCTCATCCTCAACCTAACCCTACACCTAATGCTAACCCTCACTCTAAACCTAACCTCCAACCTAACCCTAAACCTCACCCTTAACCTAACCCTCAACCTAACCCTAAACCTCACCCTAACCCTAAACCTCATGCTCACAGTCACCCTCCACCTAACACTAAACCTAACCCTAAACCTATCCCTAATCCTCACACTCACCCTCACCCTGAACCCAACCCTAAGTCTCACCCTCACCCTCAACCTCACCCTAACCCTAACGCAAACCCTCAACTTAACCCTCACCCTCACACTCACCATAACCCTCACCCTCACCCTAACATCACCCTAACCCTAACCCTCACCCATACCCTCACCCTAGCCCTAAACCTCATACTAACCCTAAACCTCACCCTAAACCTAACACTCAACCTAACACTTACCCTCACCCTAACACTAAGCCTAAACTTAACATGAACCCTCACACTATCCCTAAAACTCACCCTAACCCTAAACCTCATATTAACCCTAACCCTCACCCTAACCCTAACCCTATCCCTCACCCTAACCCTGACTCTAACCCTCACCCTGTCCATAACCCTCATCCTAACCCTAACCCTGACCCTAACCCTAACCCTCACCCTCTCCCTTAGGCTCGGACTAAGCCTAAGCCTAAGACTAAAACTAACCCTTACACTCACACTGACCCTCACCCTATCCCTAAAAGTAATAGTCACCCTAACCCTAACCCTCACACTAACCCTCACCGTAACACTAACACTAACCATAAACCTCACCCAAACTCCAAACCTAACCCTCACCCTCACCCTCACCCTCCGCCTAACACTAAGACTATCCCTAACCCCAACCCTAACCCTAAAACTAAACCTAAACCTAACCCTCACCCTAACCCTCACTCTAACCCTGACCGTAACCCTCACCCTCACCTTAGCCAATACCCTAACCCTAACCCTAAACCCAACCCTCACAATAACCCTAACCCTCACTTCACCCTCACCATAACTCTAATCCTAACCTTAACCCTAACCCTAACCCTCACACTCACCCTCACCTTAACCCTAATCCTAATCCTAACCCTAACCCTAACACTCACCCCCACCCTAAACCTCACGCTAACCCTAACCCTAACACTAACCATAACCCTAACCCTCACCCTACACTAACTCTAATCCTAAACCTCACCTTAACCCTAAACCTCACCCTAACACTTACCTTCACACTAAAACTCACCTTAACTCGAACACTAACCCTCACACTAAACCTAACCATCACCCTAAACTTAAAACTCACCCTAACCCTAACCCTAAACTTCAACCTTGCCCTAACCCTAAACATTACCCTAACCCTATCACTCACCTTAACCGTAACCCCCACCCTCAACCTCAAGCTGGGCCTAAGCCTAAGCATAAGCCTAAGACTAACCCGAACCCTCACACTCACCCTCACCCTAACCCTAATCGTAACCGTAACCCTAACTGTAACCCTCACACTAACCCTCACCCTAACGCTAACACTAACCCTATCCCTAACCCTCACCTAACCCTCACCCTAACCCTTAACCTTCACCATTACCATAACACTCACCCTCAGACTAACCCTCACCTTTACCCTTACTGTCACCCTCACCCTAACCCTCACCCTAACCATAATCATCATTCTAACACTCACCCTAACTGTAACCCTAACCATCACCCTAACCGTAACCCTCACCCTCAACTTCAGCCTCAGACTATCCCTAACCTAAACATCACCCTCATCCTAGCCCTCACCCTAACCCTAATCCTAACCCTAACCCTCATCATAACCCTCAACCTAACCATAACCTTAACCATCATTCAAAAGCGAATTCTCATCCCCATTATCACCCTCAGCCTAATCCTAAGCCTAAGCCTAACCCTAACCCTAATCCACACACTCACCCTCACTGTAACCCTAATCCTAAACCTAACCCTAACCCTAAACCTAATCCTAAACCTCACCCTCACCCTAACCCTAACCCTAATGCTCACCCTAACCCTAACCCTCACCCTCAAAGTAACCCTAACCCTAAACCCCATCCTAACGCTAACCCTAACCCTCACCCTCATTGTAGCCCTCACTTAACCCTAATCCTAACCCTAAAACTCATCCTAACCCCCACCCTAACCCTAAAACCCTAACCCTCATCCTAACCCTAACACTCTCCCCCTCACACTCATGTTCGGCCTAAGCCTTAAGCCTAAGACTAAGACTAACCGTAACCCTCACACTCACCCTAACCCTCACCCCAACCCTAACACTAACCCTCACCCTCACCTTAGCCCATACTCGAACCCTAAGCCTAAACCTAACCCTCACCCTTACCCTCACTCTCACCCTCACCGTAAGTCTAATCCTAACCCTAACCCTCACACTCACCCTCTTCCTAAACCTAATTGTAACACTAACCCTAACCCTAACACTAACCCTCACCCTAATGCTAACTCTAACCCTAAACCTCATCCTCACCCAAAACCTAACCCTCACCCTCACCTTCACCTTCTGCCTAACACTAAGCCTATCCCTAACCCCAGCCCTAACACTAACACTAACCCTAAACCTAACTCTCACACTAACCCTCAAACTAAACCTCACCCTAACCCTCAACCTCAACCTCACCCTAAACCTAACCCTAATTCTCACACTCAACATAACCATAACGGTCACACTCACACTCACCCTCAGCTTAAACATAAGCCTAAAAATAACCCTAACCCTAAAACTCACACTCACCCTCACCCTAAACCTAAACCTAACCATAAACTTAACCCTCACACTCACCCTCACCCTCACTCTAACCCTAACCGAAACCCTCAACCGAACCCTCACCCTCACCCTCAACCTAACCCTAACCCTCACCCTAACCCTCAAACTAACCCTACCCTTAACGCTAACACACATCCTAACCCTAATCTCCAACCTAATCCGATCCCTAACCCTAACACTAAGACTAAACCTAACATAAACCCTCAAAGTAACCCTAAAACTCACCCTAACCCTAACCCTCACACTAACCCTAAACCTAACCCTAACCCTAACACTAAACCTACCCTTCACCCTACCCCTCACTCTAACCCTAAACCCAACCCTAACCCTCACACTCACCGTCACCCTAACACTCACCCAACCCTAACACTCAACCAAACCCTAACCCTCATACTCTCCCGAACCCTAAGCCTCACACTATCACTCACACTCATCCTCAACCTAAACCACACCCTAACCCTAACCCTCACCCTAACCTCACCCTTACCCTCAACCTAACCCTCACCCTCAACCTAACACAAACCATAACCGTAACCCTAAACCTCCCCCTAATCCTCACCCTAACCCTATGCCTAACCCTCACCATCACGCTAACCTTTAACATTACCCTCAGCCTAACCCTCACACAAACCCTAACCCTCAACCTAACCCTAACTCTAACCGTCACCCTCACCCTCAGCCTAACTGTAAACCTAACCCTACTCCTAACACTAACATTCACCTTCACCCTCACACTAACCCTAATCCTAAACCTAACCCTAAGTCTAAGCCTCACACTCACCCTCACCGTCACCCTGACCCTAAGCCTCACTGTCACACTCACACTCACCCTCACCCTAACACTAACCATAACTCTAACCCTAAACCTCACCCTAACCCTAAACCTAACACTCACCCTCAATCTAACCTTTAACCTTACCCTCACCCTAACCCTCACCCTAACCCTAACCCTCACCCTAACCCTAACCCTCACCCTAACCCTCACGCTCACCATACACCTCACCCTAACCCTAATCCTAACCCTAACCCTCACCCTAAACCTAACCCTCAACTTAACCCTAACCTTCACCCTCATCTAAACCTCACCCTAACCCTCACTCTAACCCTCACCTTAACCCTAACCCTAACACTAAACAAACCCTAACACTCACCCTAACCCTCACACTAACCCTAATGCTAACCCTAATCCTAACCATAACCCTCACCCTAAACCTAAACCTCAACCTAACCCTAACCCTCACACTCATCTAACCCTCACCCTAACCCAACCCTAACCCTCACCCTAACCCTCACCCTAACCCTAACCCTCACCCTAACCTAACCCTAACACTCACCCTAACCCTCACACTAGCCCTAATGCTAACCCTAACCCTCACCCTCACACTAACCCATCAAACTAACCCTTAAACTCACACTAACCCTAACCTTAACACTAACCCTCAACCTCAACCTAAACCTCAGCCAAACCCTAACCCTCACCCCAACACTTACCCTCACCCTAACTCTCATCCTAACGCTAACCCTAACGCTAAACCTCACTGCACCCGCATCCTCACCTTAAACGTAACCCTAACACTAACCCTAACAATACCCTCACACTAACCATAACCCTGACACTAACCTTCACCCTCAACCTCACCCTAACCCTCACCCTCATCTTAACGCTAACCATAACCCTAACCCTGAACCTCACCCTAACCCTCACCCTAACCCTAAACCTAACCCTCACCCTCTCCCTAACCTTTAGCCTTATCCTCACCCTAACCCTCACACTAAACCTAACCCTCACCCTAACCCTAACCCTAACCGTCACCCTCATCCTCACGCTCAACCTCAGCCTAACTTTAAACCTAAAGCTACTCCTAACACTAACCCTCAACTTCACCCTCACACTAACCCTAACCCTAACCCTAAGCCTAACCCTCACACTCACCCTCACACACAACCTAAGCCTCACTGTCACCCTCACGCTCACCCTCACCCTAACCCTAACCCTAACCCTCACGCTAAGCCTATCTCTCACCCTAACCATAAACCTCACAATTACCCTCACCCTCACCTCACCCTAACCCTAAACCTAAACCTAACCCTTACCCTAAACGTCACCCTAACCCTAATGCTAACTCTAAACCTCACACTCACCCTAAACCTCACGCTAACCCTTACTCTCACCGTAAATCTAAACCTAACCCTAACCCTCACTCTGACCGTAACCCTCACCCTAAACATAATCCTAACCCTAGCCCTCACCCTCACCCTCAACCTAACCCTACCCCTAACGCTAACCCTCACCCTAAACCTAAACTCCAACCTAACCCTAACCCTAACCCTACCACTAAGCCTCACCCTAAACCTAACCCTCATCCTAACCCTAACCCTCAACCTCACAGTCACCGTCAGCCTAACCCTAAAGCTAAGCCTAATCCTCACACTCACCATCACCCTAAACCTAACCCTAAGTCTCACCCTCACCCTCAACCTCACCCTAAACCTAACCCAATCCCTCAACTGAACCCTCACCCTCACCCTAACACTCACCCTAACCCTAACTCTCACACTCACCATAACCCTCAAATTAAACCTTACCCTCACCCTAACCCTGATCCCAACCCTCACCCTATCCCTAATCCTAACCCTCAACCTAAAACTTACACTCACTCTAACACTAAGCCTAACCCTAACACTAACTCTCACACTAACCCTCACCCTAAATATCACCCTATCATTAACCCTAACCCTATCCCTAACCCTCACCCTCACCCTCAGCCTAACACTCAGCCGAAAGCCTATCCCTAACCCTGACCCTCAGAGTCACCCTCACCCTAACCCTAACCCTAAGACTCACCCTCACCCTAAACCTCACCCTAAACCTAACGCAAAACCTCAAACCAAACCTCACCCTCACCATAAACATCACACTAAACTTAACCCTCACCCTAACCCTTAGCTTAACCCTCACCCTAACCCTAACCCTCACCCTCACCCTCACCCTCAGGCTCACCTTAAACCTAATCCTAACCCTCACCCTCATACTAACCCTAAACCTGACCTTCAACCTAACCCTTACCCCCACCCTAACACTAAGTGTAAACCTAACATGAACCCTCACAGTAACCCTAAACCTCACCCTAAACCTAACCCTCACACTATCCCTAACCCTCACCCTAACCCTAATCCTAACCCTGACCCGAACTCTAAACATCACCCTCACCCTCACACTCAGCCTAACCCTCAGCCTAAAGCCTAACCCTAACCCTAACCCTCACAATCACCCTCACCCTAACCCTAACTCTAAGCCTCACCCTCACCCTCAACCTCACCCTAAACCTAATGCAAACCCTCAAACCAACCTCACGCTTACCCTAAACATCACCCTCACCTTAACCCTCACCCTAATCCGCACCAGAACCCTAACCCTCACCATAACGCTAATCCTCACCCTCACCCTAACCCTAACCCTCACCCTAACCCTAACCCTCACCCTCATCTAACCCTCACCCTAACCCAAACCCTAACCCTCACCCTAACCCTCAACCTCACCCTCACCCTAAACCTAACCCTAATGCTCACACTCAACATAACACTAACCCTCACACTCACCCTCACCCTCAGCTTAAACCTAAGCCTAACAATAACCTGAAACCTAACCCTCACACTCACCCTCACCCTAAACCTATCCCTGGCACTAATCCTAACCCTCTCACTCACCCTCACACTCACCCTAACCCTAACCCAAACCCTCAACCTAAACATCACACTAAACTTAACCCTCACCCTAACCCTTAGCTTAACCCTCACCCTAACCCTAACCCTCACCCTCACCCTCACCCTCAGGCTCACCTTAAACCTAATCCTAACCCTCACCCTCACGCTCAACCTAACCCTTATCCTAACGCTAACCCTCACCCTAACCCTAACCTCCAACCTAACCCTAACCCTAAACCTAACGCTAACACTCACCCAAACCCTAATACTCACCCGAACACTTACCCTCACCCAAACCCCAACCCTAATGCTCACCATAACCCTAAACCTCAGGCTTATAGTCACCCTCAGCCTAACCCTAAACCTAAGCCTAACCCTATCCCTAAACCTCACACTCACCCTCACCCTAAACCTAACCCTAAGTCTCAATCTCACCCTAACCTTAACAAAAACCCTAAACCTAAACATCACCCTAAACCTAACCCTAACCCTAAACCTTAGCCTAACCATCACCCTAACCCTAACCCTCAACCTCACCCTCACCCACAGGCTCACCCTCAACGTAATCCTAACCCTAACCCTCACCCTCAACCTAACCCTCACCCTAACTCTAACCCTCACCCTAAACCTAACCCTCACGCTCACAGTCACCCTCAGCCTAACCTTAAACCTAAGCCTAACCCTATCCCTAATCCTCACATTCACCATCACCCTAAACCTAACCCTAAGTCTCACCTTCACCCTCAACCTCACCCTAACCCTAACCCAAACCCACAACTGAACCCTCACCTTCACCCTCACCCTAATACTCACTCTCACCCTAAACATCACCCTAACCCTAACCCTCACCATTGCCCTCACCCTAGCCCTAAACCACATACTACCTCTAAACCTCACCATAAACCTAACCCTCAACCTAACCCTTAATCTTACCCTAACACTAAGCCTAAACCTAACATGAAACCTCACAGTAACAGTAAACCTCACCCTAACCCTAACCCTCACCCTAAACCTAACACTACCCCTCACCCTAACCCTCACTCTGACCCTAAACCCAACCCTAACCCTAAACCTCACCATCATCCTAACACTCACCCAACCCTAACCCTCACCCCAGCCCTAACCCTCATACTCTACCGAACCCTCAGCCTCACTCTAACAGTTACCCTCATCCTCACCCTAACCCTCACCCTAACCCTAACCCTATCAGTCACGCTCACCCTCACCCTCACACTCAGCCTAACTCTAAACATATACCTCACCCAAACCCTCAACTTAACCCTAAACCTAACCCTCACCTTCACCCTAACCTTAACCCTCACTGACAACCTAGCATTCACCCTAAACCTAGTCCAAACCCTAACCCTCACCCTAACACTCACCCTTACCCTCACCCTAACCCTCACCCTCACCCTAACCCTAACCGTAACCCTACCCCTAATCCTCACCCTAACCCTAACCCTAACCCTCACCCTAAACTTTAACCTTACCCCCACCCTAACCCTCACATTAACTCTAACCCTCAACCTAACCCTAACCCTAACCATCACCCTCATGCTCACCCTCAGTCTAACTTTAAACATAACCCTACTCCTAACACTAACCTTCACCTTTACCCTCACACTAACCCTAACCCTAAACCTAAACCTAATCCTAACCCTCACACTCACACTCTCCCTCACCCTAAGCCTCACTGTCACCCTCACGCTCACCTTCACCCTAAACCTAACCCTCACCTAAAACCTATCCCTCACCCTAACAATAAACCTCACAATCACCCTCACTCTCACCTCACCCTAACCCTAAACCTAACCCTAACCCTCACCCTAAACCTACCCTAAACCTTATGTAACTCTAACCCTCTCACGCTAAACCTCACGCTAACACTTACTCTCAGCATAATTCTAACCCTACCCCTAACCCACGCACTGACCCTATCCCTTAACCTAACCCTAACCCTAACCATAACCTTCACCCTAACCCTCACCCTAACCCTCACTCTAACCCTAAACCTCATCCTAAACCTCACCCTAACCCTAAATCTATCCCTAACCCTAAAGCTAACCCTAATGCTCAATCTAACTGTAACCGTACCCCTCAAACTAACTCTCATCTTTTTTTTTTTTTTGTCGGTCGTGGGGCTTGAACTCTGGGCCTGGGCGCTGTCCGTCTGCTCTTCAGCTCAAGGCGAGCGCTCTACCACTTGAGCTACAGCGCCACTTCCGGTTTTCTGGTGGTTTATTGGAGATAGGAGTCTCACGGTCTCTCCTGCCCGGGCTGGCTTTGAACCGCGATCCTCAGATCTCAGCCTCCTGATTAGCTAGGATTACAGGCGTGAGCCACCAGCGCCCGGCCTAACTCTCATCTTAAACTTAACCCTAACCCAAACCCTTACATTAACACTAACCCTAACACTCAACCTAACCCTAATCCTCACCCACACCCTCAGCCACATCCTCAGCCTAAACCTAACCCTAACCCTAACCCTAACCTCAATCCTCACCCGCATCCTAACTCTAACCCTAACCTTCACTCTCACCCTCACCCCCACCCTCACCATAACCCTAACCCGAACCCTAAACCGAACCCTCACCCTAACCCTCATCCTAACCTTCTCCCTAACCCTCATCCTAACCCTAACACTAACCCTCACCCTAAACCTAAACCTCAATGTAAACATTACCCTCAACCTAACACTAAGCCTAACCCTAACACTAACCCTCACTAACCCTAAACCTCACCCTAACCCTAACCCTCACCCTAACTTAACCCTAACACTCAACCTAACCCTCAACCTATCCCTTAATCGCACCCTAAACCTAACCCTAACACTAACCCTCAACCTCACCCTAAACCTCACCTTAACCCTAACCCTAACACTAACTCTCAACCTCACCCTCAACCTCACCCTAACCCTAACCCTCACCCCAACACTTACCGTCACCAAAACCCTCACTCTAATGCTAACCGTAACGCTAAACCTCACCTCACCCGCAACCTCACCTTAACCGTAAACCTAACCCTAACCCTAACAATAAACCTAACCCTAACCCTAAACCTAATCCTTACCCTAACCCACACCATCACCCTCACCTTCACCCTAAACCGAACCCTAATCCTCTCCATAACCCTAAACCTCTCCCTAAACCTAACCCTCACACTCACCCTAACCCTCACCCTAAAACTTACCCTCACCCTAACCCTCAGCCTAACCCTAAACCTAACTCTAACCCTCACCTTAACCTTCAACCTAAACCCAAACGTAACTTTAACCCTCAAACTAACCCTGAACCTCACCATAACCCTAACCCTGTCCATCGTAACCATCATCCTAACCCTCACCCTAACCCTAAATCTAACCCTAAAACTTACCCGCACCCTAACACTCACCCTCACACTCACCCTAAGCCTCACCCTCACACCCACCCTAACCATCACCCTATCCCTAACCCTCACCCTAACCCTAAGATTAACACTCACCCTAATCATAACCCTCACCCTCACCCTCACCCTCAGCCTAAACCTAACCCTAATCCTAACTCTAACTCTAACTCTCACCCTAACACTTACCCTAACAATCACCCTAACACTAACCCTTATGCTCACACTCAACATAACGCTAAGCCTCATACTCACCCTCACCCTCAGCTTAAACCTAAGCCTAACAATAAAGCTAACCCTAACCCTTACACTCACCCTCACCCTAAACCTAATCCTAACCCTAAACATAACCCTTAACCTCACCCCCACCATAACACTCACCCTAACCCTCAACCTAACACTCACCCTCACCCTAACCATCAACCTATCCCTAACGGTCACCCTCACCCTAAGTCTAAGCCTCACAGTAACCCTAACCCTCACCCTCACCCTCACGCTCAGCCTAACCCGAACCCTAATCCTAACCCTAACCCTCACCTTAACCCTCACCCTAACTCTAATCCTAAAACTCACACTCACCCTAACCCTAACTCTCACACTCATCCTTACCCTCAGCCTAAACCTAAGCCTAATATTAACACTAACAATAACCCTCACACTCACCCTCACCCTGAACCTAAACCAAACCCTCAACCAAAACCTCACCCTCACTCTCACCCTAAACATCACCCTCACCCTAAACATCACACTAAAACTAAGCCTCACCGTAAGCCTTAGCCTAACCCTCACCCTAACCCTCACCCTCACCCTCAGGCTCACCCTAACCCCAATCCTAATCCTAACCCTCACACTCAACCTTATCCTCACCCTCACCCTAACTTTAACCCTAACAATAACCCTAACCCTAACCCTGAACCTAACCCTCAACCTAACCCTAAACCTCACGCTAACCCTCGCCCTCACCCTCACCCTCATCTTAAACCTAAGCCTAACCCTAACCCTCACCCTTACAGTCACCTTAACACAAGTCCTAACCCTAAACCTCACCCTAACAGTAACCCTAACCCTCACCCTTTCTTTATCCTCAACCTAAACCTAACCCTCACATTAACCTTTATGCTCACCCTAACCCTAACCCTACCCTTCACCCTAACCCTCACCCTAATTCTAACCTTAACCACTAACCTAACCCTCTCTCAAACCCTAACCCTAACCCTCACCCTCACCCTAACTCTCACCTAATCCTCACCCTAACCCTAACCTCTACCTAACCGAGACCCTCACCCTCAACCTCGCCCTCAACTTTAACCTAACACTCACCCTCACACTACCCCTCACCCTAACCCTACCCCTAATCCTAAACCTCAAACTCACCCTCACACTCACCCTCAGCCTAACCCTAACTCTAAAGCTAATCCTAAACATAACCCTCAGCATAACCCTAACCATCACCCTAAACCCTTACCCTCACCCTCACCCTAACCCTAACTGTAAACCTCACACTAAACCTAACCCTCACCCTAAACCTAACCCTAACCCTCACCGTATCCCTCACCCTAAACCTAACCTTAACCCTCACCCTAACCCTAATCATCATCCTAATCTAGCCATCACCCTAACCCTCACCCACACCCTAAACCTGACCCTCACCCCACCCTCAAATTAACACTAAGGCTAACTCTCACCCTAACCCTAACTCTTACCCTAAAATTAACCCTCACCCTATCCCTCAACCTAACCCTAACCCTAAGCATCACCCTCACTCTCACCTTAACCAGAACCCTAATCCTAACCCTCAACCTAAACCTAACCCTCACCCTAACCCTAACCCTCACCCTAAAAGTTACAATCACTCTAACAGTAACCCTAACCCTAACACTAAGCCTCACAGTAACCCTAACAATTACCCTAAGCCTAACATTAACCCTGACCCTAACCCTCAACCTCACCCGAAACCTAACCCTAACCCTAACCCACACCCTCACCCTCACCATCATCCTCACCCTCACCCTATATCTGACCCTAACAATAACCCTAACCCTAACCCTAAACCTAACCCTCACCCTAACCCTCACCCTCACTCTAACCCTCATCCTCACCATCACCCTAACCTTAACCATAAGCCTAACACTAACCCTCACCCTCACCCTCACCTTAACACTAAAGCTAACTCTAACCCTCACCCTAACAGTAACCCTAACCCTCACCCAAACCCTAACCGTCACCCGACCTTTATCCTCACCCTATCCCTAACCTTCAAATTAATCCTAATGCTCACCCTAACCTTAACAGTACACCTCACGCGAACCCTCACCCTAACTCTAATCCTAACCCTAAACCTAACACTCATTTAAACTTAACCGTAATTGTCAACATTACCCTAACCCTCACCATCACCCGAACTTTCACCCTAACCCTAACACTCACCCATACCCTAACCGTCAAGCTCACCTAACCCTAACCCTCACCTAATCCTCACCCTAACCTTAACCATTATCTAACAAAGACCCTCAACCTCACCCTCACCCTAACCTTCACCCTAAGCCTCACCCTCACCCTATCCCTCACCCTAAATGTAACCTTAACTCTAAACCTCACCCTCATGCTCAGCCTTACACTAACCCTACCCGTAATCCTAAACCAAACCCTCAACCTGATCATAACACTCACCATAACCCTTACCCTCACCCTCACAATATCCCTAACCTTAACCCTCACACTAAACCTAACCCTCACCCTAAACCTAACCCTACCCCTCACCCCAAACCTCAACCTAAACCTAACCCTAACCCTTACCCTAATGCTAACCCTCACCCTCACCCTAGCCCTCACCCTAATCCTAACCCTCATCTTAAACTTCACCCTCACACCACCCTCAAACTAACCGTAACCCTAACCCTCTCCCTAACCCTAACCCTAACCCGCACACTAGCCCTCACCTTAAACCTAACCCTAACCCTCCCCCTCACCCTAACCCTAACCTTAATCCTAACCCTAACCCTCACCCTAACACTAACCCTAACCCTAACCCTCACCCTTACCTTAACCCTCACCCTAACCCTTAACCTCATCCTCACACTAAACCTCACACTAAACCTAAACCTCACCCAAACTCTAACCCCAACCGTCACCCTGACCCTCACCCTCATGCTGACCCTAACCCTAACCCTCAACCTAACCCTAAAACTCACCCTAACCCTAAGCCTAACCCTCACCCTCACCCAAACCTACTGCTACCTCTAACACTCACCCTAACCCTCACGCTATCACTTACCCACACCATAAACCTAAACATAACCCTCACCCTCACCCTCACCCTAAATCTCACCCTAAAATTAACCCTAACCGAAATACGAAACCCTAACCCTAACCTAAACCCTAACCCTCACCCGAAACCTTAACCCTAACCCTAAACCTAACCCTCAAGCTAAGTGTCACCCTATCCCTAACCCTATCCCAAACCCTAACCCTCACCCTAACCCTCACCCTAAACCTTATACTCACCCTCACCCTAACCCTAACCCTAACCCTAACGCTGACGCTTACAATAATTCTAACCCTCACCCTAAACCTCTTACCCCTCACCCTAACCCTCATCCTAACCCTAAACCTACCCAAAATCTATCCCTAACCCTAATCCTAACCCTAAACCTCACCCTCATCATAACTAACCCTAACCCTAACATTAACTCTCACCCTCACCCTAACCCTGACCCTCACACTAACCCTAACCATCACGCTAACCCTCAACCTAATCCTCAACACTAACCCTAACCGTAACCCTTACATTAACCCTAACCCTAAACATCACCAAAATCCTCAATAACCCTAAACCTAGTCCTAACCCTAACCCTTACCCTCACCCTAACCCTTACACTAACCCTAACCCTAAACATCACCAAAATCCTCAATAAACCTAAAATTAGTCCTAACCCTAACCCTTACCCTCACCCTAACCCTAACACTCACCCAACCCTAACCTTCACCCTAACACTAAGCCTAACCCTAACACAA
This sequence comes from Dipodomys merriami, assembly GCF_024711535.1. Classification (NCBI taxonomy): domain Eukaryota; kingdom Metazoa; phylum Chordata; class Mammalia; order Rodentia; family Heteromyidae; genus Dipodomys; species Dipodomys merriami. Next base: position 224,625 of record NW_027206358.1, read on the forward strand.
ACCCTCACACTAACCCTAACCCTCAGCCTAAACCTAACCCTCAACCTAAACCTAACCCTAACCCAAATCCTCACCCTCAACTTATCCCTCACACTAACCCTTTTTCTATCCCTAACCCTAACCCTAACCCTCACCCTTTCCGTAAATCTCACCATCACCAAAAACCTGACCCTTACCCTTACCTTAACCTCACCCTAACCCTCACACTTACACAAAACCTCAACCTAACCTAATAAAAACACTCACACTAAACCTCCCCCTAACCCTAATACTAACCCTAACACTCACCCTCACCCTAACCCTCACCCTAAACCTGAAACTCACTCTAACCCTAACGCCAAACCCACAACTTCACCCTAAACCTCAACCTAACCCTAACCCTCACCCTAATGCTTACCCTCACCCTAACCCTCACCCTAAACCTAACCCTAAGCTAACCATAAACCTCATCCTAACCCTCACCCTCAACCTATCCCTAATCCACACCCTAACCCTCAGCCTAAACCTCACCCTAACCCTAACCTTAACCTTCAAACTAACCCTAACCCTCACCCTAAACTTAACCTTACCGCTCACCCTAACCCTAACCCTCATGCTCACCCTAAACCTAACCCTAACCCTATCCCACACCCTCAACCTCACCCTCATCCTCACCCTCACCCTAAACCTAATCCTAACAATAACCCTAATCGTAAACCTAACCCTCACCTTAACCCTAAACCTCAAGCTAACCCTCATCCTCACCCTCAACATCACCCTCACCTTAACCTTAAGCGTAACCCTAACCCTCACCCTCACCCTCAACTTAACACTAAAGCTAACCCTAACCCTCACCCTAACAGTAACCCTAACCCTCACTCTCACCCTAACCGTCACCCTAACATTATCCTCACCCTATCCATAACCCTCACATTAACCCTAATTCTCACCCTAACCTTAATAGTACCCCTCACTCAAACCCTCATCCTAAATCTAACCCTAACCCTAAACCTAATCCTCACCTAATGCTAAATCTCAACCTTACCCTAACACTCACCATCACCTGAACCCTCACCCTAAACCTAACACTCACTCACACCCTAACCCTAAAGCTCACCCTCACCCTCACCCTCACCTAATCCTTACCCTAACCCTAACCATTATCTAAAAAGACCCTCACCCTCACCTTCACCCTAACCCTCACCCTCACCCTAGCACTCACCCTAAACGTAACCCTACCGTAAACCTCACCCGCATTCTCACCTTCTTGCTCAGCCTTACCCTTAACCCTACCCCTAATCCTAACCCTAACCATCAACCCATCATAACCCTTACCCCCACCCTCACAGTATTCCTAACTGTAATGCTCTCACTAAAACTAAACCTCACTCTAAACCTAACCCTACCCCTCACCCCAAACCTCAACCTAAACCTAACCCTGACCCTCACCCTAATGCTAACCCTAACCCTCACCTTAGCCCTCACCCTAATCCTAACCATCATCCTAAACCTCACGCTCACACCACCCACAAACTAACCCTAACCTTAAGCCTAACCCTCACCCTAACCCTAACCCGCACCCTAGCACTCACCCTAACCCTAACCCTAACCATCCCCGTCACCCTAACCCTAAACCTAACCCTAACCCTCACCCTAACCCTCACCCTAACACTAACCCTAACCCTAACCCTCACCTTTACCTTAACCCTCACCCTAATCCTTAACTTCATCCTCACCCTAAACTTCACACTAAACCTAACCCTCACCCTAATTCTAACCCAAACCATCACCCTCACCCTCACCCTCTCGCTAACCCTAACCCTAACCCTCGCCCTCACCATCACCCAAACCCTACTAATAACTCTAACACTCACCCTAACCCTCACGCTATCACTTAAACACACCATAAACATAAACCTAACCCTAACCCTCACCCTCACCATAAACCTCACCTTAACCCTAACAGTAACCCAAACACGAAACCCTTAACCTAACCCTAAACTGAACCCGAACCCTCACCAGAAACCTTAACCCTAAACCTAAACCAAACCCTCAAGCTAACAGTCACCCTAAACCTAACCCTATCCCTAACCCTAACCCTCACTCTAACCCGCACCCTAAACCATATCCTCACCCTCACCCTGACCCTAACCGTAATGCTAACCCTCACAATAAATCTAACCTCACTCTAAACCTAAACTTTCCCCTCACCCTAACCCTCATCCTAACCCTAAACCAAACCCAAAACCTCTCCCTAACCCTAATCCTAACCCTAACTCTCAACTTCATCCTCACCCTCAGCCTAACCCTAACCCTCACACTAACCCTAACCGTCAAGCCAACCGTCAACCTAATCCTCACACTAACCCTAACCCTAACCCGTACACTAACCCTAAACCTAAACCTCAACAAAACCCACAATTACCCTAAACCTAGACCTAACCTTAACCCTTACCCTCACCCTAAACCTAACCCTCAACCTAAACCTTACCCTCACCTTAATACTAAACCTAAACCTAACACCAACACTCACACTAATCCTAACCCTCAGCCTAAACCTAACCCTCAACCTAAACCTAAACCTAACCCTAATCCTCACCCTCACCTTATCCCTCACACTAACCCTTTTCCTAACCCTAACTCTAACCCTCACACTAACCCTAACCTTCTCCCGTTCCGTAACCCTCACCCTCACCAAAAACCTCATCCTTACCCTTACCTTACCCTCACCCTAACCCTCACACTAACCCAAAACCTCACCCTGAACTAACCAAAACACTCACACTAAACCTCACCCTAACCCTAATGCTAACCCTAACACTCACCCTCACCCTAAACCTCAACCTAAACCTTCACCTCAACCAAACACTAACCCTAACCCTCAACCTCACCCTAAACCTCACCCTAAGTCTAACCCTAAACCTAACCCTTACCCTCACCCTAACCGTAAACCTAAGCTAACCTTTAACGTCACCCTAACCCCCACTCTCACCCTAACCCTAATCTAAACCCTAACCCTCAACCTAACCCTCATCCTAACCCTATCCCTAACCTTCACACTAATCCTAACCCTCACCCTAACCTTAACCCTACCCCTCACCCTAAACCTCATCCTAACCCTAACCCTAAACCTAACCCTAACCCTAAACCTCACACTAACCCTAACCCTCACCCTCAACGTAACCATAAACCTAACCCTAAACCTAAAAATAACCCTAATCCTAACCCTTATCCTAACCCTCACCTTCACCCTTATCCTAACCCTCACCTTCACCCTCACCATAACCCTAACCCTCACACTTAACCTAACCATCAACCTCACTTTAACCCTAAACCTAACCCTAAAATTTAGTCTCACCCTAACACTAAACCTAAACCTAAAACTAGCCATTACACTAACCCTAATCCTCAGCCTAACCCTAACCCTCAACCTAACTCTATTCCCAACCCTCAATCTCACCCTCACCCTAACCCTAAGCCCAAACCAAACACTCACCCTAACCCTCACCCTTACTGTAAACCTAAACCTAACCCTCACCCTAACCCACAAGCTTACCATAATCCTAACCCTCACACTTAACATTACTCTCACCCTCAACCTAACCCTCCCCCTAACCCTAACCCTCACACTAACCTTACGCTAACCCTCACACTAACCATAATGCTAACCCTAACTCTCACCCTGACCCTAAACCTCACCATAACCCGAAACCTCACCCTAAACCTATCCCTATCCCTAACCCTCAACCTAAACTTTACAATCAACCTAACACTAACACTAAGCCTCACACTAACAATAAACCTCACCCTAACTCTAACCTCACCCTAACCCTAACCCTCACCCTAACACTAACCCTAACCCTCACCCTCACCCTAACCTTTAACCTTACCCTCACCCTAATCCTCACAACAACCCTAACCCTAAGACTAATCGTTACCCTCTCCCTCAGGCTCACCCTCAGCCTAAATTTAAACCTAACCCTACTCTTAACCCTAACCCTCACCTTCACCCTCACACTAAACCTAACCCTAAAGCTAACTCTAAGCCTAACCCTCACAATCACCCTCACCCTCACCCTAAGCCTCAATGTCACCCTCACGCTCACCCACACCCTAAACCAAAGCCTAACCCTCACCCTAAACCCATCTCTCACCCTAACCATAAACCTCACAATGACCCTCACCCTCATCTCACCCTAACCATAAACCTAACCCTAACACTCACCCTAAACCTCACCCTAACCCTAATGCTAACTCTAACCCTCACACTTACCCTAAACCTCATGCTAACCCTTACGCTCACCGTAAATCTAACCCTGACCCTACCCCTCACCCTAACCCTAACCCTAACCCTAATCCTAACCCACATCCTAAACCTCACCCTAAACCTAAACCTATCCCTAACCCTAACGCTAAACCTAATGCTCACTATAACCCTCACCCTAAAGTAATCCTAACCCTAACCCTCACCCTAGCCCTCACCCTTAACCTTAAACTAACCCTCATACAAACCATCACCCTAACTCTAACCCTCACCTTAACCTACTCCTACACCTCACCCTAACACTCACCTTCACCCTATCCCTATTCCTCACCCTAACCCTCACACTCACACTCACCCCCACCCTATTCCTAACCCTAAACCTCACCCTCACCCACACCCTAAACCTCACCCTCACCCTCACACGAACCCTAACCCTAACCCACACCCTAACCCTAACACTAAACCTAACCCTCACCCGAACCCTAAACCTAACCCTCACCCTCACACTCACCCTAACCCTAAACCTAAACCTAATGCTCACGCTAAATCTAACCCTAAACCTAATGGTAACCATAACCCTCACCCTCACCCTAACCCTCACCTTAACACTTTCCCTCTCCCTAACCCTCATCTTAACCCTCACCCTAACCCTAACCCTAATCATCACCCTAACCATAATCCTCAACACCACCCTCACCCTAAGCCTAACCCTAAGACTAAGACTAACCCTAACCCTATCCCTCAGCCTAATGCTCACCCTAACGCTAATCCTAACTCTAATACTCACCCTTTCCCTAACCCTAACCGTAACCCTCACCTTCATCCTAGACCTGACCCTAACCCCAAACCTAACCCTCACCATAACCCTAACACTAATGCTAACCATAAACCTCACCATCAATCTAACCCTCACCCTGACCCTTACTGTCCGCCTAACCCTAACACTCACCCTCACCCTAACCCTCACACTAATCCTTACCCTCACCCTAACCCTAAACCTAACCCTCACACTAACCCTAACCCTCACCTAACCCTACACTTACCCCTCAGCCTAACCCTCTCCCTCACCCTTAACCTAATCCTCACCCTAATCCTCACCCTAACCCTAACACTAAAACTCTCACTCACCCTCACCCTCACCATCACCCTCAGCATAACACTAACCATAACCCTAATCCTAACCCTAAACCTCACCCTCACCCTAAAAGTCACCCTAATTCTTACCTTCACACTAATCCTAACCCTAACCCTAACCCTAACACTCACACTAAACCTAACCCTCACCCTAATCATAACCCTATCCCTTACCCTAACCCTCACCCTAAACCTAACCCTATCCCTAACCCTAACCTTCACCCTAACCCTCACCCTGACGCTAACCCTAACCCTAACCCTCAACCTTACCCTAAAGCTCACCCTAAGCCTTAACCTCATCCTCACCCTAAACCTCACACAAAACCAAACCCTCACCCTTACTCTAACCCTAACAGTTACCCTCAGACTTACCCTCACACGAACACTAACCCTAACCCTCACCCTAACCCTAAAACCAACCCTAACCCTAACCCTAAACCTCACCCTCAAGATCACCTTAAACGTAACCCTAAACTTCACCCTAAACTTCACTCTAACCCTAATGCTAAATCTAACACTCACCCTAACACTCACACTATCACTTACCAACACGATAAACCTAAACCTAATCCTAACCCTCACCCTCACCGTAACCCTCAACCTAACCCTAACCCTAACCCGAAACCCTCACCCTAACCCTCACCCTAACTCTAACACTAATCCTAACCCTAACCCTAACGCATACCCTTACCTTAACCCTAACCCTAAACCTCACCTAACCCTCAGCCTACCCCTAAATCTAACCCTGACCCTCACCCTAACCCTAATCTTCACCCTAACCCTAACCCTCACCCTAAGCCTTACCCTCACCCTAACACTAAGCCTAACCCTAACACCAACCCTCCCAATAACCCTACCCTCAGCCTAATCCTAAGCCTCACCCTAAACCTAACCCTACCCCTAAACCTCACCTTCACCTTAGCCCTCACACTAACCCTATTGCTAACACTAACCCTCACCCTAACACTAACCCTCACCCTATACTTCCTCCTAACACTAACCCTAACCCTAACACTAAGCCTCATCCTAACCATAACCCTAACACTAATCCTAAACTCCACCCTAACCCTAACCCTCACTCTAAACCTAACCCTAACCCTAAACCTCACCCTAACCCTCACCCTCACCTTAACCCTAACCAAAACCCTAACACTCACCCAAACCCTAAAACCAACCCTAACCCTAACCCTAACCCTCAACCTCAAGCTCACCTTAACCCTAACCATATTCCTCACCCTAAACTTCACTCTAACCCTAATGCTAACTCTAACACTCAACCTAACCCTCACACTATCACTTACCCACACGATAAACCTAAAACTAACCCTAAACGTCACTCTCACCTTAACCTTCAACCTAACCCTAACCCTAACCCTAACCCGAAAGCCTCACCCTAACCCTAACCATAACTCTTACACTAATCCTAAACCTAACCCTCACCCTAACGCTAACCCTTACACTAACCCTAACCCTAACTCTCACCTAACCCTCAGCCTAACCATAACCCTAACCCTGACCCTCACCCTAACCCTAACCCTCACCTGAAACCTAACCCTCACTCTAACCCTTATCCTCAACCTAACACTAAGCCTAACCCGAACACCAACCCTCCCACTAACCCTAACCCTCAGCCTAAGCCTAAACCTCACCCTAAACCGAACCCTAACCCTAACCCTCACCCTCACCTTAGCCCTCACACTAATCCTGTTGCTAAACCTAACCCTCACCCTAACACTAACCTTAACCCTAAACCTCACCTTAAGCCGAACCCTCACCTTAACCCTAACCAAAACCCTAACCCTCACCTTATCCCTAACCCTACCCCTCACCCTAAACTTCCTCCTAACACTAACCTAAACCTAGCCCTGAACCTCACCCTAACCGTAACCATAGCCCTCACCTACACCCTCACCCTAAACTGAACTGTAACCCTCACTCTAACCCTAACAATAACTCTAACCCTAACCCTAATCTTAACCCTCACCCTCACCCTAACACTAACCCTAACCCAAACCCTCACCCTCACCCTAACCCTCAGCCTCACCCTCAAACTCAACTTCAACCTAAACCTCACCCTCACACTAGCGCTCATCCTAACCCTAACCCTAACACTAAACCTCACCTGCACCCTCATCCTTACCCTCAGCCTAAACCTAACCCTATCTCTAATCATAACCCTAACCCTCACCCTCACCGTAACCCTCACCATAACAATTACCCTAACACTCACCCTAACCTTAACCGTAAACCTTACACTAAAGCTAACCCTCACCCTAACCCTCACCCTAAACATAACCCTAACCCTCATCATAACCCTAAATTTCACCCTCAACCTAGTCCTCACCCTAACCACAAGCCTCACCCTAAACCTCACCCTCACACCAGCCCCAAACTAAACCTAACCCTAACCCTCACCCTAACCCTAACTCTAAACCTAACTCTCACCCTCACCCTCATCCTCACCCTCAGGGTAACTCTAATCCTATCCATATTCCTAAACCTAAACCTCACCCTCACCCTAAACATCACCCTAATTCTTACCCTCACACTAATCCTAACCCTAACCCTAACCATAACTCCCACACTAAACCTAACCCTCACCCTAACTGTAACCCTACCCCTTACCCTAACCCTCACCTTAACCCTAAAGCTAATCCTCACCCTAAACCTCACAGTCACCCTAAACCTGACCCTAACCCTAATCCTAACGCTAACCCTCACCCTAACCCTAACCCTCACTCTGACCCTAACCCTCACCCTAAACCTCATCCTAATCCTAACACTATCCCTCAGCCTATCCCAAACCCTAACACTAACCCTAAACCTAACCCTCACCCTAAACCTCACCCTTACCCTAATCCTAACCCTCACCCTAAACCTAACCCTAACACTCACCCAAAAACTCAACCTCACCCTCAATCTAACCCTAACCCTCACCCTAACCCTCACCATCACCATAACCTTCACTCTTACCGTAACCCTCAATCTCACCCTAACATTCGCCCTTACCCTTATTGTTCCTCTCACCCTAACCCTCACCCTAACCCTAACCCTCACCCTAACCTAACCTGAACTCTCACCTTAGCCCTCAACCTAAAGCTAATGCTAACCCTAACACTCACCCTAACCCTAACCCTTAACCTCACCCTAAACCTAACCCTAAAACTAACCCTCACTCTCACCCTAAACCTCACCCTAAGCCTAACCCTCACCCAAACACTTACCCTCACCCTAACAGTAACCCTGATGCTAAACCTCACCCCACCCGCAACCTCACCGTAACCGTAACCCTAAACCTAACCCTAACAATAACACTAACCCTCACCCTAACCCTAACCTCACACTCACCCTAACCCTCACCCTAAAACCTATCTTCACCCTAACCCTCACCCTAACTCTAAACCTAACCCTAAACCTCACCCTAACCCAAACACTAACCGTAACCCTTAAACTAACCCTGAATTTCACCCTAACCCTAACCCTGCCCCTCATCTTAACCATCATCCTAACCCTAACTCTAAACCCTCACCCTGACCCTAAACCTAATCCTAAACCTCACCTGCACCCTAAGAGTCACGCTCACCGTCACCCTCACCCTAACCCTCAATCTCACCCTAAACATCAACCTATACCTAACCCTCACCCTAACCCTAAGCCTAACACTCATCCTAACCCTAACCCTCACCCGCATCTAATCCTCAGCCTATCCCTAACCCTAACCCTAACGCTCACACTCACCCTAACCCTAACCCTCAAACTCACCCTCACCCTCAGCTTAAACCTAAGCCTAACAATAACCCTAACCATAACCCTCACAATCACCCTCATCCTAAGCCTAAGCCTAACCCTAAACGTAACACTCAAACTCACCCTCACCCTAACCCTAACCCAAACCCTCAACCGAACCCTCACCCTCAACCTAAGCATCAACCTAAACCTAACCCTCAAACTAACCTTTAGCTTAACCCTCAATCTAACCTTAACCCTCACACTCACCCTCACCCTCAGGCTCACCCTAACCCTAATCCTAACCCTAACCCTAACCCTCACCCTCACCCTCAACCTAAACCTATTTCTAACCCTCACCCTCCTCCTATCCCTAACCCTAACCCTAACCCTCACATAACCCTAACCCTAACCTTCAACGTCATCCTAACCCTCACCATTACCCGAACCCTCACCCTAACCCTAACCCTCACCCACACCCTAACGCTCAAGCTCACCCTCACCCTAAACCTCAACTAATCATCACACTAACCCTCACCCTAATCCTAACCCTAAACCTCACCATAACCCTAAGCATAACCATAAACCTAACCCTCACCCTAACACTCACCCTAAACCTAAACCTCTCCCTAACCCTAAAACTCACCCTAATCCTCACCCTAACCCTCACTCTCACACTCACCCTCACCCTAACCCTCACCCTAACCCTAATGCTAACTCTAACACTCACCCTAACCCTCATGCTATCACTTACCCACACCCCAAACCTAAGCCTAACCTTAAACCTCACCCTCACACTAAACCTCACCCTAACCCTTAACCTAATCCTAACCGTCACCCTCACCCTATCCCTAACGCTAACCCTAACCCTCACATAAACCTAACCCTAAACTTCAACGTCACCCTAACCCTCACCATTACCCGAACCCTCACCCTAACCCTAACTCTCACCCACACCCTAACGCTCAAGCTCACCTTCACCCTAAACCTCAACTAATCGTCACCCTAACCCTAACCATTACCTCAACCAAGACCCTCAGCCTAACCCTCAACTTCACCCTAACCCTCACCCTCACCCTAGACTTCACCCTAACCATAAACATAACCCTAACCCTAAACCTTACCCTCACCCTCAGGCTCACACTCAGCTTAAACCTAACCCTATCCCTAATCGTATCCCTACCCTCACCCTCAATCTAAGCCTCACCATAACCTTTACCCCACCCTCACCCTCACCCTAAACGTAACCCTCAAACTAAACCTAACCCTCATCCTAAACTTAACCCTCCCCCTCCCCCTAAACATAACCCTAACCCTAAAGCTCACCCTCACGCTAGCCTTCACCCTAACCCTAATTCTAACCCTAACCCTTATCCTCACCCTAAACCTCACACTAGCCCTAACCCAAATCCTCAGTCTAACCCTAACCCTAACCATTACCATAACCCTCAACTTCAGGCTAACCCTCACCGTTACTCTTACCATCATGCTCATCCTAACCCTCACCCTAAACCTAACCTAATCCATCACTATAACCCTAACCCCCACCCTCACCATCACCCTCATTGTAACCCTATGCCTAAGCCTAACACTAACCCTTTCCCTCACCCTCACCCTAGCCCTCACCCTAAACCTAATCCTAACCCTAACCCTAACCCTAACTCTCACCCTAACCCTAAGGCTAAACATCACCCTAAGCCTAATCCTTTCCCCAACCATCACCCTCAACCTTACCCTAAGCCTAAGCCTAATACTAATCCTAACCCTCACACTCACCCTCACCCTAAACCTAATCCTAACCCTAACCCTAACCCTAAACCTCAACCTAACCCTCACCCTAAACCTAACGCTAACCCTAACACTGGCACTAACCCTAACAGTCACCATATCCCTCAGCCTCAACCTAACTCTAACTCTAAAGCTCACCCTCACCCTATCCCTAATCCTAACCTTATCCTTAAACCTCACACTAACCCTAACCCTAAATCTCACCCTCACCCTCACCGAAACCGTAACTCTAACCCTAACCCTAACATTAACACTAATCCTAACCCTAAAACTAACCCTAACCCTAACGCTAAACTTCACCCTGAGCCTCACCCTAATTGCAAATGTAACCTAACCATAACACTTACAATGATCCTAACCCTAATCCTAACCATCACCCTCACCATAACCCTAATCCTCACACTAACCCAGACCCTAACCCTAACCCTGACCCTCACTGTAACCCTCACCATCATCTTAAGCCTCACCCTCACCCTAACCCTAACCCTCACTCTAACCCTTTACCTCACCCTAACACTAAGCCTAAACAAAAACTCACCCTAACCCTCACCCTCAACTTAACTGTAAACCAAAACCTAACGATCAACCTGACCCTCACCCTAACCCTAACCCTAAACCTAACCCTAAACCTCACATTAACCCTAACTCTCACCCTAACCCTAAACCTACCCCTCATCCTAACCCTCATGCTAACTCTAAACCTCACCTTTACCAGGACCCTAACCCTATCCCTAACCATAAACCTCACATTAAGACTAACTCCAAAACTATCCCTAAGCCTAACCCGTACCCTAACCCTAAGTCTAACACTTTCCCTAACCTTAAACCTTACCTAAACCCTCTCCCTCAGCCTAACCCTAACCCTAACCCTAACCCTGACCCTCACCTTAGCCCTAACCATAAACCTAATCCTAACCCTAACCCTCATCCTAATCTTCACCCTAATCCTAACCCTAACCATCACAAAAAACCTATTCCTCACCCCACCCTACCCCTCAGCCTAACCCTAAGCCTAAGCCTAACCCTAACCCTAAACCTCACCCTCAACCTAGCCCCCACCCTAACCCTAATCCAAACGATAACCCTCAACCTAACCATCACCCTAAACCTAACACTAAACCTCACACTAAACCTAACCCTAACCCTCAACCTAAACATAACACTCATCCATACAGTAACTCTAACCCTAAACCTCACCCTAACCCTAACCCTAACCCGAACCCTAAACCTCACACTAAACCTAACCCTAAACTTAACCCTCACCCTAGCTCTCAACCTAACCCGAATCCTAACCCTATACCTCATCCTAAACCGCACCCTAAACCTAACCCTAAAACTCATCCTAACCCTAAACCTCACCCTCACCCTCAACCTAACCCTAAGCATAAACCTAACCCTAACCCTGACCCTCACCTTAGCCCTAACCCTAAACCTAATCCTAACCCTAACCCTCATCCTAATCTTCAACCTCACCCTCACCCTAACCATAATCCTAATTGTAACCCTGTCCCTAACCCTAACCCTCACACTAACCCTAACCCAAACCCTAACCCTAACACTAATCCTAACACTAACCCTCACAGAAACCCTCACCCTAACACTAACTCTAACACTAAACCTCACCCTCACCCTAACCCTAAACCTCACCCTCACCCTAAACCTCACCCTCACCCTCAGCTTAAACCTAAGCTTAACTCCAACCCTAACACTAATCCTCACACTCACCCTCACCCTAACCCTAAAGTTAATCCCAGCCCTAACCCTAACCCTCACCCTAACACTCACCCTAGCCCTCACCCTAACCTTTATCCTAACCCTAAACCTCATCCTGACCCTCAACCTAACCCTAACCCTAACCCTCACCATAACCATAACCCTAACACTCACTCTCTTGCTAGGCCAAAGCCTAAGCCTAAGCCTAACCCTAACCCTCACCCTAACTCTAAACATAACACTTACCCTAAATCTAACCCTAAAACTCACCCTCACCCTAACCCTAACCCTAAATCTAACCCTAACCCTAAACCTAAAGCTCATCCTAACCCCAAACCTAACCCTCACCCTTACCCTCACCTCAACCGTAAACCTAACCCTAACCCTAACAATAACCCTAACCCTAACCCTAACACTCACCCTATCCCTAACCCTAACACTCACCCTAACCATAACCCTCACCCTAACCCAAACCCTCACCCTAACCCTAACCCTAACACTAACCCTAACCCTAAACCTCACCCTAACCCTCATCCTAACTCTAACACTAACCCTCACCCTAACCCACACCCTAAACATAACTCTACCGCTAAACCTGACCCTCACACTGACCCTAACTCTAACCACAACCCTAACACTAAACCTCAACCTAACCCTTACCCTCACACTCACCCTCACAGTAACCGTAACCCTAACTCTAACCCTAACAATAACCCTAACCCTAACCCTCAACCTAACACTTACCCTCACCCTAACACTAACCCTAACCCTAAAACTAACCCTCACACTCACCCTAACCCTCACCCTAATCCTAAACCTCATCCTAACCCTAACCCTAACCCTAACCCTCTCCCTCACCCTAGCCCTCACCCTAATCCTAATTCTAACCCTCACCCTCACCATAATCTTAATCCTCATTCTCACCCTAAAACTCACATTAACCCTAACCCTAATTCTCAATTTAACCCTCACCCTAACCATATCCCTAACCATTATCCTAACCCTCACCCTAACCCTAACCCTGACACTTATCTTAACCCTCACCCTCAGCCTAACCCTAATCCTCATCCTCACCCTAAACCTCACACTAACCCTAACGCTAATCTTCAATCTAACCCTCACCCTGACCATAACCCGAAACCTTACCCTAAACCTCACCCTAACCCTAACCCTAACCCTAACTCTAACTCTAAACCTAACCCTAAATCTAAACCTCATCCTAACACTAACCCTAACACTCACCCTCACCATCACCCTCTGCCTAACCCTCAGCCTAATGCTAACCCTAACCCTAACCCTCATAATCACCCGCACCCTCACCCTCACCATAACTCTAAACCTAACCCTCTCCCTAAACCTAACCCTAAACCTCAACCTAAACCTCACCTTCACCCTAACGCTAACACTAACCCTAACCCTAAACCTCACACTAACCATCCCCCCTAACCCTAACCCTAACAATAACACTAACCCCAACACTAACCCTAATCCTAACCCTAACCATAACTTAACTGTAACCATAACACTAACAATCACCCTGACCCTAACCCTAACCCTAACCCTAACCCTAACCCTCAACTCACCCTCACCGTAACCCAAATCTAAAACCTAACCCTATCCCTAACACTAAACCTCAACCTAACCCTCAGCCTAGCCCTCACCCTAAACCTAATCCTAACCCTAAACCTCATCCTAACACTCACACTAACCCTAACCCTAATCCGAACCCTAACCTGAACCCTAACACTGACCCTCATGCTCGGCCTAAGCCCAAGCCTAAGCCTAATCCTACCCCTAAACCTAACCCTCACCCTAACCCAAACCCTAACATTACCCCTAATCTCACCCTCAACATAACCCTAACTCAAACCCTAACCCTAAACTGAACCTCATCCTAACCCTAACCCTAACACTCAACCTCACACTAACCATAAAAATCACCCTAACCCTAACTCTCACCCTAACACTTAACCTCACCCTAACACTAACGGAAACGCTAACACTAACGCTCACACTAACCCAAACATCACCCTAATCCTAAACCTCACCCTAACACTAAACCTAACCCTCAACCTCACCCTAGCCCTCACCCGGACACTAACCCTAATTCTCACCTTAAACCTCACACTAACCCTAACTCTAATACTCAATCTAACTCTCACCCTCAACCTAACCCTAATCCTAAACCTCACCCTTACCGTAACCCTCACCCTCAGCCTAATCCTCACCTTTACCCTTAGCATCACACCCACCATAACCCTCAACCTAACCCTCACCCTAAACTTAACCCTCATCCTAACCCTAACTCAACCCCTAAACCTCACCCTCACCTTAATCCTAATTCCAACCCTAACCCTAACGCTAAACCTAACCCTCACCTTCCCCCTAAACAGAACCCTCACCCTAAACTTAACCCTCAACCTAACACTTACCCTCACCCTAACCCTAACCCTCACACTAATCCAAACCCTCACCCTAATCCTAAACCTCACCCTAACCATTACTCTAACCCTCAACTTCACACTAGCCCTCACCCTAACCCTAATTCTAACCCTCACCCTCACCATAAGCATAAACCTCATCCTCACCATAAACCTCACACTAACTCTAACCCAAACCCTAATCCTCAATCTAACCCTAAACCTAAATCTAACACTAACACTTACCCTAACCCTAAACCTAAACATAACCCTCACCCTTATCTTAACCCTCACCCTCAGCCTAAACCTCACCTATACACTTACCATCATCCTCACCCAAACCCTCTCCCTAAACATAAACCTCATCCTAACACTCACCCTAACCGAAAACTTAACGATCACACTAACCCTAACCCTCACCCTCAACCTCACAGTCAGCCAAAACCCTAAGCCTAAGCTGAAACCTCACCCTAAATCTCACCCTCACCCTAGCCCTCACCCTAACCCTAATCCTAACCCTAACCTTCATCCTAACCCTCACCCTAACCCTAACCATAACCATAACCCTAACCCTAATCCTCACCCCCACCCTCACTTTCAACCTAAACCTAAGCCTACGCTTAACACTAACCCTAACCCTCACACTCACCCTCACCCTAAACCTAATCCTAACTCTTACCCTAACCCTAATCATAAACCTCAAACTAATCTGCACCCTAATCTTAACCCTAACACTAACCCTAACCCCAACCCTAACCCTGGACATAAATCTCCCCCAAACCCTAAATCTAACCCTAAAACTAACCATCACCCTAACCCAAATCCTAAGCCTAACCCTCAACCTAACCCTAACCCTCACCCTCACTGTAAATATAACACTCATCCTAACCCTCACCCAAACCCTAACTGTAACCCTAAACCTCACCCAAACACTAACAATACCCCTCACCCTCACCCTAGCTCTCACAATAACACTAATCCTAACATTAATCCTCATCCTAACCCTGACCCTAATCCTAAACCTAACCCTCACCCTAATCCTAAGCCTAACCCTAACCCTCAACCAAAACCTAACACTCATGCTCACCATAACCCTAACCCTAAAACTCACCTTAACCCTAAACCTAACCCGAACCCTAATTCCCACCCATACCCTAACCCTAACCCTAAACCTAACCCTAAACCTAACCCTAATCCTAACCCTAACCCTAACCCTAACACTAACCCTAACCTTAACCCTCATCTTCAGCCTCACCATAAAACTAACCCTAACACTAACTCTTACACTAACCCTAACCCTACGTCTCACCATAACCCTAACACTAAAAACCTCACCCTAAATCTAACACTAACCCTCACCCTCACCCTCTCAGTAACCGTAACCCTAACCCTAACAATAACCTTAACCCTAACCCTATTCCTAACTCTCACCCTCACCCTAAACCTAATCCTAACACTAACCCTCACCCTAACCCTAATCCTCACCCTTACCATAACACTGACCCTTATCCTAACCCTCACCCTAAACATAAACCTCACCCTAACACTAACCCTGACCTTCAACCTAAGCCTAGGCCTCACCCTAACCCTCACCCTAACCATAACCCTAAACCTCACCCTAATCCTAAGCCTAACCCTAACCCTCAACCTAACCCTAACCCTCAGCTCAACTTAACCCTAACCCTAACCCTAAATTTAACCTGAACACTAACTCTCACCCTAATCCTAACCCTAACCCTCACCCTAACCCTAAAACTCACCTCAGTGTAACCCTAAGCCTAACCCTAAACCTTACGCTAATCATCACACTCACCCTAAACCTTACCCTAATACTATTTCTAAAGATAACCCTAACCCTCACCCTCAGCCTCAAATTAACCCTAACTCTTACCCTAAACCTCACCCACACCCTAACACTAAACCTAACCCTAACCGTAAACCACACCCTAAACCTCACCCTAAACATAACCCTCAACCTAGCCCTCACCCTAACCCTAATCCTAACCCTAAACTCAATCTAACCCTCACCATAACCCTAACACTAAACCTCACCCTAACCTTAACCCTCACCCTCAGCCTAAACCTAAGCCTAACCCTAAACCTAAACCTAACCCTCACACTCACCCGCACACTCACCCTAAATCTAAACTTAACCCTAACCCTAACCCTCACCCTAAAGCTCCCCCTAACCCTATATCTAACCCTAAACCTCACCCTCACCCTAAACCAAACCCTAACCGTAACCCTAAACCCCACCCTAACCCTAACCCTGACCCTAAACCTAACCATCACCCTAAACCTAATCCTCACCCCACCCTCACCCTCAGCCTAACCCTAAGCCTAAGCCTAACCCTAACACTAACCCTCACACTCACCCTCACCTTAACCCTAACACTAACCCTAACACAAACCCTAAACCTCACCCTAACCCTAACCCTAACCCTCACCCTCACACTAACAGTAACCTTAACCCTGAACCTAACCGTAAAAATAAGCCTAACACTAATCCAAACCCTCACTCTAACCATAACATTCAACCTAAACCATTCCCTCACCCTAACACTTACCCTCACACTAACACTAACCCTAACACTAACCCTCACACTAACCCTAACCCTAACCCTAAACCTCAACCTAAACCTCACTCTCAACCTAACACTAACACTAACCCTAAGCCTCACCCTAAACCTAACCCTCACCCTAACCTTAACTCTACTCCTAAACCTCACCCTCAGTCTACCCCTAACTCTAACCCTAAACCTAACACTGAACCTCACCCTAAACCTAACCCTAACCCTCACCCTGAACCTCATGCTCAGCCTAAGCCTAAGCCTAAGCCTAACACTTACCCCACCCCTCACCCTCACCCTAGCCCTCACCCTAACACTAATCCTAACCCTAAACCTCATCCTATACCTCTCTGTAACCCTAACCCTAACCATCAGCCTAACCATAACCCTCACACTCACCCTCTCCTAACCCTAATCCTAATCCTAAGCCTAACCCTAACCTTAAACCTCAACCTAAACGTCATCCTAACCTTAACCCTAACACTAACTCTAAACCTAACCCTCTACCTAACCCTCTAAATAACCCTAAATCGAACCCTAAACCTCACCCTCACCCTAACCCTAATCCTAACCTGAACCCTAAATTTCACCATAACCCTAATCCTAACCCTCACACTCACCCTCACCATAACTCTAAACCTAACCCTAAAAATAACGCTAATCCTAACCCTAAACTTAACCCTAACCCTAACCCTAAAACTAATGCTAGCACTCACCCTCACCCTAACACTAACCCTAACCCTCACCCTCACTCTACCACTAACCCTCACCGTGACCATAACCCTAACCCTCATCCTAACCCTCACCCTAACCCTAACCCTAAACCTTACCCTAACACTAACCCTAATCCTCAACTTCAACCTCAGCCTCACCCTTACCCTAACTCTAAAACTAAACCTCACCCTCACCCTAAACCTTACCCTAATCCTAATCCTAACCCTAAGCCTAACCCTAACATTCACCCTAACCCTAAACTTCACCCTCACCTTCATGCTCAGTGTAATCCTAATCCTAAACCTATCCCTTACCCTAACCCTCACACTCACCCTAACCTTTACAGTAATCCTAAGCCTAAACCAAAGCCTAACCCTCACCCACACCCTAACCCTCACCCTCACCCTCACTCTAACCCTAACCCTAACACTAATCCTAACCCTAATCCTCACCCTCAGCCTCACCCTAAAACTAACTCTAACACTAAACCTTAACCTCTCCCTAACCCAAACCTTAAACGTAAACCTAAACCTCACCCTAACACTAACCCTAAACCTCACCCTCAACCTAGCCCATACCCTAACCCTAATCCTATTCCTAATACTCATCCTAACCCTCCCCCTAACCCTAACCCTAACACTCACCCTAACCCTAATTCTAACCCTAACCATAACACTAAAAACCTCACCCTAACCCTAACCATCATCCTCACCCTCACTGTAACCCTAACCCTAACCCTAACAATAACATTAACACTAACCCTAATCCTATCACTCTCCCTCACCCTCACCGTAACCATAACCCTAACCCTAACAATAACATTAACCCGAATCCTAATCCTAAACCTCACTCTCACCCTAAACCTAATCATAACCCTAACCCTCAACTTAACCCTAACCATAACCCTTACCGTAACCCTAACCCTCATCCGAACCCTCATGCTAAACCTAACCCTAACCTGAAACCTCACCCTATCACTAACCCTAACCCTCACCCTCACCCTAGCCCTCACCCTAACTCCAATCCTAACCCTCACCCTAACCCTAACCCTCACCCTAACCCTAATCCTAAACCTCACCCTAACCCTAAACCTAACCCTAACCCTCAACCTAACCCTAACCCTAAACCTCACCCTAAACCTAACCCTATACCTCACCCTAACACTAAACTTAAACTGAACCCTAACTCTCACCCTAAAACTAACCCTAACCCTCACCCAAACCCTAACTCACACCCTCACCCTCACCTTCAGTGTAACCCTAAGCCAAGCCCTAATCTTAACCCTAACCCTCACACTCAACCTAACCCTTACCCTAATCCTAATCCTAACCCTAACTCTAACCCTCACCCTCAGCCTCACCTTAACCCTAACTCTAAACCTATACCTCAACCTCACCCTAACCCTAACCCTAAACCTCACCCTAACCCTAAGCCTAAACCTCACTCTCACCCTAGCCCTCACCCTAACCCTAATCCTAACACTAACCCTCATCTTAACCCTCCCCATAACCCTAACCCTAACCCTCACCCTAAACCTAATCCTCACCCACACCATTACCCTCAGACTAACTCTAATTCTATCCCTAACCATAACATTCACACTAACAATAAACCTAAACCTCACTCTAACCCTAAACCTCACACTCACCTTCACCCTCAGCCGAACTCTAAGCCTAATCCTTACTCAAACCCTAACCCTCACACTCACCCTAAGCCTAACCCTAACCATAACCCTAACCCTAACCCTAAACCTTACCCTAACACTAACCCTAACCCTCACCTTAAACCTCAGCCTCACCCTTACCCTAATTCTAAAACTCAACCTCACGCTAACAATAAGCCTTACCCTAATCCTAATCCTAACCTTAAGCCTAAGCATAACATTCAACCTAACCCTAAACTTCACCCTCACCTTCACCATCAGTCTAATCCTAAGCCTAAGCCTAACCCTAACACTAACCCTCACACTCACCCTAACCTTTACCGTAATCCTAATCCTAATCCTAAGCCTAACCCTCACCCTCACCCTAACCCTCTCTCTCACCCTCACTCTCACCCTAACCCTAACACTAACACTAACCATAACCCTCACCCTCAGCCTCACCCTAACCCTAACTCTAACACTAAACCTTAACCTCACCCTATCCCAAACCCTAAACATAACCCTAAACCTCACCCTAACCCTATCCCTAAAGCTCACCCTCACCCTAGCCCTTACCCTAACACTAATCCTATCCCTAATCCTCATCCTTAACCTCCCCCTAACCCTAACGCTAACCCTCACTCTAACCCTAATTCTAACACTAAACCTAACACTAAAAACCTCACCCTAACCCTAACCTTAACCCTCATCCTCACCCTCACCATAACTGTAACCTTAACTCTAACAATAACATTAACCCTAACCCTAATCCTAACACTCACACTCACCCTCACCTTAACCGTTACCCTAACCCTAACAATAACATTAACCCTAACCCACATCCTAAACCTCACCGTCAACCTAACTCTAATCCTAACCCTAACCCTAACCCTCACCCTCAACCTAACCCTCACCTTAAGCCTAACACCAACATTAATCCTAACCCCAACCCTCGACCTAACCCTCCAACAAACCCTAAATATAACCCTAAACCTCACCCTCACCCTAACCCTAACCCTAACCCTAGCCCTAAACCTCACCCTAAACCTAACCCTAACCCTCACCCTCACCGTCACCCTCACCATAACTCAAAAGCTAACCCTAAAAATACCACTAATCCTAACCCTAAACCTAACCCTAAACCTAACCCTAACCCTAATGCTAACACTCACCCTCACCCTAACCCTAATCCTAACCCTAACCCTCACCTTAATGTAACCCTCAACCTCACCATAACCCTAACCCTCATCCTAACCCTCACCCTAAACCTAAACCTAACCCTAAACCTTACCCTAACCCTAAACCAAATCCTCACCCTAGCACTCACCCTAACCCTAATCTTAAACCTAATCCTCATCCTAACTCTCACCCTAACCCTATTGCTAAACCTCAACCTAACCCTCACCCTAACGCTCACCGTGACCCTAACCGTAACTTTCACCCAAACCCTAAACTTAACAGAACCCTAACTCTCACACTAACCCTATCACTTACCCTCACCCTAACCCTAACCCTCACCCTCAGCCTAACCGTAAGCAGATCCCTAACCCTAACCCTAACCCTCACACTCACCCTAACCCTTACCCTAATCCTAATCCTAACCCTAAGCCTAACCCTCACCATCACCCTAAATCTCACCCTAACCCTTACAATAACACTAACCTTAACCCTAACTCTCAACCTCAGCCTCACCCTTACCCTAACTCTAAGCCTAAATCTCACCCTCACCCTAACCCTAACCCTAACCCTAAACCTCACAATAACCCTAACCCTAAACCTCACCCTCACCCTAGACCTCACCCTAACCCTAATCCTAACCCTCATCCTAAACCTCACCCTAACACTAACCCCAACCCTCACCCTAACCCTAATCCTAACCCTATCATTCACTCTACCCATAACCCTCACCCTGACCGTAATCCTAACCCTCATCCTAACCCTCACCCTAAACCTAACCCTAAACCTTACCCTAACACTAACCCTAAACCTCACCTCCAACCTTAGCCTCCCCCTTAACTTAATTCTAAAACTAAACCTCACGCTCACCATAACCCTTTCCCTAATCCTAACCCTAACCCTAAGCCTAACCCTAACACTCATCCTAACCCCAAACTACAACCTCACCTTCAACCTCAGTCTAATCCTAAGCCTAAGCCCAACCCTAACCCTAACCCTCACACTCACCGTAACCTTTACCGTAATCCTAATCCTAACCCTAAGCCTAAAACTCAACCTCACCCTAAACCTCACCCTCACCCTAACCCTAACACTAACCTTAACCTTAACCCTCACCCTCAGCCTCACGCTAAAACTAACTCTAACACTAAACCTTACCCTCACCCTAACCCAAACCCTAAACGTAACCCTAAACCTCACCCTAACCCTAACCCTAAACCTCACCCTCACCCTAGCCCTTACCCTAACCCTATTCCTAATCCTCATCCTATCCCTCCCCCTAACCTTAACCCTAACCCTCACCCTAACCCTAATTCTAACCCTATCCCTAACATTAAAAACCTCACCCTAACCCTAACCCTAACCCTCATCCTCACCCTCACCGTAACCGTAACCCTAACCTTAACAATAACATTAACCCTTACCCTAACCCTAACCCTCACCCTCACCGTAACCGTAACCCTAACCCAAACAATAACACTAACCCTAACCCTAATCCTAACCCTATTCTTCACCCTAACACTCACCTTAAACTTAACCCTAACCCTAACCCTCACCCTCACGCTAGCCCTCACCCTAACCCTAATTCTAACCCTAACCCTCATTCTCAACCTAAACCTCACACTATCCCTAAACCTAATCCTCAATCTAACCCTAACCCTAACCCTTACCCTAACACTCAGCCTAGCCCTAAGCCTAACCCTTACCATAACCCTCACCCTCAGTCTCACCCTCACCTTTGCTCTTACCGTCAATCTCATCCTAACCCTCACCCTAACTCGAACCCTCATCCTAAACCTCACCCTAACCCTAACCCTATCCATCACCATAACCTTAAGCCCCACCCTCAGCATCACCCTAATCCTTACCATATGCCTAAGCCTAACCCTAACCCTAACCCTCACCCTAAACCTAACCCTCACCATCACAGTAACCCTAACCCTAACCCTAAGCCTCACCCTAAACCTAAACCTAACGTTAACCCTCACCCTAACACTCACCCTAATCCTTAACCTCACCCTAACCCTAAGCCTAACCTTCACACTAAACCTCATCCTCACCCTAAACGTAACCATACCCCTCAGCCTAACCCTCATCCTAACCCTAAACCTAAGCCAAACCCTCAACCTAAGCCTAACCTTAACCCTAACCCTAAACCTCATACTAACCCTAACACTCACCCTCAACCTCACCCTCACCCTCACCCTAACCCTAACCCTCAAACTAACCCTCACCCTCACATTAACCCTAACCCTAACCGACACACTCACCCTCACGCTAATCCTAACCCTAACACTATACCTAAACCTAACGGTAACCCTCACCCTCACCCTAAACCTAACCCTAACACTAACCCTAACCCTAACAATAACCCTGACCCTAACTCTAATCCTAACACAAACCCACAACTTAAACCTAACCCTAACCCTAAACCTCACCCTAAACCTAACCCTCACCCTCACTGTAACCCTAAACCTAAACCTAACCCTCACCCTCACCCTAATCCTAACCCTAATCCTAATCCTAAAACTCACCCTCACCTTAACCCTTACCCTAAACCAAACCCTCAACATAACCCTAACCCTCACCCTCAGCGTAAACCTAACCCTAACCCTAAACCTAACTCTCAACCTAACCATAACCCTAACCTTAATCCTAAACTCCACCCTAACCCTAACCCTCACCCTTACCCTAAACCTCACCCTAACCCTCACCCTCACCTTAACCCTAACCAAAACCCTAACGCTCAACCTAACCCTCACCTTAATCCTAACCCTAATCCTCATTCTAACCTTCACACTAACCCTAACCCTCACCTTAACCCTAACCCTAGCACTCACCATAAACTTCATCTAACACTAACCCTAACCCTAACCCTCAACCTCACCCTAACCCTAACCTTAACCCTAACTTTCACACTCACCCTAAACTGAACTGTAACCCTCACTCTAACCCTAACAATAACCCTAAACCTAATCTTAAACTTCAACCTCACCCTAACCCTAACCCTAAACCAAACCTTCACCCTCACCCTAACACTCAGCCTCACCCTCAACCTCACCTTCACCTTAACCCTGACCCTCACCCTAGCCCTCACCCTCACCCTAACCATAACCCTAACCCTAAACCTCACCCGCAGCCTCACTCTCACCCTCAGCCTAAACCTAACCCTATCTGTAATCATAACCCTAACCTTCACCCTCACCCAAACCCTCACCATAACCCTTACCCGCAACCTCAACCTAACCTTAACCATAAACCTCACACTAAACCTAACCCTCACCCTAAACCTAACGCTAACCCTCATCATAACCCTAAAGTTCACCCTCAACCTAGCCCTCACCCTAACCCAAAGCCTCACCCTAAACCTCACCCTCACACCACCCTCAAACTAAACCTAACCCTTTTACCCTCACCCTAACCCTAGCCCTCACCCTAACCGTTAATAACCCTCACCCTAGCATTCACCCTAACCCGAAACATAACGCTCACCCTCACCCTCATCCTCACCCTCAGTGTAACACTAAACCTATCCCTATTCCTAAACCTAAACCTCACCCTCACCCTAACCATCACCCTAATTCTTTCCCTCACACTAATCCTAACCCTAACCCTAACCTTTACTCTCACATTAAACCTAAACCTCACCCTAACCGTAACCTGACCCCTTACCCTAACCCTCACCTTAACCCTAAACATAACCCTCACTCTAAACTTCACCATAAACCTCACAGTCACCCTAACCCTGACCCTAAGCCTAATCCTAACCCTAAGTCTCACTCTAAACCTAACCCTCCCCCTCCCCCTAACCCTCACCCTAAATCTCACCCTAATCTTAACCTTAACCCTCAGCCTAACCCAAAACCTAACCCTCACCCAAACCCTAACCCTAACCTCCACTCTAACCCTAACATTCACCCTAACCCTAAACCTAACTTTAAGCCTCACACTCACCCTCACCCTCTCCTTAACCATAAGCCTAACCCTAACCCTCACCCTCAACCTTACCTTAACACTAAACCAAACCCTAACCCTCACTTAAACAGTAACCATAAACCTCACCCTCACCCTAACCCTAACCCTTACTTTATCCTCACCCTAACCCTAACCCACACATTAACCCTAATACTAACCATAACCGTAACACTACCAGTAACCCTAAACCTCACCCTAATTTGAACCCTAACCCTAAACCTCACCCTAAACCTCACCCTCATACCACCCTCAAACTAACCCTAACCCTAACCCTAACTCTAATCCTAACCCTCACCCTAACCCTATACCTCACCCTAACCCTAACCCTCATCCTAGCCCTCACCCTAACCATAACCTTAAAACTCACCCTCACCCTCACCCTCACCATCACCCTCAGCGTAACACTAACGATAACCCAAATCCTAACACTAAACCTCACCCTCACCTTAACCATCACCCGAATTCTTACCTTCACACTAATCCTAAACCTAACCCTAAACCTAACACTCACACTAAACCTAACCCGCACCATAACCTTCACCCTATCCCTAATGCTAACTCTAACACTCACCCTAAACCTCACACTGTCACTCACCCATATGATAAACCTAAACCTAACCCTAAACCTCACCCTCAACATAACCCTCACCCTAACCTTAACACTAACTCTAACAGTAATCCTAACCATAACCCTCACCCTAACGCTAACCCTTACCCTAACCCTAATCATAACCCTCACTGAAATCCTCAAACTAACCCTAACCCTAACCCTAACCCGAAACCCTCATCCTTACCCTAACCCTAACTCTAACACTAATCCTAACCCTCACCCTCACCCTAACCCTAACCCTCCCCCTAACCTTAACCCTACCACTCATCCTAAAACTCATCCTAACCCTAACCCTAAACCTAACCCTAATCCTAAACCTCACCATAACCTTAACCCTCACCCTCAACATAACCATAAACATAAACATAACTCTAAAAATAACCCTAACCCTAAACTTTATCCTAACCCTCACCCTCACCTTAACCCTAACCTAACCCTAACCCTCACCCTAAACCTAACCCTCACCCTCACCGTAAACCTAAACCTAACCCTAACACTTACCCTCACCCTAACACTAACTCTAACCCTAAACCTCACACTCACTCTAAACCTTACCCTAAACCTTACCCTCACCCTAACCCTCATCCTAATCCTTACCCTATCTCTAACCGTAACCCTCAAACTAACCCTAACCCTCACCCTAACCTTAACCCTACCACTTACCCTGAACCTCATGCTAACCCTAACCCTAAAACTAACCCTAATCCTAAACCTCACCCTAACCATAACCCTCACCGTCAACGTAATCATAAACCTAAACATAAACCTAAAAATAATCCTAACCCTAACCTTTATACTAACCCTCACCCTCACCCTCACCCTAACCCTAACCCTCACCCTATACCTATCCTTCACCCTCACCGTAAACCTATACAAAACCCTAACACTTACCCTCACCCTAACACTAACCCTAACCCTAAACCTCACACTCACTCTAACCCTCA
Organism: Dipodomys merriami; assembly: GCF_024711535.1. Taxonomy (NCBI): domain Eukaryota; kingdom Metazoa; phylum Chordata; class Mammalia; order Rodentia; family Heteromyidae; genus Dipodomys; species Dipodomys merriami. The sequence continues at coordinate 251,280 of NW_027206358.1, forward strand.
CTCTAAACCTAACACTAACCCTCAACCTTATCTTAACCTCACCCTAACCCTAACCCTTACCCTCACCCTAACCCTCAATCTCACCCTCACCCTAATCCTAACCCTCACCCTAAACCTCACCGTCATCATAACCTTCACTCTTACCGTAACCCTCAAACTCACCCTAACCCTCACCCTTACCATTATTCTTACCCTCACCCTAATCCTCACCCTAACCCTAACCCTCACCCTAACCTAACCCTATCCCTCACCCTAGTCCTCAACCTAACCCTAATGCTAACCCTAACCCTCAACCTAACCCTAACCCTAAACCTTAACCTCCCCCTAACCCTAACCCACACCCCAACACTTACCCTCACCCTAACCCTCACCCTAATGCTAACCTTAACGCTAAACCTCACCTCACCAGCAACCTCACTGTAATCGTAACACTAACCCTAACAATAACACTAACCCTAACCCTAAAACTAATCCCTAACCCACACTCTCACCCTCAACTTCATCCTAAATCTAACCCTAAACCACTCCATAACCTAACCCTAACCTCACACTCACCCTATCACTCACCCTAAAACTTTCCCTCACCCTATCCCTCACCTTAACCCTAAACCTAACCCTAACCCTCACCTTAAACCTCCCCCTAACCCTAACCCTAACGGTAACACTTAATCTAACCCTGAACCTCACCCTAACCCTAACCCTACCCCTCATCCTAACCATCATCCTAACCCTAACACTAAACCCTCACCCTAACCCTAAACCTAACCCTAAACCTCACCAGCACCCTAACAGTCACGCTCACCCTCACCCTCACCCTAACTCTAAACCTCACCCTAACCATCAAACTATCCCTAACCCTCACACTAAACCTAAGCCTAACACTCGCCCTAACCCTAAGCCTCACCCTCATCTAACCCTCAGCCTATCCCTAACCCTAATCCTAACGCTCACACTCACCCTAACCCTAACCCTCACACACACCCTCAGCTTTAACCTAAGCCTAAAAGTAACCCTAACCCTAATCCTCACAATCACCCTCACCCTAAGCCTAACCCTAACTCTAAACCTAACCCTCACGCTCACCTTCACCCTCACCACCCTAACCCAAACCCTCAACCGAAACCTCACCCTCAACCTCACCCTAACCCTCACCCTAAACCTAAACATCAACCTAAACCTAAACCTCACTCTAACCCTTAGCCTAACCCTACCGTAACACTAACCCTCAACTTAACCCTCAACCTCAGGCTCACCTTAACCCTAATCCTAACCCTAACCCTCATCGTCACCCTCAACCTAAACCTATACCTAACCCTAACCCTTAGCCTAACCGTAACCTCCAACCTAACCCTAACCTTCACCATAACCCTAACGCTAACCCTAACCCTAACCCTAAACCTCAGCCTCACCCTCACCCTCAGCCTAAGACTAACCTTATCCCTAACCCTCACACCTAACCTTACCCTAAAACTAACCCTAAGCCTCACCCTCAACCTCAACCCCATCCTAACCCTAACCCCAACACTCAACCCAACCTTCACCTTCACCCTCACCCTAACCCTCACCCTCACCCTAAACATCACCCTAACCCTAACCCTCACCCTAACCCTCACCCTAAACCTAACACTCACATTAACCCTAACCTTCACCCTAACCCTAACCCTCAACCTAACCCTTACCCTCACCCTAACACTAAGCCTAACCCTAACTTGAACCCTCACAGTAACCCTAAACCTCACCTTAACGCTAACCCTCACAGTAACCCTAACCCTCACCCTAAACCTTACCCTACCCCTCACCCTACCCCTCATTGTAACTCTAATCCCAACCCTAACACTCACTCTCACCGTCACCCTAACACTCACACTAACCCTAACCATCACCCAAACCCTAACCCTCACACTCTCCAGAACACTCATCCTCACTCTAACACTCACCCTCACCCCAACCCTCACCCTTACCTAATCCTCACCCTAACCCTAACCCTCACACTAACCCTAAACTTAACTTTAACCCTACTCCTAACCCTACCCCTCTCCCTAACTCTAACCGTAACCCTAACACTAACCCTCACCCTAATCCTAACCCTTACCCTCACCCTCACCCTAAACCTTACCCTTACCTTAAATCTCACCCTAACCCTAACCCTCATTCTACACATCACCCTAACCATAACCCTCACTCTAACCCTAACCCTATTACTCACATGAAACCTGACACTCACCCTAACCCTCAACCTAACCCTAACCTCCAACCTAACATTAACCCTCACCCTAACCCTAACGCTAACCCTCACCCTATCCCTAACCCTCGACCTAAACTTTATCCTCACTATAAACCTATCCCTCACAGTAACCATAATCCACACCCTAACCCTAACTCTACCCCTCACCCTAACATTCACTCTAACCCTAACCCCAACCCTCACCCTCACCCTCACCGTCACCCTAACACTCAGCCTAATCCTCAGCCTTATCCTCACCCTAACCCTAACCCTAAGCCTAACGCTGACCCTAACCCTCACCCTAAACCTTAACCTCACACTCACCCTAAACCTAAACCTCACCCTAACCCTAAACCTAACCCTAAACCTCACCCTAGCCCTCACACTAACCCTAATTCTAACCCTAACCCTCAACCTAATCCTAAACCTAGCCCTAACCCTTACCCTATCTCTAACCCTCACCCTCACCCTAGCCCTCACCCTAACCCTCATCCTCACATTAACCCTAACCTTAATAATCAGTCTAACCCTCACCCTAACCCGAACCCGAACCCTTACCCTAACCCTCACCCTAACATTAACACTCACGCTTATATTAAACCTCACCCTCAGCCTAACCCTCACCTTTACCCTTACCATCACCCTCACCCTAACACTCACCCTATCCCTAACCCTCACCCTAGACCTCACCCTAAACCTAACCCTAACCCTCACCCTCACCTTCACCCTCACCCACAGCCTAACACTAACCCTATCACTATTCATAACCCTAAACCTCACCCTCACCCTAACCATCACCCTAATTCTTACCCTCACACTAATCCTAACCCTAACCCTAAATCTAACTCTCACACTAAACCTAACCCTCACCATAACCTTAACCCTAACCCTTATCCTAACACTCACCTTAACCCTAACCCTAAACCTCACCCCAACCCTCAGCCTAAACCTCCCCATCACCCTAAAGCTGACTCTAACCCTAATAATAATCCTAAACCTCACCAGAACTCTAGCCTTCACCCTCACCCTAACCCTCACCCTAATCCTAAGCCTAACCCTCAGCCTAAACCTCAGCCTAATCCTCACCCTAACCCTAAGGATAACCCTAATCCTAACACTCATCCTAACCCGAACCTTCACCCTAACCCTAAACCTCACCCTAATCCTCATCCTAACCCTCACTCTCACCTGCATCCTCACCCTCACCCTAGCCCTAATGCTAACTCTAACCCTCACCCTAAATCTCATGCTATCACTTACCCACACCACAAACCTATCCCTAACCTTAAAACTCACCCTCACCCTAAACCTCACCGTAACCCTAAACCTAATCCTAACCCTCACCCTAACACTTACCCTCACCCTAACACTAACCCTCATACTAACCCTAAGCCTCACCATAACCATAAACCTCACCCTCACCATAACCTTAACCCTAACTCTAACAGTAACACTCACCCTAACCCTAAACCTAACACTAACCCTAACACTATCCATCACCCTAACCCTAACTCTAAACCTAAACCTCAACCTCAACCTAACCCTAACCCTAACCCTAAACCTCACCCTAAACCTAACCCTAAACCTCACCTTCATCGTAACCCTCATCCTAACCCTCACCCTAACCCTAATCCTAACCATCACCCTAACCCTAATCCTCAAGCTCAACCTCACCCTCAGCATAACCCTAACCCTAAACCTAAACCTAACCCTAACCCACACAATCACCCTCACCCTAACCTTAACCCTAAGCATAACCTATCCCTAACACTAACCCTCACCCTAACACTTCCCTTCACCCTAACACTAACCCTAACTCTAACACTAACCCTCACACTAACCCTAACTCTCATCTTAACCCTAAACCTCACCCTAACCCTAAAGCTAAACTTCACCCTCACCCTAGACCTCACTGTAACCTTAATTCTAAACCTAACCCTCAACCTAATCATAACCCTCATCCTCACCCCAAACCTGACACTAACCCTAACCTAATCCTCAATCTAACCCTCACCCTATCCCTAACCCTTAACCTAACCCTCACCCTAACCCTATCCCTCACCCTTAACTCTCACCCTCAGCCTAACCCTCACTTTTATCCTTACAATCACCCTCACACTAACCCTCACCCATACCCTAACCCTCACCATAGCCCTCACCCAACCCTAAACCCAACTCTCACCCTCACCCTCACCCTCAGCCTAACATTAACCCTATCACTATTCCTAACACTAAACCTCACCCTCACCCTAATTCTTAACCTCACATTAATCCTAACCCTAAACCTATCCATAACCCTACCCCTTATCCTAACCCTCACATTAATCCTAATTCTAACCCTTACCCTAAACCTCACAGTCACCCTAAACCTAACCCTAACCCTAATAATAACAGTAACCCTCACCCTAATACTAACCCTCAACCTCACCCTAACCCTCAACCTAACCCTCACCCTAATCCTAATCCTAACCCTCAGCCTAACCCTCAAACTAACCCTAAGCATAACCCTAAACCTCACCCTCACACTAACCCTCACTCTAAACCAAACCCTAACCCTAACCCTCACACGCAGCCTAACCCTTACACTAACCCTTAACCTCATCCTCACCCTAAACCTCACACTTAATCGAACCCTCAACATAACTCTAACCCTAACCGTCACCCTCACCGTCACCCTCATGCTAACCCTAACCCTAACCATCACCCTAACCCTAAAACTCACCCTAATCCTCACCTTAAACCAAACTCTCACCCTCACCCTCACGCAAACCCTGAACTTAACCCTAATGCTAATTCTAACACTCACCCTAACCCTCATGGTATCACCCACACCACAAACCTAACCCTAACCTGAACCCTCACCCTCACCCTAAACCTCACCCTAACCCTAAACCTAATCATAACCCTACCCCCCACCCTCAAACTAACCCTCACCATAACCCTTACCCTCACCCTCACCCTCACCCTAACCATAACCCTCACACTAAACCTAACCCTCACCCTAAACCTAACCCTACACCTCACCCTAACCTTCACTCTAAACTTAGCCCTAACCCTAACCCTCACCCTCATGCTAGCCCTCACCCTTACCCTAATTCTAATCCTAACTCTCATCCTCACCCTAAACCTCACACTAACCCTAACCCTAATCCTCAATCTAACCCTAACCTTAACACGTACCCTAACCCTCACCCTAACCCTAACCCTCACCCTTACTGTAACCCTCACGTTCAGCCTAACCCTCAACTTTACTCTTACAATCACGCTCATACTAACCCTCACCCTAACCCGAACCCTCATCCTAAACCTCCCCCTAACAATAACAATATCCATCACCATAACCCTAACCCTCAACCTCACCATCACCCTCAGCCTAAACCTATGCCTAAAGCTAACCCTAACCCTAACCCTCACCCTCACCCTAGCCCTCACCCTAACCCTAATCCTATCCCTAACCCTCATGCTAACCCTCACACTAACCCTAAGGATAAACATCACAAAAAGCCTAATACTCATATCCAACCTCACCCTCAGCCTAACCCTAAGCCTAAGCCTAATCCTAACCCTAAACCTCACACTCACCCTCACCCTAACCTAATCCCAAACCTAACCCTAAACCTCAACCTAACCCTCACCCTATACCTAATGCTAACCCTAACACTAACCCTAACCCTGACCCTCAACCTAACCCTCCCCCTCAACCTAACTCTAACCCTAAACCTCACCCTGACCCTATCCCTAATCCTAACCTTAAGTCTAAACCTCACCCTAACCCTAAAATTAACCCTCACCCTCACCCTCACCCTCACCCAAACCGAAAGTCAAACCCTAACCCTAACATTAACACTAATCCTAACCCTAAAACTAAACCTAACCCTAACCCTAAACTTCACCCTCATCCTCACCCTCACTGGAAATGTAATAGTAACCATAACACTTACAACAACCCTAACCGTAATGCTAACCATCACCCACTCCCTAACCCTAATCCTAACCCTAACCATCACGCTAACATTAACCCTCACCCTCACTGAAACCCTAACCCCCATCTTAACTCTCAACCTAACCCTAAGCCTAACCCTCACCCTAACCCTTAACCTCACCTTAATCCTAACACTAAGCCTAACCTAAATCTCACCCTAATCCTCACCCTCAGCCTAATCCTAACCCAAACCCCAACCCTCAACCTAACCCTCACCCTCACCCTAACCCTAACCCTAAACCTCACATTAACCCTAACACTCACCCTAACCATAACCCAAACCCTCACCCTAACCCTGACGCTAACTCTAACCATCACCATTACCAGAACCCTAAACCTAACCATAAACCTCACCTTAAGGCTAACTCTAACCATAAACCTAACCCTAACCCGCACCCTAACCCTAACTCTCACCTTCACCCTCACCCTCAGCTTAATCCTAAGCCTAACCTTAACAATAACCCTAACCCTCACACTCACCCTCACCTTAACCCTAATCCTAAACTTACCCTATCCGTACACCTAACCCTCACCCTAACCTTCACCCTAAGCCTAACCCTAACACTAACCCTAACCCTAACACTCACCCTAACCCTAACTCTAACCCTAAACCTCAACTTCACCCTAACCCTAAATCTAACCCTAACCCTAACCCTAAATCTCACCCTAACCCTAACCCTAAACCTCACCCTCACCCTCAACCTCACCATAAATATAAACCTAACCCTAACCCTAACAATAAACCTAACCCTAACCCTAAACCTCACCCTAACCATAACCCTCACCCTAACGCTAAACCTCACCCTAACATTTACCCTCACCCTAACACTAAACCTCACACTAAACCTAACCCTCACCATAAACATAAACATCACCCTAACCCTAACCCTCACCCTAACCCTAATTTTAAAACTAACCCTCACCCTAACCCTAACCCTCATCCTCAATCTAACCCTAACCCTAACCCTTACACTAACCCTCAACCTAAACCTAACCATCACCCTTACTGTAACCCTCAGGCTCATACTAACCCTCACCCAAACACGAACCCACATCCTAACCCTCACCCTAAACCTAACCATATCCATCACCATAACACTAACCCTCACCCTCAACATCACCCTCAGCCTAAACCTATGCCTAAGCCTAACCCTAACCATAAGACTCACTGTCACCCTAGCCCTCACCCAAACCCTAATCCTACCGCTAACCCTCATCCTAACCCTCACATTAACCTTAATGCTAACCATCACCCTAAGCCTAATACTTACCCCCACCCTCACCCTCACCATAACCCTAAGCCTAACACTCACCCTAACCCTAACCCTCACCCTCATCTAACCCTCATCCTATCCCTAACCTTAACCCTAATGCTCACAGTCACCCTAACCCTAACCCTCAAACTCACCTCAACCTCAGCTTAAACCTAAGCCTAACCATAACCCTAACCCTAAAACTTACAATCACCCTCACCCTAAGCCTAACCGTAACCCTAAACCTAACCCTCACCCTCACCTTCACCCTCACCTTAACCCTAACCCAAACCCTCAACCGAAACCTCACCCTCAACCTCACCCTAACCCTCACCCTCAAACTAAACATCACCCTAAACCTAATGCTCACCTTAACCCTTAGCCTAACCCTCACCTTAACCCTAAACCTCAACCTCACCCTCACCCTCAGGCTCACCCTAACCCTAATCCTAACCCTAACCCTCACCCTCATCCTCAAACTAAACCTATCCCTAACCCTAACCCTCACCCTAACCGTAACCTCTAACCTAACCCTAAGCCTCAACATAACCCTAACACTAACCCTAAACCTTACACTAACCCTAACCCTCAACCTCACCCTCAGCCGAAGCCTAAGCTTATCCCTAACCCTCACACTCAGCCTTACCCTAAAACTAACCCTAAGCCTCACCCTCACCCTCAACCTCAACCTAAACCTAACCCAAACACTCATCTGAACCTTCACACTCACACTCACACTAACCTTCAACCTCACCCTAAACATCACCCTAACCCTAACCCTCACCCTAACCCTAACCCTCACATTAACCCTAACCCTCACTCTAACCCTAACCCTCAACCTAACCCTTACCCTCACCCTAACACTAAGCCTAATCCTAACTGGAACCCTCACAGTAACCCTAAACCTCACCCTAACCCTAACCCTCACAGTAAACGTAACACTCACCCTAACCCTAAACCTACACCTCACCCTACCCCTCACTCTGACCCTAACCCCAACCCTAACCCTCACCCTCACCGTCATCCTAACACTCACCCTAACCCTAACCCTCACCCAAACCCTAACTCTCACACTCTCAAGAACACTCATCCTAACTCAAACACTCACGCTCAAAATAAACATAACCCTAAGCCTAACCCTCACCCTAACCGTATCCCTAACCCTCACACTAACAGTAACCCTAAACCTCACCCTTACTCCAACCCTCACGCTTACCTTCTCCTCACCCTAACCCTAACCCTCACACTAACCCTAACCTTAACTCTTTCCCTACCCCTCACCATACCTCTAACCCTCACCCTCACCATAAACCTAACCCTTACCCTCACCCTCACCCTAACACTCACCGTAGCATTAACCCTCACCCTAACACTAACCCTCATCAATACCTTAACCTTCACTGTCACCCTAACCCTAAGCCTCACCCTCATTCTACACATCACCCTAAAGATAACCCTCACCCTAACCCTAAACCTATCACTTACCTTAACCCTAACACTCACCCTAATCCTCACTCTAACCCTAACTTCCAACCTAACACTAACCCTAACCCTAACACTAAACCTCACACTAACCCTAACCATCACCCTAACTTAACACTAACCCTAACCCTCACCCTCAACCTCGCCCTCACCCTAACCCTAACCCTCATCCTCACCCTAAACCTCACACTAACCCTAACACTAATACTCAATCTAACCCTCACCCTCACCATAACACTTTCCCTAACCCTCACCATAACCCTAACCCTCACCCTTACCATAACCCTCACCCTCGGCCTAACTCTCACCTTTATCCTTACCATCACCCCCACCCTAAACCTTACCCTAAACCTAACCCTCACACTAATCCCCACCCTAAACATAACTCTACCCCTAAACATCATCCTCACACTAACCCTAACTCTAACCATAACCCTAACACTAAACGTCACCCTAGCCCTAACCCCCACACTCACCCTCACAGTAAACGTAACCCTAACCCTAACCCTAGCAATAACACCTCACCCTAACCCTTAACCTCATCCTCAACCTAAACCTCAAACTTAACTGAACCCTCACCGTAACTCTAACCCTAATCGTCACCCTCACCGCCACCCTCACACTAACCCTAACACTAACCCTCACCCTAACCCTAAACCACACCCTAATCCTGACCTTAAACCTCACTCTCACCTGCAACCTCACCCTAAACCTAAACCTAATCCTCACCCTAACCCTAATGCTAACTGTAACACTCACCCTAACCCTCAGGCTATCACTTAATGACACCATAAACCTAACCCTAACCTTAACCCTCAACCTTGCCCTAAACTTCACCCTGACCCTAAACCTAATCCTAAAGCTCAATCTCACCCTAAACCTCACCTTCACCCTAACCCTCACAATAACCCTTACCCTCACCATCACCCTCACCCTAACCGTAACCCTCACCCGAAACCTAACCCTCACCCTAAACCTAACCCTATCCCTCACCCTAACCCTCAAACTAAACTTAACCCTAACCCTAACCCTCAGCCTCATGCTAGCTCTCACCCTAACCCTAATTCTAACCCTAAACCTCACCCTAACCCTCATCGTCACCGTAAACCTCACACTAACCCTAAACCTAATCCTCAATCTAACCCTAACCCTAACCCTTACACTAAGCCTCAACCTAAACCTAACCCTCACCCTTACTGTAACCCTCAGGCTTATACTAACCCTCACCCTAACACGAACCCTCATTCTAACCCTCAGCCTAAACCTAACCATATCTATCCCCATAACACTAACACTCACCCTCACCATCACCCTCAGCCTAAACCTATGCCTAAGCCTAACCCTAACCCTAACCCTCACATTAACCCTAACCCTAACCCTCAACCTAACCCTTACCCTCACCCTAACACTAAGCCTAATCCTAACTTGAACCCTCACAGTAAACCTAAACCTCACCCTAACCCTAACCCTCACATTAAACCTAACTCTCACCCTAACCCTAACCCTACACCTCACCCTACTTCTCACTCTAAACCTAACCCAAACCCTAACCCTCACCCTCACCATCACCCTAACACTCACCCTAACCCTAAACCTCACCCAAACCCTAGCTCTCACACTCTCAAGAACACTCATCCTAACTCAAACACTCACCCTCAAAATAAACATAACCCTAAGCCTAACCCTCTCCCTAACAGTAACCGTAAACCTCACCCTCACTCCAACCCTCACGCTTATCTTATCCTCACCCTAACCCTAACCCTCACACTAACCGTAACCTTAACTCTAACTCTACCCCTCACCCTACCCCTCACCTTAACTCTAACCTTAACCCTCACCATAAACCTAACCCTTACCCTCACCGTCACCCTAACCCTCACCGTAACATTAACCCTTGCCCTAACACTAACCCGCATCCATACCTTAACCTTCATTGTCACCCTTACCCTAACCCTCAACCTCATTCTACACATCACCCTAAACATAACCCTCACCCTAACCCTAACCCAATCACTTATCTTAACCCTAACACTCACCCTAACACTCACCCTAACCCTGACTTCCAACCTAACATTAAACCTGACCCTAACCCTAATGCTAACCCTCACCTTAACCCTAAACCTCACCTGACCCTTACCCTCACTCAAACCCTAACCCTCACACTATCCCTAATCCTCACACTAAACCTAACACTACCCCTCAACCTAAACTTCACTCTAACCCTAACCCAACCCTAACCCTCACCCCCACACTAACCCTCACCCTAAACCTTAACCTCACCCTCACCCTAACCTTAAACCCTACCCTAACCCTAAACCTCACCCTAGCCCTCACCCTAACCCTAATTCTAACCCTAATCCTCAACCTAACCCTAAACCTCATCCTCACCCTAAACCTCATATTAACCCTAAACCTAATCCTCAAACTAACCCTCACCCTAACCCTAACCCTACCCCTTATCCTAACCCTCACCTTAACCCTAACCCTAACCCTCACCCCAACCCTCACCCTAAACCTCACCGTCACCCTAAACCTGACCCTAACCCTAATAATAACACCAACCCTCACCAGAACCCTAACCTTCACCCTCACCCTAACCCTAACCCTAACCCTCACCCTAATCCTAAGCCTAACCCTCAGCCTAACCCTCACCCTAACCCTAAGGATAACACTAACGCTAACCCTCACCCTAACACTCACCCTAACACTAACCCTCACCATAACCCTAAAACTCACCCTAATCCTGACCCTAAACCTCATCCTAACCCTCACCCTCACCCTACCCCTCAACCTAACCCTTATCCTAACCTTCACGCTAATCCTAACCATCACCCTTAGGGGAACACTCACCCTCAGCCTAACCCTCACATTTTCTCTTACTGTCATGCTCATCCTAACCCTCACCCTTACCCTAAACCTCATCCTAACACTCACCCTAACCCTAACCCTATCCATCACCCAAACATTAACCCTCACCCTTACCCTAACCATCAGCCTGACCCTAAGCCTAAGTCTAAGCCTAACCCTAACCCTCAACCTCACCCTAGCCCTAACCCTAAAACTCATCCTAACTCTAACGCTCATCTTAACCCTCACCCTAAAGCTAACCCTAACCACCACCCAAAACCTATTTTCACCTCCACCCTCACCCTCACCCGAACCCTAAGCCTAAGCCTAACCCTAACCCTAAACCTCATACTCACCCTAGACCGCACCCTAACCCTAATCCAAACCATAAGCCTCATCCTAACCCTCATCCTAAACCTAACCCTAAACCTCAACCTAACGCTAACCCTAACCCTCAACCTAACCTAACCCTCACCCTCACTGTAACCCTAACCCTAAGACTCACTCTAAAACAAAACCTAACCCGAACCCTAAACCTCACCCTAAACCTAACCCTAAACATAACCCTCACCCTAGACCTCACCCTAACCCGAATCCTAACCCTATACCACATCCTAACCCTCCCCCTAACCCTAACCCTAACCCTCACCTTAACCCTAACCCTCACCTTCACCCTCAGCCTAAAGCTAAGCCTAGGCCTAACTCTAACCCTAACCCTCACACTCACCCTCATCCTACCCTTAATCCTAAATCTAACCCTAACTTTAACCCTAACCCTCACCCTCACCCTAGCCCTAAACCTAAACCAAATCCTAACCCTAACCCCCATCCTAACCCTCACCCTAACCCTAACGCTAACCATCACCCAAAACCTATTTCTCACACCCACACTCACCCTCAGCCTAACCCTAAGCCTAAGCCTAACCCTAACCCTAACTCTCACCCTCACCCTAGCCTGCACCCTAACCCTAATCCAAACAATAAACCTTAACCTCACCCTAACCCTAACCCTCAACCTCACCCTAAGCCTAAACCTAAGCCAAACCCTAACTCTAAACTAAGCCTCACACTCACCCTACACCTAACCCTAATCCTAATCCCACCCCTAACCCTAACCTTCACCCTAACCATAAAACTAATTCTGATCGTAAACCTAACCCTCACCCTAACCCTAACCCTCACCCTCACCCTCAAGCTAACGTAACCTTAACTCTCACCCTAACCCTAAAACTCATCCTAATCCTAACCTTAACCCTCACTCTCACCCGCACCCTCACCCTAACCCTAAACCTAACCCTCACCCTAAACCTAATGCTAACTCTAACACTAACCCTAACCCTCATGCTATCACTTACCCACACCACAAACCTAACCCTAACTTTAACCCTCACCCTCACCCTAAACCTCACCCTAAACCTAAAACTAATCCTAACCCTCACCCTCACCCTAACACTAACCCTAACCCTCACCCTCACCATAACCCTCTCCATAAACCTTAACCTCACCCTCACACTCACCCTAACCATAACCCTCAAACTAAAACTAACCCTCACCCTAAACCTAACCCTACCCCTCACCCTAAACCTCACCCTAAACTTAAACTTAACCCTAACCATCACCCTAACGCTAGAACTCACCCTAACCCTAATTCTAACCATAAACCTCACCCCAACCCTCATCCTCACCCTAAACCTCACATTATCCCTAACCCTAATCCTCAATCTAACCCTAACCCTAACCCTTACCCTAACCCTCACCCTTACTGTAACCCTCACTTTTACTCTTACCGTCACACTCCTACTAACCCGAACCCTAACCCGAACCCACATCCTAACCCTGACCCTTACACTAACCTTATCCATCACCATAACCCTAAAGTTCACCCTCACCATTACCCTCAACCTAAACCTAACCATAACCCTAACCCTCACCCTCACCCTAGCCCTTAACCTAACACTAATCCTAATCATAAACCTCATCCTAACCCTCACCCTAACCCTAAGGCTCACCATCACCCTAAGCCTAAAACTCAAACCCACCCTCACCCTCAGCCTAACCCTAAGCCTAAGCCTAATCCTAACCCTAACCCTCACACTCACCCTCACCCTCAACCTAAGTCTAACCCTAAACCTCACCCTGACCCTATCCCTAATCCTAACCCTAACCCTAAACCTCACCCTATCCCTAACTCTAACCCTCATCCTCACCCCCACCCTCACACAAACCATAAGTCTAAACCTAATCCTAACATTAACACTAATCCTAACCCTAAAACTAACCCTAAACCTAACCCTAAACTTCAACCTCATTGCAAATGTAACCCTAAAAATAACACTTACAATAACCCTAACCCTAATCTTAAACATCACCATCACCCTAACCATAATCCTAAACCTAACCCTCACCCTAACATTAACCCTCACCCTCACTGAAACCCTAAAGCTCATCTTAACCCTCACCGTAACCCTAAGACTAACCCTCACCCTAACCCTTAACCTCACCCTAATCCTAACACTAAGCCTAACCTAAACTTCACCCTAAACTTCATACTCACCCTAACCCTAATCCAAACCCTAACCCTCAACCTAACCCTCAAACTAACCCTAACCCTAACCCTAAACCTCACATTAACGCTAACACTCACCCTAAACCTAACCCTACCCCTCACCCTTACCCTAATGCTAACTCTAACCCTCACCATTACCAGAAACTTAACCCTAACCCTAACCCTAAACCTCACCTTAAGCCTAACTCTAACCCTAACCCTAACCGTAACCCGCACCCTAAACCTATCCCTCACCTTCAGGCTCACCCTCAGCCTAAACCTAAGCCTAAACCTAACACTAACCCTAGCCCTCACACTCACCCTCATCTAAACCCTAAACCTAATCCTAACCCTATCACTAACCCTAACCCTCACCCTAACCCTAACACTAACACTAACCCTAACCCTCACCATAACCCTCATCCTAACCCTAACTGTAACCCTAAACCTCAACTTCAACCTAACCCTAAATCTAACCCTAACCGTAACCTTAAATCTCACACTAACCCTAACCCTAAACCTTATCATCACCCTAACCCTCACCGTAACCGTAACCCTAACCCTAACCCTAACAATAAACCTAACCCTAACCCTAAACCTCACCCTAATTATAACCCTCACCCTAACCCTAAACCTCACCCTAACAATTACCCTCACCTTAACACTAAACCTCACACTAAACCCAAACCTCACCATAACCCTAAACTTCACCCTAACACTAAACTTAACAGAACCCACACCCTAACCTTAATTCTAACCCTTACACTCATGCTAACCCTAACCCTCATCTGCACCCTAACCCTCACCCTAACCCTAACCTTAACCCTAAACCTCACCCTAACCCTAACCCTAACCCTCACCCTCAGCCTAACCCTAAGCCTAACCCTAAACCTAACCCAAACCCACACACTAACACTCACCGTAACCCGAATCCTAAACCTATCCCTAACCCTAAACCTCCCCCAAAGTCGCACCCTAACCCTAACCCTAACCCTCAACCTAACACTCACCCTAACCCTAACTCTAACCCTAAACCTCACCCTAACCCTAAACCTAACTCTAACCCTAACCCAAACCCTAAACCAAACCCTAACCCTAATCCTCACACCCACCCTCACACTCAGCCTAACCCTAAGCCTAAGCATAACCCTAGCCCTTACCCTCACAATCACCCTCACCCTAAGCCTAATCCTAACCCTAACCCTGACCCTAACCCTTAACCTCAACCTAACCCTCAACCTAACCTTAACCCTAACCCTAACCCTAACATTAACTCACGAACTAACCCTCCCCTAACCCTAAATCTAACCCTAAACCTAAACCTCATCCTCACTGTACGCCTTACCCTAATGCTCACCCTAAACCTAATCTTAACCTGAACGCCAACTCTCACCCTAACACTAAACCTAACCCTCACCCTAACCCTCACCTGCACCCTCAACATCAGCCTCAGCCTAAGCCTAAGCCTAACCCTAATCCTAACCCTCACACTCACCCTAACACTAACCCTAATCCTAATCCTAAACCTAACCCTAATATTCACCCTCACCCTAACCCTCACCTTCTCCCTAACCCCATCACTAACCCTAACCCTAACACAAACCCTCAGCCTAAACCTAAGCCGAACTCTAACCCTAAATCTCACCCTCACCCTTACCCTAACCCTAACCCTAAACCGAAACCTAACCCTAACCCTAACCCTAAACATAACCATCACCCTAGCCCCTCCCCCTAACCTTAATCCTAACCCTCACACTAACCCTCCCCTAACCCTAACCTTAACCCTCACCCTAATCCTGAGCCTCACCCTCAACTTCACCCGCAGCCTAACCCTAAGCCTAACCCTAAAGCTAACGCTAACACACACACTCACCCTCACCCTAACCCTAATCCTAACCCTATCCCCAACCCTAACACTCCTCCTAACTCTCACCCTAACACTAATCCTAACACTAACACTAACCCTAAACCTCAACCTCACCCTCACCCTAACACTAAATCTAACCCTAAAGTTCACCCTCACCCTAAACCTAACTCTAACCCTAACCCAAACCCTAAACCTCACCCTATCCCTAACCCTCACCCTCACCCTCACCCTCACCGTAAACCTAAACCTCACCCTAACAATAAACTTAAACCTAATCCCAACCCTCACCCTAAACATAACCCTCACCCTAACCCAAACCCTCACTTTCACACTTACCCTCACCCTAACACTAAACCTAAACCTAACACTAACCCTCACACTAACGATAACCCTAATCCTAACACTAAACCTAAACCTAAACCTCACCCTCTCCCTAAACATAACATTGACCCTAAACCTAACCCTCACCCTAACCCTCCCCCTAACCCTATATCTAACCATAAACCTCACCCTCACACTCACACTAACACTAACCCTCACCCTAACCCTACCCCTCACCATAACACACTCACCCTAACACTAACCCTAACCCTAACACTCACCCTCACACTAACCCTAACCCTCACCCTAATCCTAAACCTCACCTAAACCCTAACACTAACCCTAACTCTCACACTCACTCTAGCCCTCACCCTAACCCTAATTCTAACCCTCACCCTCATCCTAACCCTAACCCTCATCCTTACTCTAAGCATCACATTAACCCTAAACCTAATCCTCAATCTAACCCTCACTAAACATTAACCCTAACCCTAACCTAACCCTAACCCTTACACTACTCCTAAACCTAACCCTAACACTCACCCTTATCTTAACCCTCATCCTCAGCCTAATCCTAACCTTTAACCTTAACATCATCCACACCCTAACCATCACCTAAACCTAAAACTCATCCTAAACCTCACCCTAACTGTAAACCTAAACATCACCCTAAACCTAACACTCACCGTCAACCTCACGCTCAGCCTAAGCCTAAGCCTAAGCCATAGCCTTACCCTAACCCTCAACCTAACCCTCACCATAACCCTAACCCTAACCCTCACGCTAAACCTCACCCTAACCCTAAGTCTAACCCTAAACCTCCCCTCAACCTAAACCTAACCCTATCCCTAAACCTCACCCTAAACCTCACCCTAACACTTACCCTCACCCTCACCCTCAACCTCACCGTAACTCTAACCCTAACCCTAACAATAACCCTAAACCTAACCCTAACCCTAACCCTAACCATAAACCTCACCACAAACATAACCCTAACCATAACACTAACAATAAACCTAACCCTAACCCTAAACCAAATCCTCACCCCCACTGTCACCCTTAGCCTAACCCTAAGCCTAAGCCTAACCCTAACCCTAATCTTAACCCTCACCCTTAGCCTCACCCTCACCGCAAACTGAACCCTAACCATAACACTAACAATAACCCAATCCCGAACCCTAACCCTAACCCTAATCCTCAACCCCACTGTCACCCTCAGACTAACCCTAAGCCTAACCATAACACTAAGCCTAAACCTAACCTTAATCCTCAGCCTCACATTCACCCTAACCCAAACCCTAAACTTAACCCTCACCCTAACCCTAAGCCTAGGCCTAACACTAACCCTAACCCTCACACTCACCCTCACCCTAAACCTAATCCTAAACCTAACCGTATCACTAACCCTAACCCTTACCTTAACCCTCACCCTAGCCGTCAACTTAACCCGTAACCTGACCCGAAACCTCATCATAAACCTCACCCTAATTCTAAACCTAACCCTCACCCTAATGCTAACCCTAACCCTCACCCTCATGCTCAGCCTAAGCCTAAGCCTAAACCTATCCCTCACCCTAAAACTAACCCTAACACTAACTCTAACACTAACCCTAAACCTCACTCTGACCCTAACCCTAACTCTAACCCTAAACCTAAACCTAAACCTCATCCTAACCCTAACCCTAACCCTCACCCTCACCCTAGCCCTCACCCTAAACCTTACCCTAATCCTCACCCTAAACCTCACACTAACCCTAACACAAATCCTCAATCTAAACCTCACCCTCACCCCACCACTAACCCTAACCCGCACCCTAACCCTAACCCTCACCCTAACCGTAACCCTCACCCTCAGTCTAACCCTCACGTTTACCCTAACTGTCACCCCCACCATAACCCTCACCCTAACCCTAACCCTCACCCTAACAATTACCCTCACGATAACGCTAACCCCAACCCTACCTTTAACCCTCACACTAACCCTAACCCTCACCCTAATCCTAAACCTCACCCTAACCCTAACCCTAACGCTCACCCTGACCCTAGCCCTCACCCTAACACTAATTCTAACCCTCACCCTTACCCTAACCCTAACCCTCATACTCACCCTAAACCTCACACTAACCCTAACCCTAATCCTCAATCTAACCCTCACCCTAACCCTAACTCTCATCCTTACCCTAAACCTAAACCTAACCCTTACACTCATCCTAATCGTAATCCTCACCCACAGCCTAAACCTCACATTTACCCTTACCATAAACCTCATCCTAATGCTAACCCTAAACATAAACCTAACCATCGCCCTAACCCTAACCCTCACCCTCAACCTCACACTCAGCCTATCCCTAAGCGTAAGCCTAAACCTGAACCTCACCGTCACCCTCACCTTAAATCTAACCCTAACCCTAACAATAACACTAATCCTAATCCTAAACCTAACCCTAACCCCAAACCTACCTTAATCCTAAACCTCACCCTCACCCTAAACCTAATCCTAAACCTAACCCTAACCCTCACCCTAACCCTAACCCTCACCCTTACCGTAACCCTAACACTCATCCTAACCCTCACCCTATCCCTAACCCTAACCCTAAACCTCAGCATAACACTAACCCTAACCCTCACCCTCACCGTAGCCTTCACCCTAATCTTAATCCTAACCCTAATCCTCATCCTAACCATCACCCTAAACCTAACCCTAACCCTCACCCTAACCTTAACAATAGCCCTCAACCTTACCCTAACCAATACGTTCACCATAACCCCAACCCTAACCCTCAGCCTAACCCTAAACTTAACCCGAACCCTAACTCTCACCCTATCCCTAATCCTATCACTCAACCTAAACCAAATCCTCACCCTCACCCTCGCCCTCAGCAAAACACTAAGCCTAACCCTATCCCTAAACCTAACCCTCACACTCACCCTTATCCTAATCCTAATCCTAACCCTAAGCTTAACCATCACCCTCACCCTAACCCTCACCCTATCCCTAACTCTAACACTAACCATAACGCTAACCCTCACCCTCAGCCTCACCCTAACCCTAACTCTAACCCTAAAACCCACCCTCACCCTAACCCTAACCCTAACGGTAAACCTGAACCTAACCCTCAAACTAACCATAACCCTAACAATAACCCTAACCATAACCCTCGACCTAACCCTCCCACTAACCCTAAGTCTAACCATGAACCTCACCCTCACCATAACCCTAATCGTAACCTTAATCCTAAACCTAACCCTAACCCAAAACCGAACCCTAACACACACACTCACCCTCACCCTAACTCTAATCCTGACCCTAACCCTACCCCTGAACGTCCCCCTAACTCTCACACTAACCCTAACCCTAACACTAATCCTAACCCTTAACCTTAACCTAATCTTCACCCTAACCCTAACTCTCACCCTAACCCTAACCCTCACCCTCACCTTCACTGTAACCATAACCCTAACCCTAAACCTAACAATAACCCTAACACAAACCCTCACCCTCACCATAACAATTACCCTCACCCTAACAATTACCCTCACCCTAACACTAACCCTAAACCTAACTCTAACACTCACACTAACCCTAACCCTCACCCTAATCCTAAACCTCACCCTAACACTAACCCTAACCCTCACCCTGACCCTAGCCCTCACCCTAACACTAAATCTAACCCTCACCCTCACTCTAACCCTAACCCTCATACTCACCCTAAACCTCACACTAACCCTAACCCTAATCCTCAATCTAACCCTCACCCTAACCCTAACCCTCATCCTTACCCTAAACCTAAACCTAACCCTTACCTTCATCCTAATCTGAATCCTCACCCACAGACTAAACCTCACATTTACCCTTACCATAAACCTCATCCTAATGCTAACACTAAACGTAAACCTAACCATCACCCTAACCCTAAACCTCACCCTCAACCTCACACTCAGCCTATCCCTAAGCGTAAGCCTAAGCCTGAACCTCACCGTCACCCTCAACTTAAATCTAACCCTAACCCTAACAATAACACTAATCCTAAACCTAAACCTAACCCTAACCTCAAACCTACCCTAACCCTAACCCTCACACTTACCGTAACCCTAACCCTCATCATAACCCTCACCCTAACCATAACCCTAACCCTAAACCTCACCCTAACACTAACCCTAACCCTCACCCTCACCGTAGGCTTCACCCTAATCTTAATCCTAACCCTAATCCTCATCCTAACCATCACCCTAAACCTAACCCTAACCCTCACCCTAACCTTAACAATAGCCTTCAATCTTACCCTAACCCTCATGTTCACCATAACCCCAACCCTAAACCTCACCCTAACCCTAAACGTAACCCTCATCCTCATGCTCTCCGTAACTCTAACCCTAACACTAACATTAACACTAATCCTAACCATAAACCTAAACTTAAGCCTAACCCTAACCCTAATCCTAACACTCACTCTCACCCTAACCCTAATCCTAACCCTAACCCTCACACTAAACCTCACCCTCACCCTCCTTGTAACCCTAACCTTCATCCAAAACCTCACCCTAACCCTAAACCTAACCCAAAACCAAACCCTAACACACACACTCACCCTCACCCTAACTCTAATCCAAACCCTAACCCTATAACCTTGAATGTCCCCCTAACTCTCACACTAACCCTAACCCTAACACTAACCCTAACCCTAACTTTCAACCTAACCCTCACCCTAACCATAACTCTAACCCTAACCCTAAACCTCACCCTCACCTTCACTGTAACCGTAACCGTAACCCTAACCCTAACAATAAACCTAACCCAAACTCTAACCCTCACACTAACCAAAAGCCTCACCCTAACCCTAAACCTCACCCTAACCCTAACCCTAACCCTAGACCTCACCCTAATTTTAACCCAGACCCTCACCCTAACCCTAAACCTTACCAGAACCCTAAACCTAACCCTAACCCACACCTTTATCTTAACCCTCACCATAAGCCTTAACCTAACCATTACCCTTAACATAAACCTCACCCTAACCCTCACCCTAAACCTAAACCTCATTCTAACCGTCAACCTAAGCATCACCCTAAACCTAACCCTCAACCTCAAACACACACTCAGAATAAGCCTAAGCCAAATCCTAAGACTTACCCTAATCCTCACCCTAGCCCTCACCGTAACCCTAACCCTAACCCTAACCCACAAACTAACCCTCACCTTAACGCTAACCGTAATCATCACCCTAGCCCTAATCCTCACCCCCAACCTCACCCTCAGCCTAACCCTATCACTAACCCTCACACTCACCCTCACCTTAACCCTAATCCTAACCCTAACCCTAACCCTAACCCTAAACATCAACCTCACCCTCACCCTAACCCTAATCCTAACCCTAACCCTAAACCTCACACTAACCTTCACACTCACCCTCAACTTCAACCTCACCGTAACTCTAAACCTAACACTAATCCTAAACCTAACCCTAAGCCTATCCCTAAACCTCAACAGGACTCTCACCCTAACCTTAAACCTAACACTAACCCTAACCCTAGCCTTCGACCTAACCCTCCCCCTAACCCTAAATCTAACTATAAACCTCACCCTCACCCTTACCCTAAACCTCACCCTAACGTTAACCCTAACCCTCACCCTCACCCTCACCCTCAAGGTAACTCTAACCCTAACCCTAAAAATAACACTAATCCTAACCCTAAACCTAACCCTAACCTTAAACCTAATCCTAATCCAAAAACTCACCCTCACCCTAACCCTCACCCTCACCCTCACCCTAACCCTAACACTCAACATAACCCCAACCCTCACCCTCACCGTAGCCCTTACCCCAACTTACACCCTAACCTTAAACTTAACCTGAACCCTAACTCTCACCCTAAACATAGCTCTAACCTTCAACCTAAACCTAACCCTCACCCTCACCCTCACCCTCAGCCTAAGCCTAAGCCTAACCCTAACCCTAACCCTCACACTCAACCTAAAACTAACCCTAATCCTAACCCTAACCCGAACCCTCACCCGAACCCTCACCTTAACACTAACCCTAACATTAACCCTAAACCTAACCCACACCCTCAGACTCAACCTAATCCTAACTCTAACAATAAACGTCACCTTGACCCTCACCCTAACCCTAACCCTAAACCTAAACCTCACCCTAACCCTAAAACTCAAACTCACCCTGAGCCTAGCCCTCACCTTAACCCTAATCCTAACCCTAAACTTCATCCTAAACCTCCCCATAATCCTAAGCCTAACCCTCACCCTAACCCTAACTTTCTCACCCTCAACCTCACCCTCAGCCTAACCCTAAGCCTAACCCTAATCCTAACCCTCACCCTCAACCTCACCCTCAGCCTAACCCTAACTCTAACCCTAACACTAACCCTCATCCTCACTCTCACCCTAACTCTAAACCTAACCCTAACCCTAACCCTTACCTTCACACGCACCCTTACTTTAACCCTAATCCTAAACCTAACCCTATCACTAACCCTCACCCCCACACTAAACCTCACCCTAACCCTTACCCTAACACTAACCCTAACCCTAATCCTAACCGTCACCCTAACCCTAACTCTAACTTTTAACCTCACCCTCACCGTAACCCTAACCCTAACCATAATCCTAAACCTCACCCTAAACCTAAACCTTAACCTAACACTTACCCTCACCCTAACACATACACTAACCCTTACACTAACCCTCACACTAATGCTAACCATCACACTAAACATAAACCTCACCCTAACCCTAACTCTAACCCTCAACTTCAACTTAGCCCTCACCCTAACAATAACCCTCATCCTCACACTAAACCTCACACTAACCCTAACACTAATCCTCAATCTAACCCTGTCCCTCAGATTAACCATAACCCGAAACCTCACCCTTACCTTGAACTTCACCCTCAGCCTAACCCTCACTGTTATTCTAATTGTCACCCTCATCCTAACTCTCACCCTAATCCTAACCCTCATCCTAACCCTCACCCTAACCTTAACCCTAACAATCACCCTAACCGTAACCCTCACCCTAACCTTCAACATCAGCCTAACCCTAAGCCTAAGCCTAAAACTATTCCTAAACCTCACACTCACCCTAGCCCTCACCCTAACTCTAATCCTAACCCTATCCCTCATCCTAAAACTAAATCTAACCATAAACTGAACCAGCACTCTAAACCTAATCCTCATCCCCACCCTCACCCTCAGCCTAACACTAAGCCTAAACCTAAGCCTAACCCTAACCCTAACCCTCACACTCACCCTCACCCTAACCCTAATCCTACCCTAACCCTAACCCTAAACCTAAACCTCAACCACAACCCTCACCCTAAAACTAACCCTAACCCTAAACCTCACCCTTACTTTAGTCCTCACCCTAACCCTCACCCCAAACCTAAGCCTCACCCTCACCCAAACCTGAACCTTAACCCTCACCCTAACCCTACCCTTAATATTAACCCTAAACCTCACCCTAACCCTAACACTAACACTCACAATCTCCCTAGCCCTCACCCTAACCCTAATTGTAACCCTAAACCTCATCCTAACCCTCACACTAACCCTAACCCTAACACTCACCCTAACCATAAACCTGATTCTAACCCTCAAACTAAAGCTAACCCTGAGCCTCACCATAACCCTAACCCTAATCCTCACCCTAACTTTAAACCTAACCTGATCAATAAACCTCAACCTAACCCTGACCCTAATCCTCACGCTCACCCTAGCCCTCATCCTAAACCTAATCCTAACCGGAACCCTCATGCTAACCCTCACCCTAACCCTAACCCGAACCCTCACCTTAAACCAAGCCCTAATCCTATCCCTCACCCTAGCCCTAAACTTAACCGTAACCCTAATCCTCACCCTCACAATAGCCCTCATATTAACCCTAATCCTAAACCTAACCCTCATCCTAACCCTCACCCTAACCCTAACCCTAACCCTCACCCTCACAATTAGCCTAAACCTAAGCCTAACCCTAACATTAACCGAAACCTAACCCTCACACTCACCCTCACCCAAACCCTAATCCTACAACTAACCCTATCCCTAACCCTAAACCTCACCCTAAAACTCACGCTAAACCTAACCCGAAAATTAACCCTAACACTAACCCTCACACTAACCCTCACCTTAACACAAACTCTAACCCTAAACCTCACCCTCACCCTAACCATAAACCTCACCCTCACCCTCTCCCTCAGACTATCATTAAGCCTAACCCTAACACTAACCCTAACCCTCACACTCACCCTCACCCTAACACTCAGCCTTACACTAAGACTAAGCTTAAGCCCAACCCTAACACTAACCCTCACCCTAACCATAACCCTCACCCTAACCCTAACACTCACACTAAGCCTAACACTAACCTTCACCGTCACCCACAAACTCACCCTAACCCTAACCCTCACCCTGACCCTAACTCTAAGCCTCAACCTCATGCTCTGCCTAAGCCTAAGCCTAAGCCTAAGCCTAACCCAAACGCTCACCTAACCCTAACCCGAACATTAGCCCTAACTCTAACCCTAAACCTCACCCTCAACCTAACCCTAACCTTAAGCCTAACTCTAAAACTCATCCTAACCCTAACCCTCACCCTCACCCTAGCCCTCACCCTAACCCTAATCTTAACATTAAATCTCATCCTAACCCTCACCCTCACCCTAACCCTAACCCTCACCCTAACCCTAGCCCTAACCCTAACCCTAACCCTCAAACTAATCCTAACCCTCACTCTCACCATAAACCTAACCCTAACCCTCACCCTAACCCTAAACTTAACTGGAACCCTAACTCTCACCCTAGCCCTAAACCTAACCCTCAGCATAACCCTAACCCTCACCCTCACCATCATCCTCAGCCTAACCCTAAACCTAATCCTAATTCTCAGACTCAACCTAAACCTTACCCTAACCCTAATCCTAACACTAAGCCTAACCCTCACCATCACCCTAACCCTTACCCTAACCCTAAATCTAACACTAACACTCACCCAAACCCTCAGCCTCACCCTAACCCTAACTCTAAACCTAAACCTCCCTCTCACCCTAACTCTAAACCTAAACCTCACCCTAACCCTAACCTTAACCCTAAACCTCATCCTCACCCTAGCCCTCACCTTCACCCTAATCCTAAGCCTAACCCTCATCCTAACACTCACCCTAACCCTAACCCTAACCCTAACTCTCACCCTATGCCTAAACCTCACCCTCAACCTCAGCCTCAGTCTAAGCCTAAGCCTAACCGTAACAATAACCCTAACGCTTACCCTAATCCTAATCCTAACCATAACCCTAACCCTCACCCTCACACTATCTCTCACCTTAACCCTAACCCTAACACTAACCCTAACCCTAAACCTCACCCTCAGCCTCAACCTAACCCTAACAGTAACCATAATCTCACCCTCAACCTAAACCTAACCCTATACCTCACCCTAACCCTAAACATAAACCTCACCCTCAGCCTAGCCCTCCCCCTAACCCTAATACTAAGCCTAACCCTCATCCTAACACTACCCCTAACCCTAATCTTAACCCTCACCCTTACCCTAACCCTCACCCTCACCCTCACACTCAGCCTAAGCCTAAGCCTAACCTTAACCCTAAACCTCACACTCACACTAACCTTAAAACTAATCCTAATGCTGACACTAACCCTAACCCTCACCCTCACCCTAACCCTCACCATAACCCTAACCCTAATATTAACCCTAATCCTAACCCACACCCACAGCATCACCCTAACCCTTACTCTAACCCTAAACGTCACCCTGACCCTAACCCTAAACCTAATAATAAACTTCACCCTAACCCTAAACCTAAACCTCACCCCCACCCTAGCCCTCACCCTAACCCTAATCCTAACCCTAATCCTCATCCTAACCCTCCCCATAAACCTAAGCATAACCCTCACCTTAACCGTAACGTTCTCACCATCAACTTCACCCTCAGCCTAACCCGAAGCCTAACCCTAAACCTAACGTTAACACACAAACTCACCCAAAGCCTAACCCTAAGTCTAACCCTCAAGCTAACCCTAACCCACACACTCACCCTCACCCTAACCCTAATCCTAAACCTAACCCTAACCCTCAACCTAACACTCACTCTAACCCTGACTCTAAGCCTAAACCTTACAATCACCCTAACCCTAACTCTAACCCTAATCCAAACCCTAAACCTCAGCCTAACCCTACCCCTAACCCTCACCCTCACAGTAACCGTAAATATAAACCTTACACTAACAATAACCCTAACCCTAACCCTAACAATAAACCAAAACCTAACCCTCATCCTAACCATATCCTTCACCCTAATCCTAACCCTCACCCTAACACTTACCCTCACCCCAACCCTAACCCTAACCCTCTCACTCACCCTAACCTTTACCCTAAACCTAATCCTAACCCTAAACCTAACCCTCACCCTCACCCTAACACTCACCCTAACCCTAACTCCAACACTAACCCTAAACCTAACCCTCACATCAGCCCCACCCTAACCCTAACTCTAAAATTAACCTCACCCTCACCCTAACCCTAAACCTAACAATAACCCTAACACTAACAATAATCCTCACACTAACCCTCACCCTAACACTAAGCCTAACCCTTACACTCACACTCACCCTAACCCAAAAGCTAACCCCTATCCCTCAACCTTGCCCTAACCTTCACACTCACCATGATCCTTACCCTAATCCTCAACCTAACCCTAAACTTAACCTGAACACTAACTCTCACACTAACCATAACCGTAACCCTCACCCTAACCCTAACCCTCACCCTAGCCCTCACCCTAAGCCTAACACTAACCCTAAACCTAACCCTAACCCTCACCCCAACCCTCACCCTAACCTTAAATCTAACCCTAAACCTCACCCTCACCCTAAACCTAACTCTAACCCTAACCCTAACCCTAACCCTCAACCTCAACCTCACCCTAACCCTAACTCTAACACTCACCCTCACCCTCACCGTAACTGTAACCCTAAACCTAACCCTAACAATAACCCTAACCCTAATCCTAACCCTCACCCTAACCATCAACCTCACCCTATCCCAAACCCTCACCCTAAATCTTACCCTCAACCTAACACTAACCCTAACCCTAAAGCTAACCCTCACACTAACCCTAACCCTAACCCTAACCCTAAACCTCAACCTAACCCTCACCATCACCCTAACCCTATCACTAACCGTACCCCTAAACCTCACCCTCCCTCTTCCCGTAACCATATATCTAAACGTAAACTTCACCCTCACACTAAACCTAACCTTAACCCTAAACACCAGCCTAACCCTAACCCTTATCCTCATCCGCACCCTCAACTTCACCATAACTATAACCCTAACCCTAACAATAACCCTAACCCTAACCCTAACCATCACCCTAAACCTAATCCTCACCTCCACCCTCACACTCAGCCTAACCCTAGTCCTAAGCCTAACCTTCACACTAAGCCTCACACTCAACCTCACCCTAAGCCTAAACCTAACCCTAACCCTATCCCTAAACCTCAACCTAACCCTGACCCTCACCCTAACCCGAACACTAACCCTAACCCTAAACCTTACCCTAACTCTCCCCCTAACCATAACTCTAACCCTAAACCTCACCCTCACCCTAAACCTAACCCTAACCCTAAACCTCACCCTAAACCTCACCCTCACCCTCACCCTCCACCTCACCGTAACTCTAACCCTAACCCTAACAATAAAACTAACCCTAACACTAACCATAACCCTAACACTAAACCTAACCCTAACCATAACCCTCATCTTCAGCCTCAACCTAACAGCAATTTTTTTTTTTGGGTCCGGTCGTGGGGCCTGAACTCTGGGCCTGGGCGCTTTCCTTCAGCTCTTCAGCTCAAGGCTAGCACTCTACCACTTGAGCCACAGCGCCACTTCCGGCTTTTTTCTTTTTGCTTATGTGGGGCTGAGGAATCGAACCCAGGGACTCGAGCATGCAAGGCAAGCGCTCTACCACTGAGCCACCTTCCCAGCCCCCCTAACCGCAATCTTAACCCTAACCATAACACTAACAATAACCCTAACCCTAACCCTAATTCTCACCCCCACCCTCATCCTCAGCCTAACCCTAAGCCTGACCCTAACCCTAACCCTAACCCTCACCGTAACCCGAACCCTAACCCTAAACCTATACCTAAACCTAAACCTAAACTTAACCCTAACACTAAACCTAACCCTAATCCTCAGCTTCACCCTCGAGCTAACCCTCACCCTCATGCTCGGACTAAGCCTTAGCCTAAGCCTAAGCCTAATGGTACACCTGACCCTCACCCTAACACTAACCCTAACACTAACCCTAACTCTAAACCTAAACCTCACCCTCACCATAACCCTCAACCTAACCCTATCCCTCACCCTAACACTTACCCTCACCCTAAAACAAACCCTAACACTAACACTGATCCTCACACTAACCCTAACCATCAACCTAACCCTAAAACTAAGCCTAACCCTAACCCTCACCCTCAGCCTAGTCCTCACCCTAACCCTAACACTCATCCTCCCCCAAAACCTCACCCTAACCCTAACACTAATCCTCAAACTAACCCTCAGCCTCAGTCTACCACTAACCATAAACCTCATCCTAACCCTAACCCTCACGCTTTCAGTAACCCTCACCATCAGCCTAACCCTCACGTTTACCCTTACCGTCAACCCCACACTAAACCTCACCCTAACCATTAACCTCACTCTCATGCTAACCCTAACCCTAACACTAACCCTAACTCTAAACCTAAACCTCACCCTCACCCTCACCCTCAGCCTGAACCTAAGGCTAACCCTAACCCTAACATTAACCCTCACACTCATCCTAACACTCACCCTAACCCTAACCCTAACACTAACCCTAACCCCTAAGCCTCACCCTCAGCCTCACCCTAACCCTAATTATAACCCTAAACCTCACCCTCACCCTAACCCTAACGCTAAACCTAACCCTAACCCTAACACTCCCCCTAACACTCAACCTAACCATAACACTAATCACTAACCCTAACTCAAACCCTAACCCTAACACTAAACCTCACCCTCACCCTAACCTAACCCTAACACTAACCCTAACCCTAACCCTCACCTTCAACCTCACCCTCAGCCTAAACTTAAGCCTAACCCTAAACCTAACCTAACACACACACTCACCCTTAACCTAACACTAATCCTCACCCTAACCGTAACCCTAATCCTAACCCTCCCCCTAACTCTCACCCTCACACTAACCCTAACACTAAGCCTAACCCTAACCCTCAAGCTAACCCTCACCCTAACCCTAACTCTAACCCTAAATCTCACCCTCACCCTAACCCTAACTCTAACCTCAACCAAACCCTAAACCTCACCCTATCCCTAACCCTAAACCTAAACCTAATATTCACCCTAACCTTAACTCTAACCCTAAACCTCCCCCTCCCTCTAACCCTAACCCTAAGCCTGATGCTAAACGTCACCCTAAACCTAAACCTTACCCTAACACTTACCCTCAAACTAACACTAACACTAACAATAACCCTCCCCTTAACCCTAACCATCACCCTTACCGTAACCCTAACCCTCATCCTAATCCTCATCCTAAACCTAACCGTAACCCGAAACCTTACCCTAACACTAACCCTAACCCTCACCCTCACCCTAGTCCCCAGCCTAAAGGTAAAGCTAACCCTAACGCTCAACCTAACCCTAAACCTCAAGCTCAAGGTAACCATAATCCAAACCCTCACCCTAATCCTAAACTTAACCTGAACCCTGACTCTCACCCTAAACATAACCCTAACCGTCTCTCAAACCCTAAACCTCACCCTCACCCTCACCCTCAGTGTAACCCTAAGCCGAACCCTAACCCTAACGCTAACCCTCACACTCACCCTAACCCTTGCCCTAATCCTAATCCTAACCCTAAATCTAACCCTCAGCCTCAGCCTCACCTTAACCAAAAATCTCAACCTCACCCTAACCCTAACCCTAAACTTCACCCTATCCCTAACCCTAAACCTCACCCTCACCCTAGCCCTCACCCTAACACAAATCCTAACCCTAACCCACATCCTAACCCTCAACCTAACGATAACCTGAACCATCACTCTAAACCTAAACCTCAACCCCACCCTCACCCTCAGCCTAACCCTCAGCCAAAGACTAACCCTAACCCTAACCCTCACACTCACCCTCACCTTAACCCTAATCCTAACCCTAACCCTTAACCTAAACCTCAACCTAACCCTCATCCTAAGCCTAACCTTAACCCTAACCCTCACCCTCACCTTAGTCCTCACCTTAACCCTCACCCCAAACCTAACCCTCACCCTCACCCAAACCCGAACCCTAACCCTCACACTCATCCTAACGCTACCCCTAACCCTAATCCTAAACCTCACCCTAACCCTAACACTAACCCTCACAATCACCCTAACCCTAACCCTAACACTACCTCTAAACTTCATCCTAACCCTAAACCTGACCGTCAACATCACCCTCACCCTCACCCTTACCTTAACCTTAACCCTAACCCTAAACCTAAGAATAACACTAACCATAAACCTAACCCTAAACCTCACCCTCAGCAAAACTCTAACCCTAACCCAAACCTTCACCCTAACCCTAACACTGACCCTAACCCTAACCCTAAACCTCACCCTAACCCTAATCCGAACCCTCACCCTAGCATATATCCTAACCCAAATCCTAAACCTATCACTCACACTAACCCACACTCTAACCCTAAACCTAACCCTCACCCTTAATCTAACCCTCACCCTCAGCCTCAGACTCAGCCTAACCCTAATGCTAACACTAACTCTAACCCTAACACTCACCATCACCTTAACCCTAATCCTAACCCTAACCCCAACCCTAAACCACCCTAACACTAACCCTCAACATCAACCTAACCCTAACCCTAACACTCACCCTGGCACATACCCTAACACTAATCCTAACCCTAAAGCTCACCCTAACCGTCACTCTAAACCTAACCCTAAACCTAACCCTCACCTTAACACTAACCCTCACCCTAATGCTAACCCTCACCCTACCCCAACCCATAACCCTCACACTAACCCTAAACCTCACCCTCACCCTAAACCTCACCCTCACCCTAACCCTAAACCTCACCCTCACCCTAGTGCTCACCCTAAACCTAACCCTAACCCTAACACTCACCCTAACCATAACCCTCACCATAACCCTAACACTCAGACTAACCCTAAATCTAAACCTCTCCCTCACCCTCACCCTAACTCTAACCCTAACCCTCCCCCTCACCCTAAACCAAACCCTAACCCTAACACTCACCCTAACACTAACCCTAACCCTAACCCTAAACCTAACCCTCACACTCAACCTCAACCTACACCTAATCCTAAACCTAACCCTAACCCTCACAGTAACCCTCAAACTAGCGCTCACCCTAACCCTAATCCTAACCCTAAATCTCATCTTAACCGTCACCATAACCCTAAACCTAACCCTCACCCTAACCCTAACCCTAACCCTCACCTTCATGCTCGGCCTAAGCCTAACCCTAAGCATAAGCTTAAGCCTAAACCTAACCTTCACACTAACCCTCAACCTAACCCTAACCCTAACACAAAAGCTAACTCTAATCCTAAACCTCACCCTCACCCTAACCCTAAATCTAACCCTAACCCTAAACATAAACCTAACCCTCAACCAAACCCTAAACCTCACACTCACCTTAACAGTAAACCTAATCCTAACCCTAACAGTAACCCTAACCCTAACCCTCATTCTAACCATAACACTCACCCAAAACCTAACCCTCACCCTAACACATAAATTCACCCTAATACTAAACCTAACCCTAACACTCACCCTCACACTAACCCAAACTCTCCCCCTCACCCTAAACCAAATCCTAACCCTAACTCTCACCCTAACCCTAAGCCTAACCCTAACCCTAACCCTAACCCTGACACTCACCCTCAACCTACACCTAATCCTAAACCTAACCCTAACCCTCAGACTAACCCTCAACCTAGCCATCACCCTAACCCAAATCCTCACCCTAAACCTCATCCTAACCTTAACCCTAAACCTCACCTTAACCCTAACCCTCACCCTCATGCTCGGCCTAAGCCTAACCCTAAGCCTAACCTTAAGCCTAAACCTAACCCTCACACTAACACTCAACCTAACCCTAACCCTAACACAAAAGCTAACTCTAAAACCTAAACCTCACCCTCACCCTAACCCTAACTCTAACCCTAACACTAAACATAAACCTAACCCTCAACCTAACCCTAAACCTCACACTCAACTTAACAGTAAACCTAATCCTAACCCTAATAGTAACCCTAACCCTAACCCTCATTCTAAACATAACACTCACTCTAAACCCTCACCTTAACCCTCACCCTAACACTTAAATTCACCCTAACACTAAACCTAACCCTAAGAGTAGCACTCACACTAACCCTCACCCTCACCCTCACCCTAGCCCTCATCCTAACCCTAACCCTCATCCTCATGCTAAACCTCACACTAACCCTAAAACTAGTCCTCAATATAAACCTCACCCTCACCTTAACCCTAACCCTAACCCTCCCCCTAAACCTAACCCTCACCCTTAACTTAATCCTCACTCTCAGCCAAACTCTCACCTTTACCCTTACCTGCACCCTCACCCTAACCCTCACCCTAAGCCTAACCCTCATCCTAACACTCATCCTGACCATAACCCTAAGCCTAACCCTAATGCTAACCCTCACCCTCACCCTAGACATCATCCTAACCCTAATCCTAACCCTAAAACTAACCCTAACCCTAACCATCACCCTTAACCTAATCCTCAACCCCACCCTCACCCTCAGCCTAACCCTAAGCCTAAGCCTAATCCTAACCCTAACCCTCACACTCAGCCTCACCATAACCCTAATCCTAAACCCAACCCTAACACTAACCCTAAACCTCAACCTATCCCTCCCCCTAACCCTCCCCCTAACTCTAACTCTAACCCTAAACTTCACCCTCACCCTAACCAAGACCCTAAACCTAAATCTAACCCTCACCCTCACCCTCACCGTAACTCTAACCCTATCTCTAACAATAACACTAACCCTAACCATCACCCTAACCCTAACCCTAACCCTAAACCTCACTCTAAGACTAACCCAAAACCTCAACGTCAGCCTCACCCTAAACGTAAACTTAACCTTAACCATAACACTAACAATAACCCTAACCCTAATCCTCACACTGATCCTCACCCTAACCCTAACCCTCACACTCACCGTAAGCCTAACTCTAATCCACACCCTAACCCTCACCCTCAGGTTAAGGCTCAGCCTAACCCTATCCCTAAGCCTAACACAATCACTCACCCTAACATTAACCCTAATCCTAATCCTAACCCTAACCCTAACTCTCATCCTAACCCTCACCCTAACCCTAACCCTAACACTAACCCTAACACTCAACCTAACCCTAATTCTAATCCTAAACCTCACCCTCAACTTCACCCTAACCCTAATCCTAACCCTAAACCTCACCCTAACCCTAACCCTTACCCTCACCCTCACTCTAACTCTAACCATAACCCTAACAATGACACTAAACCTAACCCTAACCCTCACCCTCACCCTCACCGTAACCCTAACCCTAACCCAAACCCTCACCCTAACCCTAACCTTAACCCTAACCTAAACCTCACCCTAACCCTAACCCTAACCCTCACCCTGAGCCTCAACCTCACCATAAACTTAAACCTAACCATAACACTAACAATAACCCTAACCCTAACCCTAATTTAACCCTCACCCTCACCCTAACCCTAACCCTAACCCTCACCCTAACCCTAACCCAAACCCTCAACCTCACCGTAACCCTCACACTAACACTCACCCTAACCCTAAACTTAATCCTAACCCTAAACGTCACCCTAATGCTAACCCTAACCCTAACCCTCACCCTAGCCCTCACCTTAGCCCTAATCCTAAACCTAAACCTCACCCTAACCTTCACCCTAACCCTAAAACCCTAACAATCACCCTAATCCTAACCCTTAACCTCACCCTCACGCTAGGACTACACCTAAGACTAAGGCTAACCCTAACCCTAACTTTCACACTCACCCTCACCCTCATCCTCACAGTAACTCTAAACTTACCCCTAACAATAACACTAACCCGAACCTTAACCCTAACCCTAACCCTCACCTTGACAGTAAACCTCAACCTAAACCAAGCCCTCACCCTAACACTAACACTAATCCTAACCCTAAACCTTACCCTAACCTAACCCTAAACCTCACCCTCAGCCTCAACCTCACTGTAAACTTAACCTTCATGATAACACTAACAATAACCCTAACCATAACACTAATCCTAACCCTCAGCCTCACCCTAACACTAACCCTCACTCTCAACGTAACCCTAACCTAACCCTCACCCTAACCCTAAACCTAACCCTAATCCTAAACCTCGCCATAATGGTAACCCTAACACTCACCCTCACCCTTGCCCTCATACTGACCGTAATCCTAACCCTAAACCTCATCCTAACCCTGACTCTAACCATAACCCTAACCCTCAACCTAACCCTACCCCTAACCTTGAAGCTAACCCTAACACTCACCCTCACCCTCACACTCAGCATCAGCCTAACCCTAAACATAAGCCTAACCCTAACCCTAACACTCACCCTCACCTTAACCCTAATCCAAACACTAACCCTCACCCTAACCCTCAACCTAACCCTCTCACTAATCCTAACACTAAACGTAAACCTCACCCTCACCCTAACCCTAACTCTAACACTGAACCTAAACCTAAACCTCACCCTAAACCTAACCCTAACCCTCACCCTCACCGTAACAGTAACCCTAACCTTAACAATAACCCTAACGCTAACACTAACCCTAAATATAAACCTCACCCTAATGCTAACCCTCACCCTAAAACTAACCCTAACCATCACGCTAACCGTAACCCTCAACCTCACACTCAGCCTCAGTCTAAACCTAAGCATAAGCCTAAACCTAACCCTAAACCTCACCTTCACCCTAGTCCTCACCCTAACCATAATCCTAACCCTAACGCTAAAAATAACACTAACCCTAACCCTAACCCTCATTCTAACCCTAAACCTCACCCTAACCCTGATCCTCACCCAAACACCTTACGCTAACAATAACCCTAACCCTAAGCCTAACCCTCATTCTAACCCTAACCCTCACCCTAACCCTTACCCTCAACCTAACACTTACCTTATCCTAACACTAACCCTAACCCAAACACTAAACCTCACACTAACCCTAACCCTCACCCTACCCTAACCCTAACCCTAAACCTCTCCCTAAACCTAACCCTAACCTCACCCTCACTCTCCCCTCACCCTCACCCTCACCATATCTCTAACCCTAAACTTAACAATAACACTAATCCTAACCCTAACACTAACCCTTATCCTAATCCTAACCCTAATACCCACCCTCAGTCTCACCCTCACAACAAACTTAACCCTAACCATAACACTAACAATAACCCTAACCATCACCCTAACCCTAACATTAACCCTCACCTTAACCCTAACCCCAACCCTAATCCTAACCCTGTACCTCATCCTAACCCTCACCCTAACCCTAAACCTAAACCTCAACCTAACCCTAACCCTCACCCTCACACTCAGCCTAAACCTAAACCTAACCCTAACACTAACCCTCACACTCACACTCAAGCTAACCCTAATCCTAAATCTAACCCGAACCCTAACCATAACCCTCAACCTAACCCTCACCCTAACCCTAACCGTAACACCAATCCTAACACTAACCTTCACACTAACCCTAACTCTAACGATAAACCTCAACCTCACCCTCACTTTAATCCTGACCTTCAAACTCAGCCTAAACCTAAGCCCGACCCTAACCTGAATCCTCACACTCACACTCACCCTCACCCTAACACTAATGCTAATCCCAGCCCTAACCCTAACCGACAACCTAACCCTAACCCTCACAATAACCCTAAACCTAAAACTAACCCTAACGCTAACGCTCACCCTAACCCTAAATCTAAACCTAAACCTCACCCTCAACTTAACCCTAACCCTAACCCTAACCCTAACCCTAAACCTCACCCTAAACATAACCCTAAACCTCACCTTCACCCTAGCCCTCACTCAAACCCTAATCCAAACTCTAACACTCATCCGAACCCTAACCCTAACCCTAACCCTAACCATCACCCTAACCCTAACACTCAGCCTCAAACTTACCCTCACCCGCAGCCTAACATTAAGCCTAAACTTAAACCTAACCCTAACCCACACACTCACCCTCACCCTAACCCTAATCCTAATCCTAAACCTAACAATAACCCTAACCCTAAAGCTATCCCTCACCTTAAATATAACCCTCACCCTAACCCAAACCCTCACCCTAACACTTACCCTGACCCTAACACTAGCTGTAAGCATCACCCCAACGTTCACACTAACCCTAATCCTCACAGTAACCCTAAACCTCATCCTAAACTTAACCCTAACCCTAACCTAAACCTCAACCTCATCATAGCCCTCACCCTAACCCTAATTCTAACCCTAACCCTAACCCTCAACCTCACCGTAAACCTCACACTAACCCTAACTTTAATCCTCAATCTAACCCTCACCCTAACCATAACCCTAAACCTCACCCTAACCCTAACCCTCACCCTTATTTTAACACTCACCCTCAGCCTAACCCTCACCTTTACCCTTACCATCACTCTCACCCTAATCCTCAACCTTACCCTAACGCTCACCCAATCCCTAACCCTAACCCTAACCCTAAACCTACCCTCACCCTCAGCTTTACACTAATCCTATCACTATTCCTAACCCTAAACCTCACCTTCACACTAACAGTCAGCTAATTCTTAACCTCACACTAATCCTAACCCTAACCCTAACCCTAACTCTCACACTAAACCTAAACCTTAACCTAACCATAACCCTACACCTTACCCTAAACCTCATCTTAACCCTAACTCTAACCCTCACCCTAACCCTAACCCAAATCCTCAACATCACCCTAAATCTGACCCTAACACTAATAACAACCCTAAACCTCACCCGAACCCTAACCCTCACCCTGAACCTAACCCTCACCCTAACCGTCACCATAATCATAACCCTAAAAATCAGCCTAACCCTCATCCTAAACCTAAGCATAAACCTAACCCTAACCCTCACCCTAACGCTCACGTTAACCCAAACCTTAACCCTAACCCTCACCCTCACCCTAACCCTCATCCTAACACTTAACCTCACACTCGCCCTAAACCTCACACTTAACCGAATCCTCACCGTAACTCTAACCCTAACAGTCACCCTCACCGTCACCCCCATACTAAGCCTAACCCTAACCCTCACCCTAATCCTAAAACCCACCCTAATCCTCACCCTAAACTTCACCCTAAATCTAATGCTAAGTTTAACACTCACCCTAACCCTCATGCTATCACTTATCCACAGCACAAACCTAACCCTAACCTTAACCCTCAAACTCACCCTAAACCTAATCCTAACCCTAACCCTCATCCTAACCCTCACCCTAACCCTAAGGTTAACCATAACCCTAAGCCTAATCCTCACACACACCCTCACCCTCAGCCTAACCCTAAGCCTAAGCCTAATCCTAACCCTAACCCTCACATTCACCCTCACTCTAACACTAATCCTAACCCAAAACCTAACCCTAACCCTAAACATCAACCTTACCCTCACCTTAAACCTAATGCTAACCCTAACACTAACCCTAACCCTAACACTCACCCTTACCCTCCCCCTCAACCTAACTCTAACCCTAAACCTCTCCCTCACCTTATCCCTAATACTAACCCTAACTCTAAACCTCACCATAACCCTAACCCTCACCCTCACCCAAACCGTAAGTCTAACCCTAACCCTAACATTAACACTAATCCTAACACTAAAATTGACCCTAAACCTAAGCCTAACCCTAATGCTAACACTCACCCTCACCCTAATCCTAATCCTAACCCTAACCCTCAACCTAACCCTAACCCTCACCCTCACTGTAACCCTAAACCTCATCCAAATGCTCACCCTAAACCTAACCTTAACCCTAAAACTCACCCTAACATTAACCCTAACACTCACCGTCACCCAAGCAATCACCCTAACCCTAATAATAACCCTAATCCTCATCCAAACCCTCACCCAAACCCTAACTCTAACCCTAAAACTCACCCTAACCCTAACCCTAACTAAAACCCTAACCCTAACACTAAACCTCACCCTAACCCTAACCCTCATCCTCAACCTCACTGTAACCTTAACCCTAAACTTAACAATAACCCTAAACCTAACCCTAAACCTCACCCTAAACATAACACTCATCCTAACCCTAACCCTCACCCTAACACTTACCCTAACCCTTACCCTAACCCTAACTCTAACACTAACCCTCACAGTAACCCTAACTCTCACCCTAATCCTAAACCTCACCCTAACCCTAACCCTAACCCTAACCCTCACCCAAACCCTAGCCCTCACTCTCACCCTACTTCTAACCATAACCCTCACCCTAACCCTAACCATCATCCTCACCGTAAACCTCACACTAACCCTAACCCTAATCCTCAATCTAACCCTCACCCTCACCCTAACCCTCACCCTGTCCCTTATGCTAACCCTCACATTAATCCTTACCCTCACCCTTAATGGAACACTCACCCTCAGCCTAAACCACACCTTTACTGTTACCGTCATGCTCACCCTAACCCTCACCCTAAAACTTACACTCATCCTAACACTCACCCTAACCCTAACCCTATCCATCACCCTAACCCTATCAATCACACTCACCCTCACCCTCAGCCTAAACCTATGCCTAAGCCGAACCCTAACCCTAAACCTCACCCTCACCCAAGCCCTCACCCTAAAACTTATCCTAACCCCAACCCTCATCCTAATCCTCACCCTAACCCTAACCTTAACCATCACCCAAAACCTATTCCTCACCCCCACCCTTATCCTCAGCCCAACCCTAAGCCTAAGCCTAACCATAATCCTCACATTCACCCTAGCCCTCACCCTAAACCTAATCCTAACCCGAACCTTCATCCTAAACCTCACCATAACCCTAACCCTAACCATCACCCAAAACCTATTCCTCACCCCACCCTCAGCCTAACCCTAAGTCTAAGACTAACCCTAACCTTAACCCTCACCCTCACCCTAGCCCGCACCCTAACCCTAACCTTAACCTAACCCGAACCCTAATCCTAAACCTAAACCTATCCTTAACCCTCACCCTAGCCCTCACCGTAACCATAATCCTAACCCTAAACCTCATCCTAACCCTCACCCTAAACCTAACCCTAACCCTCACCCTAACCCTAACCCTCACCCTCACCCACAGCCCAACCCTAACCCTAATCCTCACACTCACACTCACGCTAAACCTAATCCTAAATCTAACCCGATCCCAAAACATAACCCTCAACCTAACCCTCATCCTAACCCTAATCCTAACAGCAATCCTTACACTAAACCTCACACTGACCCTAACTCTAACCCTAAACCTCACCCTCACCCTCACTTTAAG
The DNA here is from genome assembly GCF_024711535.1 of Dipodomys merriami. NCBI lineage: Eukaryota > Metazoa > Chordata > Mammalia > Rodentia > Heteromyidae > Dipodomys > Dipodomys merriami. The sequence goes on from NW_027206358.1 coordinate 291,410, forward strand.
CCTCACCCTCAACCTCAGCCTAAACCTCAGGCTCACGCTAACCCTAACCCTAACACTTACACTCACCCTCACCCTCACCCTAACACTAATCCTACTCCAAGCCCTAACCCTATCCCTCACCCTAACCCTAACCCTCACCCTAAACCAAAACCGAACATTAACCCTAAACCTAACACTCACCCTAACCCTAACTCTAAACCTAAACCTCAGCCTCACCTTAACCCTTACCCTAACCCTAACCCTAAACCTCACGCTAAATATAACCCTAAACCTCACCTTCACCCTAGCCCTCACCCAAAACCTAATCCTAACTCTAACCCTCATCCTAACCCTCGCCCTAACCCAAACCCTAACGATCACCCTAACCCTAATCCTCAGCCTCAACCTCACCCTCAGCCTAACCTTAAGCATAAACCTAAACCTAACCTTAACCCACACACTCACCCTCACCCTAACCCTAATCCTAATCCTAGCCCTAACAATAATCCTAACCCTAAACCTAACCCTCAAACGAAACATAAACCTCACCCTAACACTTACCCTCACGCTAACACTAACCTTAACTCTAACCCTAACCCTCACACTAATCCTAACCCTCACAGTAACCATAAACTTTACCCTAACCTTAACCCTATCCCTAACCTAAACCTAACCCTCATCCTAGTCCTCAGCCTAACCCTAATTCTGTCCCTAAACCTAACCCTAACCCTAACCCTCAACCTCACCCTAAACCTCACACTAAACCTAACCCTAATCCTCAATCTAACACTCACCCTAACCGTAACCCAAACCCTTAACCTAACCCTCACCCTAACCCTAACCCTCACCCTTATCTTAAACCTCACCCTCAGCCTAACCCTCACCTTTACCCTTACCATCACTCTCACCCTAACCCTAAACCTTACCCTAACCCTCATCCAAGCCCTCACCCTAACCATAACCCTAAACCTCACCCTCACCCTCAGATTTACACTAATCCTATCACTATTCCTAACCCTAAACCTCACCCTCACCCTAACAGTCAGCTAATTCTTACTCTCAAACTAATCCTAACCCTAACCCTAACCCTAAGGCTCACAATAAACCGAACCCTCACCCTAACCGTAACCCTACCCCTTACCATAACCCTCACCTTAACCCTAACTCTAACCCTCAACCTAACCCTCACCCAAAACCTCAACGTCACGCTAATTCTGACCCTAACCCTTATAACAACCCTCACACTCACCCTCACCCTAACCCTCACCCTAATCATAACCCTAACCCTCACCCTAAACCTCACCCTAAACCGAACCTTAACCCTAACCCTCACCCTCACCCTAACCCTCATCCTAACACTTAACCTCATCCTCACCCTAAACCTCACACTTAACCAAATCCTCAACGTAACTCTAAACCTAACCGTCAACCTCACCATCACCCTCACGCTAAGCCTAACCCTAACCCTCACCCTAACCCTAAAACTCACCCTAATCCTCACCCTAATCCTCACCCTAACCCTAATGCTAAGTCTAACATTCACCCTAACCCTCATGCTATCACTTATCCACACCACAAACCTAACCCAAACCTTAACCCTCACCCTCACTCTAAACCTCAACCAAAACCTAAACCTAATCCTAATCCTCACCCTAATCCAAACCCTAACATTAACCCTCACCTAACCCTAAACCTATTCCTCTACCTCACCCTAACCCTCACCATCATCCGAATCCTCACCCTAATCCTAACGCTCTCCCACACCCTAAACCTCAAGCTCACCCTTACCCTAACCCTCAACTAATCCTCACCCTAACCCTAACCATTACCTAACCAAAACTCTCACACTCACCCTCATCTTCACCCTAACCCTCACCCTCACCCTAGACCTCACCCTAACCATAACCATAACCCTAAACCTCACCCTCACCCTCACCCTCAACCTCAGCCTATCCCTAATCATATCCCTAATTCTAACCCTAACCCTCACCCTCATCCTAACCCTCACCATAACACTTACCCTCACCCTCACTCTCACCCTAACTGTAACCCTCACACTAAACCTAAACCTCACCCTAAACCTAAACCTACCCCTCACCCTAAACCTCACCATAAACTTCACGCTAACCCTAACCCTCACCCTCACGCTAGCCCTCACCCTAACCTTAATTCTAACCCTAACCCTCACCCTAACCCTCATCCTCACCGTAAACCTCACACTAACCCTAAAGCTAATCCCCAATCTAACCCTAACCATAATCCTAACCCTAACCTTCACCCTAACCCTAACCCTCACCCTTACCGTAACTCTCACACTTAGCCTTACCCTCAACTTCACTCTTACCATCACGCTCATCGTAACCCTCACCCTAACCAGAACCCTCATCCTAACCCTCACCCTAACCCTAACCCTATCCATCACCATAACCCTAACCCTCACACTCACCATCACCCTCAGCTTAAACCTATGCCTAAGCCTAAACCTAACCTTAACCCTCCCCTCACCATAGCCCTCACCCTAACCCTAATCCTAACCCTAACCCTCATTCTAACCTTCACCTAACCCTAAGGTTATCCATCACCCTAAGCCTAATCCTCACACCCACCCTCACCCTCAGCCAAACCCTAAGACTAAGCCTAATCCTAACCCTAACCCTCACACTCTGCCTCACCCTAACCCTAATCCTAACCCTAAACCTTGCCCAAACCCTAAACCCCAACCTTACCCTCACTCTAAACCTAAAGCTAACCGTAACACTAACCCTAACCCTAACCCTCACCCTAAACCTCTCCCTCAGACTACGTCTAACCCTAAACATCACCCTCACCCTATCCCTAATCCTAACCCTAAAACTAACCCTTACTCTAACCCAAAGCTTCACTCTCAGCCTCACCTTCATGGGAAATGTAACCCTAACCATAACATTTACAATAACCCTAAACCTAATCCTAACCATCACCCTCACCATAACCATAATCCTAACCCTAACCCTCGCCCTAACCTTAACCAACACTCTCACTGAAACCCTAACCCTCATCTTAACCCTCAACCTAACCTAACCTTAACACTCACCCTAACACTTTACCTCACCATAATCCTAACACTAAGCCTGACCTAAACCTCCTCCTCAACCTCAAGCTGGGCCTAAGCCTAAGCCTAAGCCTAAGCCTAGTCCTAACCCTAACCCTAACAAAAACCCTAACCCTCAACCTAAAACTCAACCTAACCCTAACCCTAACCCTAACCCTAAACCTCACATTAACCCTAACCCAAACCCTACCCCTCATCCTGACCCTCAAGCTAACTCTAACCCTCACCCTCACCAGAACCCTAAACCTAACCCTAACCCTAAACCTCACCTTAAGGCTAATTCTAACCCCAACCCTAACCCTAACCGGCACCCTAACCCTAATCCTAACCTAAACCCTCACCCTCAGCCTAACCCTAAGCCTAACAGTAAGCCTAACCCTCACACTCACCCTCACCCTAACCATAAACCTAAACCTAACCCAAGCCCTAACACTTACCCTCAACCTAACCCTCACCCTAACCCTAACCCTAACACTAACCCTAACCCTAACCCTCAACCTAAACCTCACCCTAACCCTAACACTAACCCTAAAACTGACCTTCACCCTAACCCTAACTCTAACCCTAACCCTAACCCTAAATCTCACCCTAACCCTAGCATTAAACCTCACCCTCACTCTCACCCTCACCGTAACCATAACCCTAACCCTAACAATAACACTAACCTTAATCCTAAGCCTCACCATAAACATAACCCTCACCCTAACCCTCAACCTCAACCTAACACATAACTTCACCCTAACACTAACCCTCACACTAAGCCTACCCCTCAATGATACCCTAAACCTCACACTAACCCTAACCCTAATCCTCAATCTAATCCACACCCTCACCCTAACCCTAACCCTTACCCTTACCTTCACCCTCACCCTAACCCTAACCCTTACCCTTACTCTATACCTCACCCTAACCCTAGCCCTCCCCCTTAACGAAAACCTCACCATCAGCCTAACCCTCACCTTGAACCTTACAGACACCCTCAACCTAACCCTCACCATAACCCTAAAGCCGAACCTTAATTCTCACCCTAACTCTAACCCTAAGCCTCATCCTAACCCTAATATTCACCCTAACCCTAACACTCACCCTCACCCTCACCCTCAGCCTAACCCTAAGCCTAACCCTAACCCTAATTCTAACCCTCACACTCACCCTCTCCCTAACCCTAATCCGAATCCTAACCCTAACCCTAACACACACCATCACCCTACCCCTCACCCTAACCCTCACCCTACCAGTAACACTAACCCTAACCCTAACCCTCACCCTAACCGTCACCCTAACCCTATCTCTAACACTAAACGTCAAACTCACACTGACCCTAAATTTAACCCTAACCCTAAACCTCACCCTAAACCTAACCCTAAACCTTACCCTCACCCTAGCCCTCACCATAACCATAATCCTAAAACTAACCCTCATCTTAACCCTCATCCTAAACCTAACCCTAACCTTAACCCTCACCCTAACCCTAATCCTAACCATAACCCTAACCCTAAACCTCACCCTAAACCTAAACCTAAAACTAACCCTAACCCTAACCCTCATCCTAACCCTCACTTGAACACTAACTGTAACCCTAAACCTCAACCTCACCCTCACCGTAACTCTAACCCTAACCCTAACCCTAAACCTCACCCAAACCCTAACACTCACCCTCACCCTCAACGTAACCCTAACTCTAAACTTAAAAATCACCCTAAACCTAACACTAACCCTCACCCTAACCATAACCCTCACCCTAACCCTCAACCTCAACCTAACACTTACCCTCACCCTAACACTAACCCTAACTCAAACACTAACCCTCACAGTAACCCTAACTCTCACCCGAACCCTAAACCTCACCTAAACCCTAACACTAACCCTCACCCTCACCCTAACCCTAACCCTTACCCTTACTCTAAACCTCACCCTAACCCTAGCCCTCCCCCTTAACGAAAACCTCACCATCAGCCTAACCCTCACCTTGAACCTTACAGACACCCTCAACCTAACCCTCACCATAACCCTAAAGCCGAACCTTAATTCTCACCCTAACTCTAACCCTAAGCCTCATCCTAACCCTAATATTCACCCTAACCCTAACACTCACCCTCACCCTCACCCTCAGCCTAACCCTAAGCCTAACCCTAACCCTAATTCTAACCCTCACACTCACCCTCTCCCTAACCCTAATCCGAATCCTAACCCTAACCCTAACACACACCATCACCCTACCCCTCACCCTAACCCTCACCCTACCAGTAACACTAACCCTAACCCTAACCCTCACCCTAACCGTCACCCTAACCCTATCTCTAACACTAAACGTCAAACTCACACTGACCCTAAATTTAACCCTAACCCTAAACCTCACCCTAAACCTAACCCTAAACCTTACCCTCACCCTAGCCCTCACCATAACCATAATCCTAAAACTAACCCTCATCTTAACCCTCATCCTAAACCTAACCCTAACCCTAACCCTCACCCTAACCCTAATCCTAACCATAACCCTAACCCTAAACCTCACCCTAACCCTAAACCTAAAACTAACCCTAACCCTAACCCTCATCCTAACCCTCACTTGAACACTAACTGTAACCCTAAACCTCACCCTCACCCTCACCGTAACTCTAACCCTAACCCTAACCCTAAACCTCACCCAAACCCTAACATTCACCCTCACCCTCAACGTAACCCTAACTCTAAACTTAAAAATCACCCTAAACCTAACACTAACCCTCACCCTAACCATAACCCTCACCCTAACCCTAACCCTCACCCTAACACTTACCCTCACCCTAACACTAACCCTAACTCAAACACTAACCCTCACAGTAACCCTAACTCTCACCCGAACCCTAAACCTCACCTAAACCCTAACACTAACCCTCAGCCTCACCCTAGCCCTCACCCTAACCCTAATTCTAACCCTAAACCTCACCCTAACCCTAACCCTCATCCACAACCTAAACCTCACACAAACCCCAATCCTGATCCTCAATCTAACCCTCACCCTCACCCTAACCCTCATCCTAATCCTTACCCTAAACCTCAACCTAATCCTAACCCTCACCCTTAGGGGAACACTCACCATCAGCCTAACCCTCACCTTTATTCTTACCGTCACATTCAGGCTAACTCTCACCCTAACACTAACCATCATCCTAACACTCACCCTAACCCTAACCCTATCCATTATCCTAACCCAAACCCTCAAACTAACCCTCACCCTAAGCCTAACCTTAAGCCTAAGCCTAAGCCTATCCCTAATCCTAACCCTCACCCTCACCCTAGCCCTCACCCTAAACCTAATCCTAACGCTAAGCCTCATCCTCACCCTCAACCTAACCCTAACCCTAACCATCACCCAAAACCTATTCCTCACCCCCATACTCACCCTCAGCCTAACCCTAAGACTAAGCCTAAACATAACCATAACCCTCAACCTCAGGCTCACCCTCACCGCAAACTAAACCCAAACCATAACACTAACAATAACCCTAATTTTAACCGAAACCCTAACCTTAATCCTCACCCCCACCCTCACCCTCAGCCTAACCCTAACCCTAACCCTAAATCTAAACCTAACCCTAAACCTCACCCTAATCCTCAGCCTCACCCTAACCCAAACACTAACATTAATCGTCACCCTAACCCTAAGCCTAACCCTAACTCTCAAACTCAACCTCAACCTAAGAATAAACCTAACACTAAACCTCACCCTAAACCTAACACTCAACCTCAACCTCAACCTCACTGCAAACTTTACCCTAACCATGAAAATACCAATAACCCTAACCCTAACCCTAACCTTAACCCTAATCCTCACCCCCACTCCCACCCTCAGCCTAATCATAAGCCTAATCCTAAACCTAACCCTAAGCCTCACCATAACCCTAAACCTAACCCTCACCCTAAACCTAACCCTAACACTAAACCTCACCTTAAGGCTAACTCTAAACCTAACCTTAACCCTAAACCGCACCCTAACTCTCATACTTACACTCTACCTCAGCCTAACCCTAAGCCTAAACCAAACCCTAATTCTAACCCTCACACTCACCCTCAACCTAACCATAATCCTAAACCTAATACTATCTCTAACCCTAACCCTCACCCTAACGTTAACCCTAACCCTAACCCTAACACTAACCCTAAACCTAACCCTCACCCTAACCCTCCTCCTAAACCTATCTCTAACCCTAAACCTCAAACTCACCCTGACCCTAACCCTAAACCTAACCCTAAACCACACCCTAACACTAAACCTCAACCTCACTCTAGCCCTCACCCTAACCCCAATCCTAAACCTAACCCTCATTCTAACCCTCACCTTAACCCTAAACCAAACCCTCACCCTAACCTACACCCTCACCCTAACCCTCAGCCTAACCCTAAGCCTAACCCTAAACCTAACCCTAACACTAACCCTCACACTCACACTCAAGCTAACCCTAAACCTAAAACTAATCCTATCCCTAACCATAACGCTCACCCTAACCCTCACCCTAACTCTAACATTAACACCAACCCTAACGCTAACCCTCACACTAACCCTAACTCTAACCCTAAACCTCTCCCTCACCCTCACCTTAACCCTCACCCTCAACCTCAGCGTAAACTTAAGCCTAACCCTAAACCTGACCCTAACACTAACCCTCAAACTGACACTCACCCTCACAAAAACTCTTATCCTAATCCCAGCCCTAACCCTAACCCTCACCCTAACCCTAACCCTCACCCTAACCCTAAACCTCACACTAACCCTAACCGTAACCCTCACCCTAACCCTAACTCTAAACCTAAACCTCACCCTCACCTTAACCCTAACCCTAAACTTAACCCTAAACCTATACCTCACCCTAAACATAACCCTGAACCTCACCTTCACCCTAGCCCTCACCCAAATCCTAAACCTAACCCTCAAACTAAACATAACCCTAACCCAAACCCAAACCCCCACCCTAACACTTCCCCTCACCCTAACACTAAACCTCACACTAACCCCAACTCTCACAGTAAACCTAAACCTCACCCTAACATTAACCCTAACCCTAACCTAAACCTCACCCTCACCCTAGCCCTCACCCTAAACCTAATTCTAACCCTAACCCTCAACCTAAACCTAACCCTCAACCTCACACTAAACCTCACACTAACCCTAACACTAATCCTCAATCTAACCCTCACCCTAACCGTATCCCGAACACTTAACCTAATGCTCACCTTAACCCTAACCCTCACCCTTATCTTAACCCTCACCCTGAGCCTAACCCTCACCTTTACCCTTACCATCACTCTCACCCTAACCCTCAACCTTAACCTAACTCTCATCCAAGCCCTCACCCTAACACTAACCCTAAACCTCACCATCACCCTCAGCTTTACACTAATCCTATCACTATTCCTAACCCTAAACCTCACCCTCACCCTAACAGTCAACTAATTCTTGCCCTCACACTAATCCTAACCTTAACCCGAAACCTAACTCTCACAATAAACCTAACCCTCACCCTAACCGTAACCCTACCCCTTACACTAACCCTCACCTTAACCCTAACTCTAACCCTCAACCTAACCCTCACCCAAAACCTCACGGTCACCCTAAATCTGACCTTAACCCTTATAACAACCCTAACCCTCACCCTCACCCTCACCTTAACCCTCACCCTAAACCTCACCCTAACCCTCACCCTAATCATAACCCTAACCCTCAGCCTAACCCTCACCCTAACCCTAAGCATAACCCTAACCCTAACCCTCACCCTAACCCTCACCCTAACCCTCATCGTAACACTTACCCTCATCCTCACCCTAAACCTCACACTTAACCGAATCCTCACCGTAACTCTAACCCTAACCGTCACCCACACCGTCACCCTCACGCTAAGCCTAACCCTAACCCTCTCCCTAACCCTAACACTAACACTAACACTCACCTAACCCTAACCCTAACCTTCTACCTCACCCGAACCCTCACCCTAACCCTAATGCTCACCCACACCCTAAATCTCAAGCTCACCCTTACCCTAAACCTCAACTAATCCTCACACTAACCCTAAACATTACCTAACCAAGAACCTCACCTTCACCCTCACTTTCACCCTAGTCCTCACCCTCACCCTAACCATATCCCTAACCCTAAACCTCACCCTCATCCTCACCCTCTCCCTCAGCCTATCCCTAACCCTATCCCTAATGCAAACCCTAACCCTCAACCTCACCCTAACCCTCACCATAACCCTTAGCCTCACCCTAACCGTAACCCTCACACTAATCCTAACCTTCACACTAAACCTAAACCTATCCCTCACGCTAAACCTCACCATAAACTTAACCCTAACCCTAACCCTCACCCTCACGCTAGCCCTCAACCTAATCCTAATTCTAACCCTAACCCTCACCCTAATCCTCATCCTCACCCTAAACCTCACACTAACCCTAAACCTAATCCCCAATCTAACCCTAACCCTAACCCTTACACAAACCCTCACCCTAACACTAACCCTCACCCTCACCCTCACCCTCACCCAAATCGTAAGTCTAACCCTAACCTTAACATTACCACTAATCCTAACCCAAAAACTAACCCTTAACCTAACCCTAATCTTCACTCTCAGCCTCACCCTCACTGGAAATGTAACCCTAACCATAACATTTACAATAACCCTAACCCTAATCCTAACCATCACCCTCACCCTAACCATAATCCTAACCCTAACCCTCGCCCTAACCTTAACCCTCACTCTCACTGAAACCCTAAACCTCATCTTAACCCTCACCCTAACCTAACCTTAACCCTCACCCTAACCCTTAACCTCACCCTAATCCTAACACTAAGCCTAACCTAAACCTCCTCCTCACCCTCAAGCTGGGCCTAAGCATAAGCCTAAGCCTAAGCCTAGTCCTAACCCTAACCCTCACCTAAACACTAACCCTAACACTAACCTTAACTCTAACCTTAAACCTCACTCTCACCCTAACCCTAACTCTAACCCTAACCCTAAAACTAAACCTCATCCTAACACTAAACCTAACACTCACCCTCACCCTCACATTAACCATAACCATAAACTTAACACTAACAATAACTCTAACCATAACCCTAACCATCACACTTACCATAAGCCTCACCCTAACATTTACCCTCAACCTATCACTCACCCTAACCCTAACACTAACCCTCATACTGACCCTAACCATCACCCTAACCCTAAGCCTAACCCTGACCCTAACCATAAACCTCAACCTCAACATCACCCTCAGGCTAACCCTAAGCCTAAACCTAATCCTAACCCTAACAATAACCTTAACCTTAATCCTAACCCTCACCCTAACCATAACCCTCACCCCAACCCAAACCCTCACCCTAACACTTACCCTCCCACTAACACTAACCCTGACCCTAACACTAACCCTCAAACTAACCCTAACCCTAACCCTAAACCTCAAACTAACCCGCACCCTCACCCTAACCCTAACACTAACCCTAACCCTAACCCTCACCCTAACACTCCCCCTAAACCTATGTCTCACCCTAAACCTCACCCTCACCCAAATCCTTACCCTAAACCTAACCCTAATCCCCACCCTAACCCTAACCCTAACCCTGACCCGCACCCTCACCTTCACCGGAAATCTAACCCTAACACTAACAATACCACGAACCCTAAACAAAACCATCACCCTAACCCTAATCCTCACCCCCACCCTCACCCTCAGCCTAACCTGAAGCCTAAGACTAGCCCTCAAACTAACCGTCACACTCACCCTCACCCTAACACTAATTCTAAACCTAATCCTATCCCTAAACCTCAACCTAACACTCACAATCACCCTAACCCTAACACTAAACCTAACCCTAAACCGCAACCTAACAGTCCCCCTAACCATAACTCTATCCCTAACCCTAAGCCTAAACCTAACCCTCACCCTAAACCTAACCCTAAACCTAACCCTTAACCTCACCCTAAAACTCACACAAAGCCTAAACCCTCACCCTCACCCTCAACTTCACAGTAACTCTAACCCTAACCCTAACCCTAACAATACAACTAACCCTAAACAAAACCATCACCCTAACCCTAATCCTCACCCCCACCCTCACCCTCAGCCTAACCCTCAGCCTAAGCCTAAGCCTCAACCTAACCCTCACACTCACCCTCACCCTAACCCTAATCCTAAACCTAATCCTATCCGTAAACCTCAACCTAACCCTCACAATCACCCTAACCCTAACACTAAACCTAACCCTAAACTGCAACATATCAGTCCCCCTAACCATAACTCTAACCCTAACCCTAAGCCTAACCCTAACCCTAACCGTCACCGTAACCCCAACCCTAACCCTAAACCTAAACCTAACCCTAAACCTAACTCTAAACCAAACCGTAATCCTCAGCCTCACCCTCACCATAACACAAATCCTAAACTTTACCCTCAACCTAACCCTAAGCCTAATCCTAACTCTAACCCTAATCCTCACATTCAACCTCAACCTAATCTTAAGCCTAAACCTAAACTATCCCTAAACCTAACCCTTAACCTAACCCTCACCCTAGCCCTAACCCTAACCCTAATCCTAACCCTAAACCTCATCCTAACCCTCACCCTCAACCTCATGCTCGGCCTAAGCCTAAACCTAAGCCTAAGCCTAACCCTAACCCTCACCCTAACCCTAAAACTAGCACTAACCCTAACTCTAAACCTAAACCTCACTCTCACACTAAAACTAATTCTAACCCTAACCCAAACCCTAAACCTTATCCTAACCGTAACCCTAAACCTCACTCTCACCCTCAATGTAACCTTAACCCTAACCCTAACCCTAACAATAACCCTAACCCTAACCCTAACCCTCACACTAAGAATAAGCCTCATCCTAAACCAAACCCACACCCAAACACTTACCCTCACCTTAACACTAACTCTAACCCTAACACTAACTCTAACCCTAACACTAACTCTAACCCTAACACTAACTCTCACACTAACCCTAACTGTAACCCTAAACCTTAACCTCAACCTAACCCTCACCCTCACCCTAACCCTAACACTGACCCTAACCCTAACCCTCCCCCTAACCCTTCCCCTAACCCAATATCTAACCCTAAACCTCACCCTCACCCTAACCCTCACCCTCACCCTAGACCTCAACCTAACCCAAATTCTAACACTCACCCTTACCCTAACCCAGACCCTCATCCTCACCCTAAACCTCACACTAACCCTAACCCTAATCCTCAATCTAACCCTCACCCTAAGCCTAACCCTAACCCTCAGTCTAACCCTAAACCTAACCCTAACCCTAACCCTAACCCTGAGACTTACCCGAAAGCTTACCTTAATCCTAATCCTAACCCTAAGCCTAACCCTAAATCTAAACCTCAACCTCACCATAACCCTAAATCTAACTCTAACCCTAACCCTAATGCTCACCCTCAGCCTCACCCTAACACTAACTCTACCACTAAACCTCACCCTCACCCTAACCCTAACCCTTACCCTAACCCTAAAACTAACCCTAACCCTAAGCCTAAACCTCACACTCAAAAAAGCCCTCACTCTAACCCTAATCCTAAAACTAACCCTCATCCTAACTCTCATCCTAACCCTAACGCTAATCCTCACCCTCACCCTAACTCTAACCTTCAAACTAACCCTAACCCTCACCCTCAACATAACCTTTACCCTAACCCTCACCCTAACCTAAACGTAACCCGAACCTTAACGCTCACCCTAACCCTAACCCTCAACCTCAACCTCACCCGGAGCCTAAACCTAAGCCTAATCCTAATCCTAACCCTAACACACACACTCACCCTCACCCTAATCCTAATCCTAACCCTAACCCTAACCCTAAACCTACCCCTACCACTCACCCTAAACCTAACTCTAAACCAAACCCTAAACCTCACCCTAACCCTAACCATAACCCTCACACTAACCCAAACTCTCACCCTAACACTTACCATGACCCTAACACTAATCCTAACCCAAACACTAACCCTCACAGTAACCCTAAACCTAACCCTCACCCGCACCCTCACCCTTACCAGAACTCTAACACTAACTCTAACAATAACACTAATCTTAACCCTAACCATCACCCTAACCCTAATCCTCACCCCCACCTTCAGCCTCATCCTAACTCTAAGCCTAAGCCTAACCCTCGCCCTAACCCTAACACTAACCCTAACCCTAAACCTCAACCTAAGCCTCCCCCTAACCCTAACTCTAACCCTAAACCTCACCCTCACCCTAAACCTAACCCTAAACCTAACCCTAAACCTCACCCTAAGCCTCCCCCTAACCCTAACTCTAACCCTAAACCTCACCCTCACCCTAAACCTAACCCTAAACCTAAACCTCAACCTCACCCTAAACCTCACCCAAAGCCTAAACCCTCACCCTCACTCTCAACCTCACAGTAACACTAACCCTAACCCTATCCATAACCCTCAACCTCAGCCTCACCCTCACCGCAAACTTAACCCTAACCATAACACTAACAATAACCCTAAACCTAACCCTAACCCTAACCCTAATCCTCAATCCTACCCTCACCCTCACCCTCACCCTCAGCCTAACCCTAACCCTAACACTAACCCTCACCATAACCCTAACCCTAACCCTAATCCTAACCCTAAATCTAACCCTAAACCAAACCCTAATCCTTAGCCTCACCCTCACCATAACCCAAACCCTAATCTTAACCCTCACCCTAACCCTAAGCTTAAACTTAACCCTAACCCTAACCCTCACACTCAACCTCACGCTAACCTTAATCCTAAACCTATCTCTAAACCTAAACCTAACCCTCAATCTAACCCTCACCCTAGCCCTAACCCTAAAACTAATCCTAACCCTAAACCTCATCCTAACCCTCACCCGCAAACTCATGCTCGGCCTAAACCTAAGCCTAAGCCTAAGACTAAGCCTAAGCCTAAGCCTAACCCTCACCCTAACCGTAAAACTAACACTAAGCCTAACTCTCAACCTAAACCTCACTCTCACCCTAACCCTAATTCTAACCCTAACATAAACCTAAACCTCATCCTAAACCTAACCCTAACCCTCACTCTCTCCCTCACTGTAACAGTAACCCTAACCATAACCCTAACAATAACCCTAAACCTAACCCTAAACCTCACCCTAACCATAACCCTCACCGTAACCCAAACCCTCACCCTAACACTTACGCTAACCATAACACTAACGCAAACCCTAACACTAACCCTCACACTAACACTAACCCTAACCCTTACCCTTAAACTCAACCTAAACCTCACCCTTACCCTAAGCCTAACATTAACCCTAACCATAACCCTCACCCTAACCTTACCCCTAACTCTATATCTAACCCTAAATCTCACCCTCACCCTAACCCAAACCCTAAACCTAACCCTAAACCTCACCGTAAACCTCACCTTAACCCTAACCCTCACCCTTACCCTCAACCTCACCGTAACTTTAACCCTAACCCTAACAATAACATTAACCCTAACCCAAACCATAACCCTCACCCACAGCCTCATCCTCACCGCAAACTTAACCCTAACCCTAACACTAACAATAACCTAACCCAAACCCTAACCTTAACCCTAATCCTCACCCCAACCCTCACCCTCAGCCTAACACTAAGCCTAACCCTATCCTAAACATAACCCTCACCTTAACCCTAACCCTAACCCTAAACATAACCCTAACCCTAAACATAACCCTAACCCTAAACCTAACCCTAATCCTCAGCCTCCCCCTCCCCCTAACCCAAATCCTAACACTAATCCTCACCCTAACCCTAAGCCTAATCCTAACCCTATCCCAAACCATCACACTCACCCTCACCCTAACCCTAATCCTAAACCTAACCCTATCCCTAACACTAAAGCTTAACCTAACCTTCACCCTAGCCCTCACCCTAACCCGAAACCTAAACCTCATCCAAACCCTAGCCCTCACACTAACCCTAATTCTATCCCTCACCCTCACCTTAACCCTAACCCTCATCCTCACCCTAAACCTCACACTAACACTAAACCGAATCCTCAATCTTACCCTCACCCTAACCCTAACACTAACCCTTACCCTAACCCTAAAAATAACCCTAACCCTCACCCTTATCTTAACACTCACCCTCAGCCAAAACCTCTCCTTTACCCTTACCATCATAATCACCCTAACCCACAACCTAACACTAAACCTCATACTAACCCTCACCCTAACCGTAAACCTAACCATCACCCTAACCAAAATCCTCACCCTCAAACTCAAGCTCAGCCTAACCCTAAGCCTAAGCCTTACCCTAATCCTCACCCTCACCGGAGCCCTCACCCTAATCTTAATCCTAACACTAACCCTCATTCTAACCCTCAACCTAAGCCTAAACCTAACCATCACCGTAACTTTAATCCTCACCCCCACCCTCACCCTCAGCCTAAACATAAGCCTAAGCCTAACCCTAACCCTAACCCTCACACTCACCCTCACCCTAACCCTAATCCTAACCCTAACCCTAATCCTAACAAAAAACCTCAACATAACCATCAACCTACACTTAACCCTAACCCTAACCCTCGAAATAACACTCCCCCTAACCCAAAATCTAACCCTAAACCTCACCCTCACCCTAACCCTAATCCTAACCCTAAACAAAAACCTCACCCTAACCCTAACCCTAACCTTCACCCTCAAGCTCACCTTACCATAAATCTAACCCTAACCCTAACAATAACACTATTCCTAACCCTAAACCTAAACCTAACCCTAAGCCTAACCTTAAACCTAACACTCACCCTCAACCTAACCCTAATCCTCACACTCACTGTAACCCTAACCCTCATCCAAACCCTCACCCTAACCCTAACCCTAACCCTCAACTTCACCCTAGTCATCACCCTAACCTTAATCCTAACCCTAATCTTCATCTTAACCCTAACCCTAAACATCACACTATCCTTAAACCTAACCCTCAACCTAACCCTAACCCTCACACTAACCCTAAACTTAAGCAGAACCCAAACTCTCACCCTAATCCTAACCCTAATCCTCACCCTAAACCTAAATCTAACCCTAAACCTCACACTCACCCTAACCATAATCCTAACACTAATCATAAACCTCACCCTAACCCTAACCCTAAACTTCACCCTCACCCTCACCCTCACCGTTACCATAAATCTAAGCCTAACCCTAACAATAACACTAATCCAAACCCTAAACCTAACCCTAAACCTAAGCCTAACCCTAATCCTAACACTCACCCTCACCCTAACCCTAATCCTAACCCTAACCGTACACCTAACTCTAATCCTCAACCTCACTGTAAACCTAACCCTCATCCAAACCCTCACCCTAACCCTAACCCTAAACCTAAACCAAACCCTAACACTAACACTAACCCTCAACCTCACCCTAGTCCTCACCCTAAACTTAAGCTTAACCCTAATCCTCATCCTAACCCTAAACCTAACCCTAACCCTAACCATCACACTATCCATAAACCTAACCCTAAACCTAACCCTAACCCTCACCCTAACCCTAAACTTAAGCTTAACCCATACTCTCACCCTAAACCTAAAACTAATCATCACCCTAACCCTAACCCTCACCCTCACCCTCAAACTCAGCCTAACCCTAAGCCAAAGCCTAACCCTAAACCTAACCCTCACACTTACCCTAACGCTTAACCTAATCCTAATCCTAACCCTAAGCCTAACCCTCACCCTCAGACTAACCCTCAGCCTAACCCTAACCCTAACACTCACGCTAAACCTAACCCTCACCCTCAGCCTAACCCTAAGCTGAAGCCTAACCCTAACCATAACCCTCACACTCACCCTAACCCTTACCCTAATCCTAATCCTAACTCTAAGCCCAAACTTCAATCTCACCCTAACCCTCACCCTAACCCTAACTCTAACACTAACCAAAACCCCAACCCTCACCCTCAGCCTCACCCTAACCCTAACTCTAATCCTAAACCTCACCCTCACCCTATCCCTAACCCTAACCCTAAAACTCAACCTAAACCTAAACCTCACCATCACCCTAATCTTAACCCTAACCCTCATCCTAACCCTCACCCTAACACTAACCCTAACCCTCTCCCTCACCCTCACCCTAATCCTAACCTAACCCTAAAGCTCAACCTAAACCTAATGCTCACCCTCACCTTAACCCGTACCCTATCCCTAACCCTAAACCTAAACTTAACCCGAACCCTAACTCTCACCCTAACCCTAATCCTAAACCTCACCCTAACCCTAACCCTCACCCTCACCCTCAGCCTAACCCTAAGCCTAACTCTAACCCTAACCCTAAACCTCACACTCATTCTAACCCTAAGCCTAATCCTAATCCTAACCCTAACACTAAACCTAACCTTCAACCTAACCATCACATTAACCTTAAACCTAACAATAACCCTAACCCTAACCCTCACCCTCACCCTCAGCCTCACCCTAACCCTAACCCTAAAACTAACACTAAACCTCACCAAAAGCATAAACCTCACCCTAACCCAAACCCTCACCCTAAAATTTAACCTCACTCAAACACTAACCCTAAACTTAACACTAACCCTCACACTAACCCTAAGCCTAACCCTAAAACTTACCCTAACCCTCACCCTCACCCTAACCCTAACACTAAGCCTCACCCTAACCCTCACCCTAACCCTCCCCCTAACACTATATCTAACCCTAAACCTCAACCTCACACTAACCCTAACCCTAACCCTAACCCTAAACCCCACCCTAAAACTAAACCTAACCCTAACCTGCACCCTCACCCTCTCCATAGCGCTAACCCTAACCCTAACAATAACACTAACCCTAACCCTAACCCTCACATTCACCCTCACCCTCAACCTAACCCTAATCCTAAATGTAACCCTATACCTTACCCTAACCCTCACCCTAGTCCTAACCCTAAACCTCATCCTAACCCTCACCCTAACCCTCACTCTAACCCTAACCCTAACCCTCACCCTCATGCTCGGCCTAAGCCTAAGCCTAAGCCTAAGCCTAGCCCTAACCCTAACCCTCACCCTGACCCTAAACCTAACCCTAACACTAACTCTAACCCTAAACCTCACTCTCACCCTAACCCTAACTCTAAACCTAACCCTAAACCTAAACCTCATCCTCAACCCTAAACCTACACTTCACTCTCACCCTCAACTTAATCATAACCCTAAACCTAACCCTAACAATAACCCTAACCCTAACCCTCACCCTTACCTTAAGCCTCACCCTAACATTTACCCTCAACCGAACACTCACCCTAACCCTAACACTAACCCTCACACTAAATCTAACAATCACCCTAACTCTAAACCTCACCCTAAACCTAACTCTAGCCCTCACCCTCACCCTAGCCCTCACCCTAACCCTAACACCCATCCTCACCCTAAACCTCACACTAACCATAACAATAATCCTCAATCTAACCCTCACCCTCACACTACCCCTAACCCTAACTCTCACGCTAACACTAACCCTCACACTTAAAATAACCCACACCCTCAGCCTAACCCTCACGTTTACCCGTACCATCACTCCCTCCGTAACTCTCACCCTAACCCTAACCCTCAACCTAAAACTCACCCTAACCCTGACTCTACCCCTAAACCTCACCCTCACCCTAACCCTAACTCTAACCCTAACCCTAACACTAAATCTAAACATAATGCTAACGCTAATCCTCAACCTCGCCCTCATTGTAACTGTAACCCTAACCCTAACCTTAACAATAACCCTAACCCTAACCCTAACCATCACTGTAACCCTAACCCTAACCCTAACACTAGCCCTAAACCTAAACCTAACCCTCAACCTAACCCTAATTCTCAGCCTCACCCTCACCCTAACAAAACCCTAACCCTAACCTTCACCCTAACGGTAAGCCTAAACCTAACCCTAATTCTAACCCTCACATTCACCCTCACCCTAAACCTAATCCTAATCCTAAACCTATCCCTAAGCCTAATCCTCACCATAACCCTCACCCTAGCCCTCAGCCTAACCCTAATCCTAACCCTAAACCTCATCCTAATCCTCACCCTAACCCTAACCTAAACCCTCACCCTAATCCTAACCCTAACACTCACCCACATGCTGGGCCTAAGTCTAAGCCAAAGCCTAAGCCTAACCCTAACCCTAACGCTCACCCTAACTCTAACCCTAACACTCACCCTAACTCTAACCCTAAACCTCACCCTCACACTAACCCTAACTCTAAACCGAAACCTAAACTTAAACCTCATCCTAACCATAACCCTAATAATAACCCTAACAAAAACACTTACCCTAACCCTACCCTAACCCAATCCCTAACCCTAACACTAAACCTACACCTAAACCTAACCCTAACCCTCATCCTAACCCTCACCCTAACACTAACCCTAACCCTAAAACTCACCCTAACAATAAACCTACCCCTCACCCTCACCCTCACCCTCAACCTCACCTTAACTCTAACCCTAACAATAACAGTAATCCTAACCCTAAACCTAACCCTAATCCTAACCCTAATCCTAACACTCACGGTCAACCTAACCCTAACCCTAACCCAACCCTCACCCTCAGCCTCACCCTAACCCTACCTCTAACCCTAAACCTCACCCTCACCCTAACCCTAACCCTAATCCTAACCCTAAACCTCACCCTAACCTTAACCCTAAAACTCACCCTCAAGCTAGCCCTCACCCTAATCCTAATCCTAACCCTAACACTCATCCTAAACCTCATCCTAAAAATAACCCTAATCCTAACCCTCACCTTCACCCTAACCCTAAACCTAACCCTAAACCTCAACCTAAACCTAACCCTCACCCTCACTGTAACCCCTACCCTAACACTCACCCTAAACCTAAACTTAACCCAAACCCTAACTCTCACCCTAACCTTATCCCTCACCCTAACACTAATCCTCACACTCACCCTCAGCCTAAACCCAAGCTTATACCTAACCCTCACCCTCACTGTAACCCCTACCCTAACACTCACCCTAACCCTAAACTTAACCCAAACCCTAACTCTCACCCTAACCCTATCCCTCACCCTAACTCTAATCCTCACACTCACCCTCAACCTCAACCTAAACCTAAGCCTATCCCTATCCCTAACCCTAACCCTCACATTCATCCTAACCCAAATCCCAATCAAACCCTAACCCTGACTCTCACCCTCACCCTAAGCCTCACCTTAAGCCTAAACCTAACATTAATCCTAACCCTAACCCTAACCCTAAACCTCACACTAACACTAACCCTAACCATCACCTTAACCCTAACCCTCACCCTAAACCTAACCCTCACCCTTACCGTAACCCTCATCCTCAGCCTAAACTTCACATTTACCCTTATCGTGACCCCCACACTAACCCTCACCCTAAACCTAACCCTCATCCTAACCCTAACTCTACCCCTAAACCTCACCCTCACCCTAACCTGAACTCTATCCCTAACCCTAACACTAAACCTCAACCCAACCCTAAAGCTAATCCTCACCCTCAACCACATGCTCAGCCTAAACCTAAGCCTAAGCCTAACGCTTACCCTAACCATGAAACTCACCCTAGCCCTCAGGCTAACCCTAATCCTAAACCTAACACTCATCCAAACCCTCCCTCTATCCCTAACACTAAACCTCAAACTAAACCTAACACTAAACCACACCCTCACCTTAACCTTCACCCTAGCCCTAATCCTAACCCTAACCCAGATCCTAACCATCCTCATAACCCTAACCCTAACCCTCACCCTAACCCTAACACTCAGCTTCAACCTCACACTCAGCTTAATCCTAAGCCTAACCCTAACACTAACCTTAACCCTCAATCTCACCTTAACCCTCACCCTTACCCTAACCCTAACCCTAACACTAAGCCTAACCCTAAACCTCACCCTCAGCCTCACCTTAACCCTAACTCAAACCCTAAACCTCACCCTCACCATAACCCTTAGCCTAACCCTAACCCTAAACCTGACCCTAACCCTAACTCTAAACCTACCCTTACCCTAGCAATTACCCTAACCCTAATCCTAACCCTAATCCTCATCCGAACCGTCCCCCTAACCCTAAACCTAACACTCACCCTAACCCTAACCCTTACCCTCAACCTCACCCTCAGCCTAATCCTAACACTAACCCTAATCCTCACCCTCACCCTAGCCCACATCCTAACCCTAACCCTCACCCTCACCATAAATTTCACACTAACACTAACACTAATCCTCAGTCTAACCCTCAGCCTCAGCCTAACCCTCAGCCTAACCCTCAACCTAACCCTAACCCTGACCCTTACCATAACCCTCACCCTAGGCCTAACCCTCACCTTTAACCTTACCGTGACCCCCACCTTAACCCTCAGCCTAATCCGAACCCTAACCCTAACCCCGACTCTAACCCTCACCCTAACCCTAACTCTAACCCTAAATCCCACCTTCACCCTAAACCTAACTATAAAGTAAACCAAAACCTAAACCTCACCCTAACCCCAACCGTAATCCTAACCCGAACCCTAACCTTAGGCCTAACCCTAACACTAAGCCTAAACCTCACACTTATCCTCACCCTAACCGTAACCCTAAACCTAACCATAACAATAACCCAAACCCTAATTCTAACCCTTACCCTAACCATAACCCTCACCGCAACCCAAAACTTAACCCTAACACTAACCCTCACAATAACCCGAACCTCACGCTAACCCTAACTCTAACCCTAACCGTAACACTAAAAACCTCACCCTAACCCTAATTCTAAACCTCAACCTCACCATAATCGTAACCCAAACCCTATCCCTAACAATAATCCTAACCCTAACCCTAATCCTCAACCTCACACTAACCCTAATCTTAAACCTAACCCTCAACCTAACCCTAACCCTCACACTTACTCTAACCCTATCCCTCATCCTAACGCTCACCCTCACCCTAACCCTAACCCTAACACTAAAAGTCACCCTAACACTAAACCTAACCCTCACCCTCAACCTAGCCCTCATCCTAACCCTAATTCTAACCGTACTTCTCATCCTAAACCTCACCCTAACCCTAACCCTAAACCTAACCCTCAACCTAACCCTAATCCTCACGCTCAACTTAAAGCTAACCCTAACCCTCACCCTAACCCTAAACTTTACCTGAACCCTAACTTTCAACTTAACCCTAACCCTAACCCTCACCCTAACCCTAACCCTCACACTCACCCTACCCTTACCCTAATCCTAATCCTAACCCTAACCCTAACCCTCAACCCCCGCCTCACCTTAACCCTAACTCTAACCCTAAACCCCATGCTCACCCTAACCCTAACCCTAACCCTAAACCTAAACCTCAACCTAACCATAACCCTAAACCTCACCTTCACCTTAGCCCTCACCCTAACCCTAATCCTAACCCTAACCCTCATCCTAACCCTCCCTATAAACCTATATGAAAATCTCAACCTAACCCTAACCCTCAAACCCACCCTCACACCCAGCCTAACCCTAAGCCTAACCACAAGCCTTACCTGAAACCTAACCTTAACCCTCACACTCACCTGCACCCTCACCCTCACCATAACTCTAAACCAAACCCTAATCCTAACCCTCAACCTCACATTAACCCTAATCCTTACCCTAATCCTCACTCTAACCCTAACCCTCACACTTACCATAACCCTAACCCTCATCCTAACCCTCACCCTAACACTAACCCTAACCCTAAAACTCACCCTAACAATAAACCTACCCCTCACCCTCACCCTCACCCTCAACCTCACCTTAACTCTAACCCTAACAATAACAGTAATCCTAACCCTAAACCTAACCCTAATCCTAACCCTAATCCTAACACTCACGGTCAACCTAACCCTAACCCTAACCCAACCCTCACCCTCAGCCTCACCCTAACCCTACCTCTAACCCTAAACCTCACCCTCACCCTAACCCTAACCCTAATCCTAACCCTAAACCTCACCCTAACCTTAACCCTAAAACTCACCCTCAAGCTAGCCCTCACCCTAATCCTAATCCTAACCCTAACACTCATCCTAAACCTCATCCTAAAAATAACCCTAATCCTAACCCTCACCTTCACCCTAACCCTAAACCTAACCCTAAACCTCAACCTAAACCTAACCCTCACCCTCACTGTAACCCCTACCCTAACACTCACCCTAAACCTAAACTTAACCCAAACCCTAACTCTCACCCTAACCTTATCCCTCACCCTAACACTAATCCTCACACTCACCCTCAGCCTAAACCCAAGCTTATACCTAACCCTCACCCTCACTGTAACCCCTACCCTAACACTCACCCTAACCCTAAACTTAACCCAAACCCTAACTCTCACCCTAACCCTATCCCTCACCCTAACTCTAATCCTCACACTCACCCTCAACCTCAACCTAAACCTAAGCCTATCCCTATCCCTAACCCTAACCCTCACATTCATCCTAACCCAAATCCCAATCAAACCCTAACCCTGACTCTCACCCTCACCCTAAGCCTCACCTTAAGCCTAAACCTAACATTAATCCTAACCCTAACCCTAACCCTAAACCTCACACTAACACTAACCCTAACCATCACCTTAACCCTAACCCTCACCCTAAACCTAACCCTCACCCTTACCGTAACCCTCATCCTCAGCCTAAACTTCACATTTACCCTTATCGTGACCCCCACACTAACCCTCACCCTAAACCTAACCCTCATCCTAACCCTAACTCTACCCCTAAACCTCACCCTCACCCTAACCTGAACTCTATCCCTAACCCTAACACTAAACCTCAACCCAACCCTAAAGCTAATCCTCACCCTCAACCACATGCTCAGCCTAAACCTAAGCCTAAGCCTAACGCTTACCCTAACCATGAAACTCACCCTAGCCCTCAGGCTAACCCTAATCCTAAACCTAACACTCATCCAAACCCTCCCTCTATCCCTAACACTAAACCTCAAACTAAACCTAACACTAAACCACACCCTCACCTTAACCTTCACCCTAGCCCTAATCCTAACCCTAACCCTGATCCTAACCATCCTCATAACCCTAACCCTAACCCTCACCCTAACCCTAACACTCAGCTTCAACCTCACACTCAGCTTAATCCTAAGCCTAACCCTAACACTAACCTTAACCCTCAATCTCACCTTAACCCTCACCCTTACCCTAACCCTAACCCTAAAACTAAGCCTAACCCTAAACCTCACCCTCAGCCTCACCTTAACCCTAACTCAAACCCTAAACCTCACCCTCACCATAACCCTTAGCCTAACCCTAACCCTAAACCTGACCCTAACCCTAACTCTAAACCTACCCTTACCCTAGCAATTACCCTAACCCTAATCCTAACCCTAATCCTCATCCGAACCGTCCCCCTAACCCTAAACCTAACACTCACCCTAACCCTAACCCTTACCCTCAACCTCACCCTCAGCCTAATCCTAACACTAACCCTAATCCTCACCCTCACCCTAGCCCACATCCTAACCCTAACCCTCACCCTCACCATAAATTTCACACTAACACTAACACTAATCCTCAGTCTAACCCTCAGCCTCAGCCTAACCCTCAGCCTAACCCTCAACCTAACCCTAACCCTGACCCTTACCATAACCCTCACCCTAGGCCTAACCCTCACCTTTAACCTTACCGTGACCCCCACCTTAACCCTCAGCCTAATCCGAACCCTAACCCTAACCCCGACTCTAACCCTCACCCTAACCCTAACTCTAACCCTAAATCCCACCTTCACCCTAAACCTAACTATAAAGTAAACCAAAACCTAAACCTCACCCTAACCCCAACCGTAATCCTAACCCGAACCCTAACCTTAGGCCTAACCCTAACACTAAGCCTAAACCTCACACTTATCCTCACCCTAACCGTAACCCTAAACCTAACCATAACAATAACCCAAACCCTAATTCTAACCCTTACCCTAACCATAACCCTCACCGCAACCCAAAACTTAACCCTAACACTAACCCTCACAATAACTCGAACCTCACGCTAACCCTAACTCTAACCCTAACCGTAACACTAAAAACCTCACCCTAACCCTAATTCTAAACCTCAACCTCACCATAATCGTAACCCAAACCCTATCCCTAACAATAATCCTAACCCTAACCCTAATCCTCAACCTCACACTAACCCTAATCTTAAACCTAACCCTCAACCTAACCCTAACCCTCACACTTACTCTAACCCTATCCCTCATCCTAACGCTCACCCTCACCCTAACCCTAACCCTAACACTAAAAGTCACCCTAACACTAAACCTAACCCTCACCCTCAACCTAGCCCTCATCCTAACCCTAATTCTAACCGTACTTCTCATCCTAAACCTCACCCTAACCCTAACCCTAAACCTAACCCTCAACCTAACCCTAATCCTCACGCTCAACTTAAAGCTAACCCTAACCCTCACCCTAACCCTAAACTTTACCTGAACCCTAACTTTCAACTTAACCCTAACCCTAACCCTCACCCTAACCCTAACCCTCACACTCACCCTACCCTTACCCTAATCCTAATCCTAACCCTAACCCTAACCCTCAACCCCCGCCTCACCTTAACCCTAACTCTAACCCTAAACCCCATGCTCACCCTAACCCTAACCCTAACCCTAAACCTAAACCTCAACCTAACCATAACCCTAAACCTCACCTTCACCTTAGCCCTCACCCTAACCCTAATCCTAACCCTAACCCTCATCCTAACCCTCCCTATAAACCTATATGAAAATCTCAACCTAACCCTAACCCTCAAACCCACCCTCACACCCAGCCTAACACTAAGCCTAACCACAAGCCTTACCTGAAACCTAACCTTAACCCTCACACTCACCCGCACCCTCACCCTCACCATAACTCTAAACCAAACCCTAACTCTAACCCTAAACCTCACCCTAACCCTCACCCTCACCCTAACCCTAAAACAAACCCTAACCCTAACCCTCCCCCTAACCCTGTATCTAACCCTAAACTTCCCCCTCCACCTAACCCTATCCTTAAACCTAACCCTAAACCCCACCCTAATCCTAACACAAACGCTCACCCTTATCTTAACCCTCACCCTCAGTCTCAACCTCACCTTAACCCTTACTGTCATCCTCACCCTAACCCTTACTGTAACCCTAAAACTCATCCTAACCCTCACCGTAACCGTAAACCTAAACATCACCCTAACCCTAACCCTCACACTCAACCTCACACTCAGTCTAACCCTAAGCCTAATCTTAAGCCTTACCCTAATCCTCACCCTCACCCTATCCAACACTAACCCTAATCCTAACCATCACCCTAAACCTAATCCTTCACCCCACCCTCACCCTCAGCCTAAGCCTAAACCTAACCGTAACCCTCACACTCACCCTCACCCTAACCCAAATCCAAACCCTAAAAATAACCCTAAACCTAAAACTCAACCTAACCCTCACCCTAACCTTAACCCTCACACTAACCGTAATCCTAACCCTCCATATAACCCGCACCCTAACCCTAAATCTAACCCTAAACCTCACCCTCAACATAACCATAATCCTAACCATAACCATAAACGTCACCCCAAACCTATCCCTCAATCTCACCCTCAGCCTCACCCTAACTGTAACTCTAACACTAAAATTAACACTAATCCTAACCCTAAACCTAAACCTAACCCTAACCTTAACCTTAATCCTAACACTCACCCTCACCCTAACACTAATTCTAACCCTAACCTAAACCCTAACCCTAACCCTCATGTCACCATAACCCTAACCCTCATCCTAACCCTCACCCTAAACCTAACCCTAACCCTAATCCTCACCCTAACACTAATCCTAACCCTAATCCTCATCCTAACCCTCACCCTAACTCTAAACCTAACCGTCACAATAAACCTAGCCCTAATCCTAACCCTCAAACTAACCCTAACTCTCATGCTCATTGTAAGACTAACCGTAACCCTCACCCTAACCCTAAACTTAAGCTGAACCCTAAATCTCACCCTAACCCTAACCCTAAACCTCAACCTAACCCTAACCTTCACACTCACCCTCACCCTCGGCCTAAACCTAAGCCTAAACCTAAGCCTAACCCTAACCCTCAGACTCACCCTAACACTTACCCTAATCCTAATCCTAACCCTTAGCCTAACCCTCACCCTCACCCTAACCCTTAATCTAACACTAACCCTAAACCTAACCCTCATCCTCAACCTCACCCTAACCCTAACCCTAACCCTAAACCTCACCCTCACTATCGCCCTCACCCTAACCCTAATCCTAAAACTAACCCTCATCCTAACCCTCACCATAAGCCTAACACTCATCCTCACCCTCACCCTAAACCTAAACCTAACCGTCAACCTAATCCTAACCCTCACCCTCAACATAACCCTTACCCTAACCCACACCCTAACCCTAAACTTAACCCGAACCCTAACCCTCAACCTAATCCTAACCCTCACCCTCAACCTCACCCTCAGCCTAACCCTAAGCCTAACCCTAAACCTAACCCTAACACACACCCTCACCCTCACCCTAACTCTAATCCTAACCCTAACCCTCCCCCTAACTCTCACCTTAAACCTAACCTTAACACTAACACTAACCCTAAACCTCAACCTAACCCTCACCTGAACCGTAATTCTAACCCTAAACCTCACCCTCACCCTAAACCTAACTCTAACCCTAACCCAAACCTAAACCTCACCCTAACACTAACCCTCACCCGCACCTGCACCCTCACTGTAACTCTAAACCTAACCATAACAATAACACTAACCCTAACCAGAACAATCACACTACCCCTAATCCTCACCCCCACCCTCACCCTCAGCCTAACTATAAGCCTAAGCTTAACCCTCAACCTAACCCTTACACTCACTCTCACCCTAACCCTAACCCTAAACCTAAACTTAAACCTAAACATAACCCTAACCGTAAACCTAACCCTAATCCTCATCTTCACACTCACCCTAGCACAATCCCTAAACTTAAACCTCACCCTAACCCTAAGCCTAATCCTCACCCTAAGCCTCACACTCACCCTCACCCTAACTCTAACCCTAACCCTCACCCTAACCCTCACACTAGCCCTAATCCTAACCCTAATCCTAACCCTAACCCTCATCCTAACCCTCACCCTAAACCTAACCCTAAACCTCACCCTCACCCTAGCCCTCACCCTAAAACTAATCCTAAACTTAAAGCTCATCCAAAACCTCCCCATAACCCTAACACTAACCCTCACCCTAAACCTAACCCTCACCATCAATCTCACCCTCAGCCTAACATTAACCTTCGCCCTAACCCTCACATTCACCCTAACAGTAAACCTAATCCTAAACCTAACCCTATCCCTAAATATCAACCTAAACCACACCCTCACCCTAAACCTAACACTAACCCTAACCCTTAACCTCACCCTAACAGTCCTCCTAAACCTAACTCTAACCCTAAACCTCACCCTCACCCTCAACCTCAAAGTAACTCTAACTCTAAATCCATAAACCTCACCATCATCCTCACCCTCACCACAAACTTAACCATAACCATAACACTAACAATAACCCTAACCCTAACCCTAACCCTAACCCTAAGCCTAACTCTCACCCACCCACTAACCCTAACCCTATCCCTCACACTAACCATAAACTTAACCCGAATCCTAACTCTCACCCTAACCCTAACCCTAACCCTCACACTAACCCTAACCCTCAGCCTAACCCTAAGCCTAACCGTAACCCTAACCCTAACCCTCACATTCACCCTCCCCCTACACTCCCCCTAACCATATATCTAACCCTAAACCTCACCCTCATCCTAACCCTAAACCTAACACTAAACCCCATCCTAACCCTAAATTTAAACCTCACCCGCACCCTCACCCTCACCGTAACTCTAACCCTAACACTAACAATAACACTAACCCTACCCCAACCATCACCCTAACCCTAATGCTCACCCCCACATTCACACTCACCCTAACTCTAATCCTAAACCTAGCCCTATCCAGAAACCTCAACCTAAACTTCACTCTCACCCTAACCCTAACACTAACCTTAACCCTAAACCTCACCCTAACTCTCCCCTTAAAGCTAACTCTAACCATAAACGTCACACTGACCCTCATCCTGACCCTAACCCTAACGCTAAACCTCTCCCTAAACCTCACCCTAACCGTAACCCTCACACCCATCCTCAAACTCACCGTAACTCTAACCCTAACCCTAACAATAACACTAATCCTAACCCAAACCATAACCATAACCCTCACCCTCAGCCTCACCCTCACCACTAACTTAACGCTAACCATACCACAAACAATAACCCTAACCCTAACCCTAAGCCTAATACACACACCCAAATTCACCCTCAGCCTAACCCTAAACCTAACCCTAAACCTAACCATAACCCTCACTGTAACTCTAACCCTAACCCAAACCCTAACCCTAAACCTAACCCTAATCCTCAGCCTCACCCTCAACTTCAACCAAACCCTAACCCTAACCCCCACCCTAACCCTAAACCTAAACCTAACCATAACCATAATCATAACCCTCATTGTAACTCTAACCCTAACTCTAACCCTAACCCTAAACCTAACCCTAACCCTAACTCTAACCCTAACCCTAAACCTAACCCTAGCCCTCATTGTAACTCTAACGCTAACCCTAACACTAACACTAAACCTAAACCTAATCCTCAGCCTAACCCTCACCCTACCCCAAAACCTAAACCTAACCGTCACCATAAACCTAATCCTAAACCTAACCCTAAACTTAACCGTCACACTCACCCTCTCCCTACCCATTATCCTAAACCTAACCCTCACCCTCACCCTAACACTAAACATAAACCTAACCCTAAACCTAACCCAAACCCTAACCCTAAACCTAAACCGAATCCTTAGCCTCACCCTCAACTTAAAACAAACCCTAACCCTAACCCCCAACCTAACCCTAAACCTAAACCTAACCATAACCGTAATCATAACCCTCATTGTAACTCTAACCCTAACCCTAACCCTAACCCTAAACCTAACCCTAATCCTAACCCTAACCCTAACCATAGCCCTCACTGTAACTCTAACCCTAACTCTAAACTTAAGCCTAAACCTAACCCTAATCCTCAGCCTAACCCTCACCCTAACCCATACCCTAACCCTAACCCTAAACCTCACACTCACCCTCATCCTAACCCTAATCATAAACCTAAACCTATCCCTTACCCCAACCCTCACATTCAGCCTCAACCTACCCCTCACCCTAACCCTAATCCTAACCCTAAACCTCATCATAACCTTCACAATAACCCTAACCCTAACCCTTACCATAACCCTAACCATAACCATCACCCTCATGCTCAGCCAAAGCCTACTCCTAAGCCTAAAGCTAAGCCTAACCCTAACCCGAACCCTCACCTTCACCATAACCCTAACCTTAAACCTAACTCTAACCCTTAACCTCACTCTCACCCTAAACCTAACTCTAACCCTAACCCTGAAACTAAACCTCATCCTAAACCTAACCCTCACACACACCCTAACCCTTACCCTAATCCTAATACTTTCACTAAGCCTAACCCTCACCCACACCCTAAACCTCACACTAACCTTAACTCTAACACTAACCCTAACCCTAACCCTCACCCTCAGCTTCACCCTAACCCTAACTCTAACCTTAAACCTCAACCTCATCCTATCCCTAACCCTAAACCTAACGCTAAACCTCACCCTAACACTAACCCTAAAACTCTAACCCTAAACCTAACGCTAAACCTCACCCTAACCCTAACCATAAAACTCACCCTCACCCTAGCCCTCACCCTAACCCTAATCCTAACCCTAACACTCATCCAAACCCTCCCCATAACCCTAACCCTAGCCCTAACCCTAAACCTCAAAATCTCCCTCACCCTCAGCCTAACCCTAAGCCTAAACCTAACCCTCACCATAACCCTCACACTCAACCTCTCCCTAACCCTAATCCTAAAGCTAACCCTATCCCTAAACCTCAACCTAAACCTCCCCCTCACCCTAAACCTAACCCTAACCCTAACCATGAACCTCATCCTAACTGTCCCCCTAACCCTAACTCTAACCCTAAACCTCACCCTCACCCTAATCCTAACCCTAACCCTAAACCTCACCCTAACCCTAACCCTCACCCTCACCCAAAACCTCAAAGTAACTCTAACGCTAAACCTAACAATAACACTAACTCTAACCCTAACCCTAACCATAAACCTCACTCTCAGCCTCACCCACACCGCAAACTTAACCCTAACCATAACACTAACAATAACCCTAAACCTAACACTAACCCTAATCCTCACCCCCACCCTCACCCTCAGCCTAAACCAAAGCCAAACCCTAAACCTAACAGTAACCCTAAACCTCACCGTAACCCTAACCCTAAACCTAACCCTAACCCTAAACCTAACAAAAACCTTAACCCTAAACCTCATCCTCACCCTAAAACTCACACTAACCCTAAAACAAATCCTCAATCTAACCCTCAACCTCACCCTCACCCTAGCAATCACCCTAACCCTAACCCTCATCCTCACCCTAAACCTCACACTAACCCTAACACTAATCCTCAATCTAACCCTCACTCTCACCATAACCCTAACTCGAACCCTCACCCTAAACCTAACTCTCACTCTTACCATAACCCTCACCCTCAGCCTAACCCTCACCTTTACCCTTACACTCAACCCGACCCTAACACTCACCCTAAACCTACCCCTCACCCTGACCCTAAACCTACTCCTAAACCTCACCCTCACCCTAATCCTAACCCTAACCATAACCCTAACACTAAAACTCACCCTATCCCTAACCCTAACCTCACCCTCAACCTCATGCTCAGCCTAACCCTAAGCCTAGCCTAACCCTTACTCTAACCCTCACACTCACCCTAGCCCTCACCCTAACCCTAATCCTAACCCTAACCCCCATCCTAAACCTCACCCTAACCCTAAACCTAACCATCAACCTAACCCTAATCCTCACCTCCACCCTCACCCTCAGCCTAAACCTAAGCCTAAGCCTAACCCTAAACCTAACCCTCACACTCACCCTCACCCTCACCCTAATCCTAACCCTAATCCTAACCCTAATCCTGAACATCAACCTAAACCTCACCTTAACCTTTACCCTAACACTAAACCTAACATTAACGCTCGACCTAACCCTCCAACTAACCCTAAATATAACCCTAAACCTCACTCTCACCCTAACTCTAATCCTAACCCTAACCCTAAACCTAATCCTAACCCTCACCCTAACCCTAATTCTCACCCTAACTGTAACCGTAACCCTCATCCTAAACCTCACCCTAACCCTAACCCTAAACCTCACCCTAACCCTAACCCTAACTCTCACCCTCACCCTAGCCCTCACCGTAACCCTAATACTAACCCTAATCCTCATCCTAACCCTCAACCTAACCCTAACCCTAACCCACACTGTAACCCTAACCCTAACCCTCTCCCTAACCCTAAACTTACCCGAACCCTAAATCTCACCCTAACCCTACCCCTAACTCTCACCCTAACCCTAACGATCACCCTCACCCTCACAGTAAGCCTAAACCTAAGCCTAACCCTAAACCTAACCCTAACCCTCACACTCACCCTAACCCGTTCCCTATATCTAATCCTAACACTAAGCCTTACCCTCACCCTCACCCTAACCCTCACCATAACCCTAACTCTAAGATTATCCCTAACCCTAACCTTCATCCTCAGCCTCACCCTAACCCGAACTCTAACACTAAACCTCAGCCTCATCCTAAAACTAACCCTATCCCTAACCCTAAACCTCACCCTCACCCTAACACTAAACCTCACACTCACCCTAGCCCTCACCCTCACCCTAATCCTAACCCTCACCCTCACCCTAACACCATACTTAACCGAACCTTAAATATCACCCTAACCCTAACCCTAACCGTCACCCTAACCCTAACCCTCACCCTCATCCTCACGCTCAGCCTAACCCTAAGCCTAAGCCTAACCCTAACCCTAACCTTCACACTCATCCGAACCCTTACACAAATCCTAATCCTAACCCTTATTCTAAACCTCACCCTCACCCTAACCCTCACCGTAACCCTAACTCTAGCACTAACCCTAAACGTAACCCTCAACCTTACCCTAACTCTAACACTAACCCTAACATTAAAACTCACCCTAACCCTAACCCTATCCCTCACCATCACAGTAACTGTAACCTAACCCTAACAATAACCCTAACCTTAACTCTAACCCTCACCGTCACCCTAGCCCTCACCCTAACCCTAATTCTAACCCTCACTCTCACCCTTATCTTAAACCTCAACCTCAGCCCAAAACTCACCTTTACCCGTACCATCATCCTCACCCTAAACGTCACCCTAACCCTAAACCTCATCCTAACCCTCAACTTAAACTTAAACCTAACCATCACCCTAACCCTAACCCTCACCGTCAACCTCATGCTCAGCCTAACCCTAAGCCTAAGCCTAACGCTCATTCTAACACTCATCCTCACCCTAGCCCTCACCCTAACCCTAATCCTAACCCGATCCCTCATCCTAACCCTCCCCTAACCCTAACCCTAACAATCACTTAACCCTAATCCTCACCCCCAATCTCACCCTCAGCATAACCCTAACCCTAAGCCTAACCCGAAACCCTAATTCTAACATACCATCACCATAACCTTAATCCTAATCCTAAACTTAACCCTAACGCTAAACATCAACATAACCCTCACCCTAACCCTAACCCTAACACTAATCCTAACCCTAACCCTCGACCTAACCCTCCCCCAACACTAAATCTCATCCTAAACTCACCATCACCTTAACCCTAATCCTAACCCTAACGCTCACCCTAACCCTCACCCTCACTCTAAACCTAACCCTTATCCTAACCCTCACCCTAACCCTAACCTTAGACTTAAATCTCACCCAAACACCAACCCTAACTCTCACCCTCACCCTAGCCCTCACCCTAACCCTAATTCTGACCCTAATCCTCATCCTAACCCTCACCCTAACCCTAACCCTAACCTTCACCCTAATCTTAAGCCTAACCCTAACCCTCAACCTAACCCTAACCTCACGCTCACCGTAACCCTAACCGTAACCCTCATCATAACCTTAAACATAACCTGAACCCTAACCCTCACCCTAACCCTACCCCAAACTCTCACCCTAACACTAACACTCACACTCACCCTCACCCTCAGCCTAACCATAATCCTAAGCCTAAACCTAAACCTAACCTCACACTCACCCTAACCCTTACCCTAAACGTAATCCTAACACTAAGGCTAACCCTTACCCACACCTTAAACCTTACGGTAATACTGAGCTAACACTAACCCTCACCCTCACCCTAACCCTAACCCTCATCCTCACCCTTAACCTCACACTAACCCTAACCCTAACCCTAATCCTCAATCTAACCCTCACCCTAACCCTAAACCTAACCCTAAACCTAACCCTAACCCTCACCCTTATCTTAACCCTCACCCTCATCCTAAACCTCAACTTTACCCTTACCAACACCCTCCCCCTAACCCTCAACCTAACCCTAAACCTCATCCTAACCCTCACCCTAAACGTAATCCTAACCATCACCCTAACCCTAAAACTCACCCTCAACCTCTTGCTCAGCCTAACCCTAAGCCTAAGCCTGGCCCTAACCCTAACCATCACACTCACCCTAACCCTTACTCGAATCCTAATCCTAACACTAAGCATAACCCTCACCCTCACACTAACCCTCACCGTAACCCTAACTCTAACACTAACCCTAACCCTAACCCTCACCCTCAGCCTCAACCTAACCCTAACTCTAACCCTAAACCTCACCCTCATCCTAACCCCAACCCTAAACCTAACCCTAAACCTCAACCTAACCCAAACCCAAACCTCACCCTCACCCTAGCCCTCACACTAAACCTAATGCTAAACCTAACCCTCATCCTAACCCTCACCCTAACACTAACCATAACACTCATCCTCACCCTCACCCTATCCCTAAACCTAACCCTAACACTCCACCTAACCCTAACCCTCACCCTCACTGTAACCGTTACCCTAACCCTCACAGTAACCCTAAACTTAACCCGAACCCTAACTCTCACACTAACCCTAACCCTAACCCTAACCCTCACCCTTACCCTCACACTCAGCCTAACCCTAAGCCTAAGCCTAACCATAACGCAACCCTCACACTCACCCAAAACCTTACACTAATCCTAATCCCAAACCTAAGCCTAAACCTCACCCACACCCTCACCCTCACTCTAACACTCACCCTAACCCTAACTCTAAGACTAACCCTAAACCTACCCCTCAACCTCAGCCTCAACCTTACCCTAATTCTAACCCTAAACCTCACTTTTACCCTATCCCTAACTCTAACCGTGACCCTAACACTAAACCTCACCCTAATCCTAACCCCAACCCTCACACTCACGCTCAACCTAAACCTAAGCCTAACCCTTACTCTAACCCTCACCCTCACCATAGCCCTCACCGTAAACCTAATCCTAAACCTTTTCCTCATCCTAACCCTTACCCTAACCCTAACCCTAACCATCACCCTAACCTTAATCCTCACCCCCAACCTCACCCTCAGCCTAACCCTAAGCCTAAGCCTAACCCTAAACCTCAACCTAACCCTCACCCTAACCTTAAACCTAACACTGAACCTAACACTAACCCTCGACCTAACCCTCCCCCTAACCCTAAACCTAACCCTAAAACTCACCCTCACCGTAACCCAAATCCTAAAGCTAACCCTAACCCTCAGCCTCACTGTTACCCTAACCCTCAACCTAACCCAAACCGAAACCCTAACCCTAACCCTAAACCTTACCCTAACACTAACTCTAATCCTCACCATCACCCTAGCCCTCACCCTAACCCTAATCCTAACCCTAAACCTCACCCTAACCATAAACATAACCGAACCCTAAATCTCAACCTAAACCTAAACCTAACCCTCACCTTAACCCTAACCCTCACACTCACCCTCACTCTCAGAATAACCCTAAGCCTAAGGGTAACCCTAAACCTAACCCTCACACTCACCCGAAAAATTACACTAATCCTAATCCTAACCCTAAGCCTAACCCTCAACCTCACTCTCACCCTCACTCCAACCCTCACCCAAACCCTAACTCTAACACTAACCCTAAACTTAACCCTCAACCTCAGCCTCACCCTTACCCTAACTCTAACCCTAAACCTCACCCTCACCCTAACCCTAACTCTAACCCTAACACTAACACTCAACCTCACCCTAACCCTAACCCTAACCATCACCCTCACACTAACGGTAACCCTAACCCTAACCATAGGAGTAACCCTAACCCTAATACTAACCCTCACCCTAACCATAGCCCTCACCCTAACATTAACCCTCACCCTAACACTTACCCTCAACCTAACACTAACCCTAACTCTAACACTAAATCTCCCACTAACCCTAACCCTCACCCTAATCCTAAACCTCACCCTAATACTAAACCTAACTCTAACCCTCACCCTGACCCTAGCCTTCACCCTAATCCTAATTCTAACCCTCAGTCTCACCCTAACCCTAACCCTCATCCTCACCCTATACCTCACATAAACCCTAACCCTAAACCTAATCATCAATCTAACCCTCACCCTAAGCCTTACCCTAACCCAAAACCTAACCCTAAACCTCACCCAAACCCTAACCCTAAAACTCATCCTCACCCTAGCCCTCACCCTAACCCTAATCCTAATCCTAACCCTTATCCAAACCCTCACCCTAACACTAACTCTAACCCTAACCCTCACCGTCACCCTCACACTAACCTTAAACCTAACACTAAACCTCAACCTAACCCTAACCCTCACCCTCACTATAACCTTACCCTAAACCTAACCCTAACCCAAAACTTAACCCGAAACCTAACTCTCACCCTAAGCCTGAACCTAATCCTCACCCTAACCCTCACCCTCAGCCTAACACTAAGCCTAACTCAATCCCTAACCCTAACCCTCATCATATCGCTCACCCTACCCCTAACCCTAATCCTAATGCTAACCCTAACCCTAAACCTCACACTCACCTAACCCTCAACTTAAGCCTAATCCTAACATTAATCCTAACCCTAACCCTAACCCTAAACCTCAGCCTAAACCCTAAAAATCACACTAACCCTCACACTAATCCTCAACCTAACCCTCAACCTAACATTAACCCTAACACTAACCCTAACATTAACGCTCGACCTAACCCTACAACTAACCCTAAATGTAACCCTAAACCTCCCCCTCACACTAACCCTAATCCTAAACTTAACACTAAAACTCACCCTAACCCTAAACCTCACCCTCACCCTCACCCTCACCATAACTCTAACCCTAACCCTAACAATAACACAAATCCTAACCCTAAACCTAACCCTTACCCTAACCCTAATCCTAACACTCACCCTCACCCTAACGATAATCTTAACCCTAACCCTCAACCTAACCCTAAACCTCACTCTCACCATAACCCTAACCCTCATCCTAACCCTAACCCAAACCCTAACCCTAACGATAAACCTTACCCTAACACTAACCCTAATCCTCACCCTCACCCTAGCCCTCACTCTAACACTAATCCAAACCCTAAACCTCACCCTAACACTAAACATAATAAAACCTTAACTCTCACCCTAACACTAACCCTAACCTTCACCGTAACCCTAACCCTCACCCTCACCCTCACTCTCAGTCTAACCCTAATCCTAAGCCTAACCCTAACCATAAACATCACACTCAACCTAACCCTTACCCTAATCCGAATCCTAACACTAAGCCTAAGCCTAACCTTCATGCTCAAACTCACCCTAATCCTAACCCTCACCCTAACTTTAACTCAAACACTAACCCTAACCCTAACCCTCAAACTCAGCCCCACCCTTACCCTAACTCTAAACCTAAACCTCACCCTCACCCTAACTCTAACCCTATCCCTAAACTTGACCCTAACCCTAACACTAAACCTCACCCTCAACCTAGCACTCACCCTAACCCTAATCCTAACACTAACCCTCATCCTAACCCTCCCCATAACCCTAATCCTAACCCTCACCCTAAACTTCACCCTAACCCTAACACTAACCCTTACCCTAACCCTAACCCTCCACATAACCCTCACCCTAACCCTAACTCTAAACCTCACACTCACCCTAACCCTAACTCTAACCCTAACCCAAAATCTAAACCTGACCCTAACCCTAAACCCTAATGCTCACCCTTACTCTCAACGTTACCTTAACCCAAAACCTAACCCTAACAATAACCCTAACCCTAATCCTAACCCTCACCCTAACCAAAAACCTCACCGTAACCCATACCCTAACCCAAACACTAACCCTCACAGTAACCCTAACCCTAACCTCACCCTATCCCTAACTCTAACCCTAACCCTAACACTAAAAACCTCAACCTAACCCTAACCCTAACCCTCACCCTCACCTTCAATATAATCGTAACCCTAAAAATAAACCTAACCCTAACCCTAATCCTAACCCTCACCCTCACCCTAAACCTAAACCTAAACCTAACACTCACCCTAACCCTAGCCCTCACCCTTACCGTAACCCTAACCCACATTTTAACACTCACCCTAACCCTAACCCTAAATCTCACCCTAACCCTAAACCTACCCCTAACCCTCAACCTAACCCTAATCCTCACAGTCAACGTAAACCTAACCCTAACCCTCACCCTAACTCGAAACTTATCCTGAACCCTAACTCCCACCCTAACCCTCACCGTCACGCTCACACTCAATGTAACCTTAAGCCTAATGCTAACCCTAACCATAACCCTCACACTCACCCTAACCCTAACCTTAACCCTAACCATAAACCTCACCTTAACCTAACCCTAAACATCACCCGCACACTAGCCATTACCCTAACCCTAATCCTAACATTAACCCTCATCCTAACCCACTCCATAACCCTCACCTTAACCCAAACAATAACCCTAAAGCTCAAGCTCACCCTTAGCCCAAACCTAAGCCTAAGCCTAAGCATAACCCTAAACCTAACCACAACACTCACACTCATTCTGCACCCTAACCCTCACCGTTACTCTAACCCGAACCCTAACCCTAAACCTAAAACACACCCTTACCCTATACCTAACCCTAATCCTAACCCTCATCCTCACCCTAACACTAAAACTAAACCTAACCCTAACCCTCACCCTAACCGTCAACCTAACCTTATATCTAACCCTAAACCTCACCCTCACCCTCATCCTAACCCTAACCCTAACCCTAAACCCCACCCTAACCATAACCCTAAACCTCACCCGCACCCTCACCCTCACCGTAACTCTAATGCTAACCCTATAAATAACACTACCCCTAACCCTAACCATCACCCTAACCCTAATCCTCACCCCACCCTCACCCTCAGCCTATCCCTAAGCCTAAGCCTAACCTTTACCCTAACCCTCACACTCATGCTCACCCTAACCCTAATCCTAAACCTATCCCTATCCCTAAACCTCAACCTAACCCTCACCCTCACCCTAAAACTAACACTAACCCTAAAACTAAACCTCACCCTAACCCTCCTGCTAACCATAACTCTAACCCTAAAGCTCAACCTCACCATAAACCTAACCCTAACCCTTACTCTAAACCTCACCCTAACCCTAACCCAAAACCACAACCTCAACCTCACCGTAACTCTAACCCTAACCCTAACAAAAAACTAACCCTAACGCTAAACCTAACCCTAGCCCTAAACCTCAACCCCACACGCACCCTCAGCCTAAACCTAACCCTAACCCTACCCCTCACCATAAGCCTAACCCTAACCCTAACACTAATACTAACACTAACCCTAAACCTAAACCTCACCCTAACCGTAACCATAAACCTCACCCTCAACCTAGCCCTCACCCTAACCCTAATCCTAACCCTAACCCTCATCCTAACCCTCCCCATAACCTAAACCTAACCCTCATCCTCAACCTAACCCTCACCCTAACCCTAACCCTAACCCTAACACTAACCGTAATCCTAACCCTCAACCTAACCATCACCATAACCCTAACAATAACCCTAAACCTCACCCTCACCCTAACCCTAACTCTAACCCTTACCCAAACCCTAAACCTCACTTTAACCCTAAACCCTAACCCTCACCCTTACCTTCACTATAACCGTAACCCTAAACCTAACCCTAACAATAACGATAACCCTAATCCTAACCCTCACCCTAACCACAACCCTGACCGTAACCTATACCCTAACCCAAACACTAACCCTCACACTAAACCTAACCCTAACCTCACCCTAACCATAGTTCTAACCTTAACCCTAACACTAAAAACTCAACCTAACCCTAACCCTAATCCTCACCCTCAACCTCACCATAACCGTAACCCTAACAATAACCCTAACCCTAAACCTAAAACTAACCCTCACCGTACCCCTAACCCTAAACCAAAACTTAACCCTCACACTAACTTAACCCTCACACTTACTGTAACCCTAACCCTCATGCTAACCCTCACCCTAACCATAACCCTCACCGTAACCCATAACCTAACCCCAAAACTAACCCTCACACTAATCCTAACACTAACCTCACCCTAATCTTAACTCTAACCCTAACGCTAACATTAAAAACCTCAACGTAACCCTAACCCTCTCCCTCACCCTCACCCTCAACATAACCATAACCCTAACAATAACCCTAACCCTATCCCTAATCCTAACACTCACCCTCATCCTAACCTTAAACCTAACCCTAACCCTCACCCTAACACTAACCCTCACCCTTACCGTAACCCTTACCCTCACCCTAACCCTCACTCTAACTCTAACCATAAACCTAAACCTCACCCTAACACTAACCCTAACCCTCACTCTCAACCTAGCCCTCAACCTAACCCTAATCCTAACCCTAATCCTCATCCTAACCCTCACCCTAACCCTAACCCTAAACCTCACCCTAAGCCTAACCCTAACACTAACCCTCAAGCTAAGTCTAACCCTCACACTCAATGTAAACCTAACCCTAACCCTCAACTTAAACCTAAACTTAACCTGAACCCTAACTCTCTCCATAACCCTAACCCTCACCCTCACCCTCAGTGTAACCCTAAGCCTAACCCTAACACTAACCCTAACACTCACACTCACCCTAACCCTTACCCTAATGCCAGTCCTAACCCTAACCCTCAACCTCACCCTCAGCCTCACCTTAACCCTAACTCTAACCCTAAACCTCAACCTCACCCTAACCCTAACCCTAAACCGAACCCTAAACCTCACCCTAACCTAACCCTAAACCTCACCCACACCCTAGCCATTACCCTAACCCTAATCCTAACACTAACCCTCATCCTAACCCTCCC
Organism: Dipodomys merriami; assembly: GCF_024711535.1. Lineage (NCBI taxonomy): Eukaryota > Metazoa > Chordata > Mammalia > Rodentia > Heteromyidae > Dipodomys > Dipodomys merriami. The sequence continues at coordinate 332,875 of NW_027206358.1, forward strand.
CATAACCTTAACCCTAAACCTCAACTTCAACCTAGCCCTACCCTAACCCTAATCCTAAACCTAATACTCATCCAAACCCTCAGACTAACCCTAACCTTAACTCTCACTCTCACCCTCACACTAACCATAACCCTAACCCTCAACCTAACCCTAACCCTCACTCTCACTGTAACCATTACCCTAACCCTCACGCTAACCCTAAACATAACCCGAGCTCTAACTCTCACCCTAACCCTGACCCTAACGTCACCCTAACCCTAACCCTCAACCTCACCATCACCCTCAGCCTAAACCTAAGCCTAAACCTATCCTTAACCCTAACCCTCATCCTATCCCTCACCCTAACCCTAACCCTAATCCTAATCCTAACCCTAACCCTAAACCTCACCCTCACCCTAACCCTCAACTTAAGCCTAACACTAACATTAATCCTAACCCTAACCCTAACCCTAAATCTCATCCTAAACCCTAAACCTCACACTAACCCTCACACTAATCCTCAACTGAACCCTCACCCTAAACTTAACCCTAACACTAACCCTAACATTAACACTCGACCTAACCCTACAACCAACCCGAAATCTAACCCTAAACCGCCCCCTCATCCTAACCCTAATCCTAACCCCAGCCCTAAAAATCACTCTAAACCTAAACCTCACCCTCAACCAAACCCTCACCCTCACCATAACTCTAACCCTAACCCTAACAATAACACTAATCCTAACCCTAAAGCTAACCCTAACCCTAACCCTAAACCTAACACTCACCCTCACCCTAAACATAATCTTAACCCTAACCCTCAACTTAACCCTAACCCTCACCCTCACAGTAACCCTAACCCTCATCCTAACCCTAACACAAATCCTAACCCTAAACCTAAACCTTACTCTAACACTAACCCTAACCATCACCCTCACCCTAGCCCTCACTCTAACATTAATCCTAACCCTAACCCTCACCCTAACCCTAAACATAATCGAACCCTAACTCTCACCCTAACCCTAACCCTAACTTTCACCCTAACCCTAACCCTTACCCTCACCCTCACTCTCAGCTTAACCCTAAGCCTAAGCCTAACCCTAACACTAACGATCACACTGACCCTAACCCTTACCCTAAACCGAATCCTAAACCTAAGCCTAACCCTCACCCTCACGCTCACCCTAATCCTAACCCTCACCCTAAACCTAACTCTAACACTAACCATAACCCTCAACCTCAGCCTCACCCTTAACCTAACTCTAAACCTAAACCTCAAACTTACCCAAACCCTAACCCTAACCCTCACACTAAACCTTCCCATAACCCTAACCCTAAACCTCACCCTCAACCTAACTCTCACCCTAACCCTAACTCTAACTCTAAACCTCACCCTAACCCTAACCCTAACTCTAACCCTAACACAAAATCTAAACCTGACCCTAACCCTAAACCCTAATGCTCACCCTTACTCTCAACGTTACCTTAACCCAAAACCTAACCCTAACAATAACCCTAACACTAATCCTAACCCTCACCCTAACCACAGCACTCACCGTAACCCATACCCTAACCCAAACACTAACCCTCACAGTAACACTAACCCTAACCTCACCCTAAACCTAACTCTAACCCTAACCCTAACACAAAAAACCTCAATCTAACCCTAACCCTAACCCTCACCCTCACCCTCACCGTAACTGTAACCCTAAAAATAACCCTAACCCTAACCCTAATCCTAACCCTCACCCTCACCCTAACCCTAAACCTAACCCTAACCCTCACCCTAACCCTAACCCTCACCCTTACAGTAAACCTAACCCTCATCCTAACTCTCAACCTAAATGTAACCCTAACCCTAAACCTCACCCTAACACTAACCCTAAACCTCACCCTCACACTGGCCCTCACCCTGACCCTAATCGTAACCCTAATCCTAATCCTAACCCTCACCCTAACCTTGACCATAACCATCATCCTAACCCTAAACATAACCCTAACCCTGACCCTAACCCTAACCCTCACCCTTACTTTAACCCTTACCCTCATCCTAACCCTCACCCTAACTCTAACCCTAATCCTCATCCTAACCCTCACCCTAACCCTAGCCCTAAACCTCACCCTAACCCTAAGCCTCAACCTAACTCTAACCCTCACACTCAACGTAAACCTAATCCTAACCCTCAACCTAACCCTAAACTTAACCTGAACCCTAACTCTCATCCTAAATCTAAACCTCACCCTCACCCTCACCCTCAGTGTATCCCTAAGCCTAATCCTAACCCTAACCCTAACACTCACACTAACCCTAACACTTACCCTAATCCTAATCCTAACCCTAACCCTAACCCTCACCCTCAGCCTCACGTTAACCCTAACTCTAACCCTAAACCTTAACCTCACCTTAATCCTAACCCTAACCCTAACCCTAAACCTCACCCTAACCTAACCCTAAACCTCACCCTCACACTAGCCATCACCCTAACCCTAATCCAAATATTAACCCTCATCCTATCCCTCCACATAAACCTAACTCTAACAGTCACCCTAACCATAAACCTCAACCTCACCCTTAGCCTAACCCTATGCCTAAACGTAAGCCTAACCCTAAACCTAACCCGAAACCTCACACTCATCTGCACCCTCAACCTCACCGTAACTCTAACCCTAACCCTAACCTAAACCCTAAACCTCACCCCTACCCTAACCCTAACCCTATCCCAAACCCTAACCCTCATCCTTACCCTAACCCTAACCCTAAACCTAACCCTAACCCTCACCCGAACCCTCCACCTAACAATAACCCGAACAGTCACCCTAACTCTAATCCTCACCCCCACCCTCACCCTAAGCCTAAGCATAAGCCTAAGCCAAACCCTCACCCAATCCCTCACACTCCCCCTCACCCTAACCCTAATCCTAAACCTAACCCTGTCCCTAAACCTCAAACTAACCCTCAACCTCACCCTAACCCTAACACTAACCCTAACACTAAACCTCACCCTAACCCTCCCCCTAACCCTACCTCTAACCCTAAATATCATCCTCACCCTAACCCTAACCAAAACCCTCAGCCTAAACCTCACCCTAATCCTAACCTCACCCTCACCCTCAAACTCACCGTAACTCTAACCCTAACCCTAACAATAACACTAACCCTAACCCTAACCCTAACTCTAACCATAACCCTCACATTCAGCCTCACCCTCACTGCAAACTTAACCCTAACTATAACACTAAAAATTACCCTAACCCTAAGCCTAACCTAACTCTAAATCTAATCCTAACCCCCACCCTCAGCCTCAGCCTAACACTAAGCCTAAACCTAACCCTAAACCTAACCCTAATCTTCAGCCTCAGCCTCAACCTAACCCAAACCCTAAACCTAACACTCACCCTAACTCTATGCCTAAACCTAACCCTAATCCTCACACTCACCCTCAAACTAACCCTAATCCTAAACCTAACCCAATCCCTAACCCTAACCCTCACCCTAACCCTCACCCTAGCGCTCACCCTAACCCTAACCCTAACACTCACCCTCAACCTAGCCCTCAACCTAACCCTAAACCTCACACTCACCTTAACCCTTACCCTAACCCTCACTCTAACCCTAAACTTAACTCAAACCCTAACTCTCACCCTAACCCTAACCCTAACACTAACCCTAAACCTAACCATCAACCTTACCGTAACCCTCACCCTCTGCCTAACCCTCATGTTTGCCCTTACCGTCACCCCTATCTTAACCCTCACCATAACCCTCACACTCACCCTAACCCTCACCCTAAAACTAACTCTACACCTAAACCTCACGTTCACCCTAACCATAACTCTAACCCTAACCCTAACACTAAACCTCACCCTAACCGTAACCCTACACCTCAGAATAACCCTAACCCTCAACCTCACGCAAACCCTCAGCCTAAACCTAAGGCTAACCCTAACCATAACATTAAGCCTCAAACTCACCCTAACCAGAACCATAATCCTAACCCTAAACCTAACCCGAACCCTCACGCTCAACCTCACCCAAACCCTAATTCTAACCCTAAACCTCACACTGACCCTAACCCTAATCCTAAAACTGACCCTCACTGTAACCGAAACCCTAAACCTAACCCTAAACTTATCCCTAACCCTAGCCCTAACCCTACCCCTAAAGCTCACCCTAACCATAACCCTAACACTAACCCTAACCCTAAACCTCACCCTAACTCTAACACTAACCGTAAACCTCACCATCATCCTAACCATCACTCTAACCCTAACCCAAACACTAAACCTTACCCTAACCCTAACCCTAAAAGTCACCCTCACCTCACCGTAACCAAAACCCTAAACCTAACCCTAACAATAACCCTAACCCTAATCCTAACCCTCCCCATAACCATAACCCTCATCCTAACCAAAACACTCACCCTAAAACTTACCCTCACCCTAACACTAACCCTAACCCTAAAACTAACCCTCACACTAACCCCAACCATAACCCTAACCATAAACCTCAAAGTAACCCTCACCCTCAGCCTAACTCTAACACTAACCCTATCCCTAACCCTCCTGCTAACCCTATATCTAACCCTAAACTTCACCCTCACACTAAACCTAACCCTAACCCTAAACCATACCCTAACCCAACCCTACCCCTCACCCGCACCCTCACCCTCACCGTAACTCTAACCCTAACCTTAACAGTAACACTAACCCTAACCCAAACCATCACCCTAACCCTAATCCTCACCTCCACCCTCACCCTCAGCCTAACCCTAAGTCTAAGCCTCACCCTCACCGTAACTGTCACACTCACCCTCACCCTACCCCTAATACTAAATCTAACCTTATCCCTAAACCTCAACCTAACCCTCACCCTCCCCGTAACCCTAACACTAAACCTCAACCTAAATCTCACCCTAACCCTAACCCTCACCCTCACCTTCAATCTCACCATAACTCTAAACCTAACCCTAAATCTAACACTAACCCTAACCCTAACCATAAACATAACCATAAACCTCACCTTCAGAATCACCCTCAGCTCCAACTTAACCCTAACCATAACACTAACAATAACCTTAATCCTAAACCTAACACTAATCCTCAACCCCACCCTCACCCTCAGCCGAATCCTAAGCCTATCCCTAAGCCTAAACCTAACCCTAACCCTAACTGTAACCCTAAACCTAACCCTAAACCTAACCCTAAACCTCAGCCTCACCCTCACCCTAACCAAAACCCTAACCCTATCCCTCACCCTAACCCCAAGCCTAACCATAACCCTGACCCTCACACTCACCCTCAACTTAGCCCTAACCCTAAACCTAACCATATCCCTAAACTTAACCCTCACCCTAACCCTCACCCTAACACTAATCCTAACCCTAAACCTCATCCTAACCCTCACCCTAACCCTAACCCTAACCCTCACCCTTATCCTAAACCTAACCCTCAACCTCATGCTTGGCCTAAGCCTAAGCCTAAGCCTAAATCTAACCCAAATATTCAACATAACGCTAACCCTAACTCTAAGCCTAAACCTCACTCTCACACTAACCCTAACTCTAACCCTTACCCTAAACCTAAACCTCATCCTAACACTAATCCTAAACCTCACCCTCACCCTCACCGTAACCGTAACCCAAACTCTAACTCTACCAATAACCCTAATCCTAACCCTAACCCTCAACCTAACCCTAACCCTAACCCTAACCCTCACCCTAACACTTACCCTCACCCTAACACTAACACTAACTCTAACACTAACCCTCACACTAACCCTAACCATCACCCTGACTCTAAACCTCACCCTAAACCTAAACCTAACCCTCACCTTCATCCTAGCCCTCACAATATCCCTAATCCTCATCCTCACCGTAAACCTCACACTAACTCTAACACTAATCCTCAAGCTAACCCTCACCCACACCCTTCCCCTAACCCTAACCGTCACTCTAACACTAACCCTCACCCCACTGTAACCCTCACCCTCAGCCTAAACCTCAAGTTTACCCTTACCATCACCCCCATGCTAACACTTACCCTAAACCTAACCCTCAACCTAATCCTCACCATAACCCTAATTCCACCCCAAAACCTCATGCTCACCCTAATTCTAACCCTAAACCTAACCCTAACCCTCATCCTAACCCTAAACCTCACACTAACCCTAACCCTAAACCTCAATTTAACTCTCACACTGACACTAATCCTAACCCTAACCCTAACCCTAAACCTAACCCTAACACTCACCATTATCTTAATCCTCACCCTCAGCCTAAACCTCACCTTTACCCTTACTATCATCCTCACCCTAAACCTCCCCCTACCCTAAACCTCATCGTAACCCTTACCCTAACCATAAAACTAACCATCACCCTAACGCTAACCCTCAACCTCAACCTCACCCTCAGCCTAACCCTAAGCCTAAGCCTAAACCTTACCATAATCGTCACCCTCACCCTAGCCCTCACTCTAACCCTAATCCAAACCCTAACCCTCATCCTAACCCTCACCCTAAACCTAATCCTAACCCTCATCATCACCCTCACCCTTACCCTCATCCTAACCCTAAGCCTCAACCTAATCCTAACCCTCACCCTCACAGTAACTCTTTTCCTGACACTCACTGTAACCCTAAACTTAACCCGAAACCTAATTCTCACCCTAAACCAAACACTAACCCTCACCCTAACCCTAACCCTAAACTTCATCCTCACCCTACCACTCACCCTAACCATAATCCTAAACCTAACCCTCATCCTAACCATCCTCCTAACCCTAAACCTAACCCTCACCCTAACCCTAACACTCACCCTCAACCTCACCCTCAGCCTAACCCTAAGCCTAACCCTAAACCTAACCCTAACACAGACACTTATCCCAAACCTAAATCTAAACCTAAGCCTAAGCTTATCCCTTACCCAAAACTTCACCCTCACCCTAACACTAATCCTAATCCTCACCCTAACCCTAACCCTAAACCTCCCCCTAACTCTCACCCTAACACTAACACTAACCCTAACCCTAACCCTCCACCTAACCCTCACCCTAACCCTAACTCTAACTCTAAACCTCACCCTCACCCTAAACCTCACCCTAACCCTAACCCTAACCCTCACCCTCACCCGCACCATAACCGTAACCTTAAACCGAACCCTAACAATAACCCTAACCCTAATCTTAACCCTCACCCTAACCATAACCCTCACCCTAACCCTAAACCTAAACCTCACCCTCACCCTAGCTCTCACCCTAACCCTAATCCTAACCCTAACACTCATCCTAACCCTCCCCTTAACCCTTACTCTAACCCTCACCATAACCCTAATCCTCACACTCAACCACACCCTCAGCATAAACCTAAGCCTAAACATAAACCTAACCCTAACACATACACGCACAATCACCTTGACACTAATCCTAACCCTAACTCTAACCCTAACCCTCCTGGTAACTCTCACCCTAACACTAAACCTAACCCTAACCCTCAACCTCATCCTAATCCTAAACCTAACTCTAACCCTAACCCAAAACCTAAACCTCAACCTAACCCTAACTCTAACCCTCACCCTCACCCTAAACCTCACACTAACGCTAACCCTAATCCTCAATCTACCCTCACCCTAAACCTAAAACTAACCCTAACCCTCACCCTTATCTTAACCCTCAACCTCAGCCTAAACCTCAGCTTTACCCTTACCATCATCCTCACCTTAACTCTCACCCTAACCCTAAACCTCATCCTAACAGTAAAAATAACCCTCACCATAACCATAACCCTCAACCTCAACCTCACCCTCAGCCTAACACTAAGCCTAACCCTGAACCTAACCCTAACACACAAACGCACCCTCACCCTGAACCTAATCGTAACCCTAACCCTAACCCTTACACTCCCCGTAACTCTCACCCTAACCCTAACCCTAACACTAACCTTAACCCTCAGCCTCACTCTCACCCTAACCCTAATCCTATCCCTAACCCTCATCCTAACCCTCACCCTAACCCTAACCCTCAAATTCAACCTCACCCTTAGCATAAACATTAGTCTAAACCTAAAACTAAACCTAACACACACACTCAACCTCACCCTAACCCTAATCCTAACCCTAACCTTCCCTCTCACCCTCACCGTCAGTGTAAACCTAAGCCTAACCCTAACCCTAAACATAACACAAACCTAACCCTTACCCAAATCCTAATCCTAACCCTAACACTAAGCCTCACCCTCAGCCTCACCTTTACCCTAACTCTAACCCTATATTTCACACTCACCTTAACCCTAACCCTAACCCTAAACCTCATCCTAACCCTCCCCATAAACCTAACCCTAACCCTCAACCTAACCCTAACCCTCAAACTCACCCTCAACCTCAGCCTAAACCTAAGTCTAAACCTAAAACTACACCTAACACACTCACTCACCCTCAACCTAACCCTAATCCTAACCCTAACATTCACCCTCACCATCAGTATAAACCTAAGTCTAACCCTAACCCTAACCATCACACTCAACCTAACCAGTACCTTAATCCTAATCCTAACCCTAACCCTAAGCCTCACCCTCAGCCTCACCTTTACCCTAACTCTAACTCTATACCTCACACTCACCATAACCATAACGCTAACCCTAACCCTAAACCTCACCCTAACACTAACCCGAAATCTCAACCTGATCCTAGCCCTCATCCTAACCCTAATCATAACCCTAACCCTCATCCTAACCCTCCCATAACCCTAACCCTAACCGTATCCCTCACACTCACCCTAACCCTCACCCTAAACCTAACCCTAAACCTAACAATAACCCTAACCCTAAACCGCACCCTCAGTCTCACCCTAAACCTAACTCTAACCCTAAACCTCAAACTCACAGTAACCCTAACCCTAACCCTAACCTTAAACCTCACACTCACACTCACGCTTGCCCTTACCGTAACCCTAATCCTAACCCTAAACCTCATCCTAACCCTCCTCCAAAATCTAACCCTCACCCTCAACGTCACCCTCAGCCTAACCCTAAGCCTAACCCTAAACCTAAACCTAACACACACACTCACCCTCACTCTAACCCTGATCCTGTCCCTAACCCTAACCCTAACCCTAACCCTCCCCCTAACTATCACCCTAAACCTAACACTAAAACTAACCCTTACCCTAACCCTCAACCTAAACCTCACCCTAACCCTAAATCTCACCCTCATTCTAACCCTAACTCTAACCCTAACCCAAACCCTAAACCTCACCCTAACACTAACCCTAACACTAACATACACCCTCTCCCTCATTCTAATTCAAGCCTAACCCTAACCCTATCCCTCACACTCACCCTAAACCTAACCCTAAACCTCAAACTAACCCTCACCCTCACCCTCAACCTCTGCCTAACACTAATCCTACTCCTAACCCTAACCCCAAGCCTCACCCTCAACTTAACCCTCACCTGAAGCCTAACCCTAACATTAATCCTAACCCTAACCCTCACCCTCAGCCTCACCCTAAATCTAACTCTAACACTAAACCTCACCCTGACCCTAACCCTAACCCTAACCCTAACCCTATCCCTAAACCTCATCCAGGCCTAACCCTAACCCTCACCCTCACCATAACCTTAACCCTAACCATAAAGCTAAAATAACCCTAACCCTAAACCTAACCCTCACCCTAACCCTAACCCTCAACCTCAACTTCACCCTCAGCCTTACCCTAAGCCTAACCCTAACCCTAACGCTCACACTAACCCTAACCCTTACCCTAAACCTAAGCCTAACCCTAAGCCTAACCCTCACCTTCAACCTAACCCTAAATCTAACCCTAACACTAAACCTCAACCTCACCCTCACTCTCAGCCTTACCCTAAGCCTAACCCTAACCCTAACGCTCACACTAACCCTAACCCTTACCCTCAACCTAAGCCTAACCCTAAGCCTAACCCTCACCTTCAACCTAACCGTAAATCTAAAACTAAGCCTAAATCTCACCCTCACCCTAACCCTCACCCTTACCATTACCCTCAACCTCAGCCTAACGCTGAACTTTACACTTATCGTCAATCCCACCCTAACCCTCACTCTAACTCTAACACTCACCCTAACCCTAACTCTACCCCGAAACCTCACACTCACCCTAACCCTAACTCTAACCCTAACTCTAACACTAACCCTCACCCTAACCCTAACACTAACCATCACCCTAACCCTAATCCTCACCACCACCCTCACCCTCAGCCTAACCCTAAGCCTAAGCTTAACCCTAACCCTAAACCTCACACTCACCCTCACCCTCACCCTAACCCTAACCCTAATCCTAAACCTCAACCTCACCCTCAACCTAACCTTAACCCTAACACTTACCCTAAACATAACCCTCCACCAAACCCTCCAACTAAACCTGTCTAACCATAAACCTAACCCTCACCATAACACTAATCCTAGGCCTAAACCTAAACCTCACCCTAACCCTAACACTCACCCTCACCTCACCCTAATCCTAACCCTAACCCTCACCCTAAACCTTACCCTCACCCTCACCGTAACCCTAACCCTCACCCTAACCCTAACCCTAAACATTACCATAAAACTAACCCTAATCTTCACCTTCACCCTAGCCCTCACCCTAACCCTACTCGTAAACCTAATCCTCATCCTAACCCTCACCGTAACTCTAAGCCTAACTCTAACCCTAACCCTAACCCCAAAACTCACTCTAACCCTAACACTAACCCTACCACTAACACTAACCCTAAACCTAACCGTAAACCTAACCCTAAACCTAACCCTAATCCTCAGCCTCACCGACACCCTAACCCAAACCCTAACCCTAACCCTCATCCTAACACAAAGCCTAACCATAACCCTAATCCTAACCCTCACACTCACCCTCACCCTAACCCTAAACCTAACCCTATCCCTAACCCTAACCCTCAGCCTAACCCTCAGCCTAGCCCTCACTCTTACACTTATCCTAACCCTAATCCTCACCCTAATCATAACCCTCACCCTAACCCTAACCCTCTCCCTAAGACTTACCCTCACCCTAACCCTAACCCTAACCCTAATACTAACCCTCACACTAACCCTAAACATCACCCTAAAACTAACACTCACCCTAAGTCTAACCCTAACCCTCACCCTCACCCTATCCTTCACCCTAAACCTAACCCTCATCCTCACCATAAACCTCACTCTAAACCTAACCCTCACACTAACCCTAACTCTACCCCTAACAATAACACTAATCCTAACCCTAAACCTAACCCGAACCCTAACCCTAATGCTACCATTCAACCTCTCCCTAACCCTAACCCTCACCCTAACCCTAAATATACCCCTAAACCTCACCCTCACCCTAACCCTAACTGTAACCCTAACCCTAACACTAAACCTCGTTGGAACCCTAAACGGAACCCTTACCCACACTTTAAACGTAACCCTAACCCTAAACCTAACAATAACCCTAACCCTAACCCTAACCCTCACCCTAAACATAACACGTACCCTAACCTTAACCCTCACCCTAAAACTAACCCTAACCCTCACCCTTATCTTAACCCTCACCGTCAGCCTAAACCTCACCTTTACCCTTACTTTCATCCTCACCCTAACCCTATACCTCATCCTAACCCTCGCCCTAAGCATAAACCTAACCATCATCCTAAACCTAACCATCACCCTCACCCTAGCCCTCAACCTAACCCTAATCCTAATCCTAACCCTCATCCTAAACCTCACCTTAACCCTAACCATAACGATCAAACCTAAACATAATCCTCACCCCCACCCTCACCCTCAGCCTAACCCTAAGCCTAAGCCTAACCCTAAACCTAACCCTAAACCTCACCCTCACCCTAGCCCTCACCCTCACCCTAATCCTTACCCTAACCCTCAACCTATCCCTCACCCAAACACTAAACCTAACCCTCAACCTCACCCTCACCCTAACCTTAATCCGAACCCTAACCCTCAATCTCACCCTAACCATCACCCTCACCATAACCCTTACCCTAATACTCAACCTAACCCTAAACTTAAACCAAACCCTAACTCTCACCCTTACCCTAACGATAACCCTCACCCTAACCCTAAGCCTAAACTTCACCCTCACCCTAGCCCTTACTCTCAACCTCACCCTCAGCCTAATCCTAACCCTAAAACTAAACATTACGCTAACACACACACTCACCCTCACCCTAAACCTAATCCTAACCCTAACTCTCATCCTAACCCTCCCAATTACCCTAACCCTCAACCTAAACCTAACCCTCACCCTCAGCCTAATCGTAAGGCTAACCCTAACCCTAAACCGCACACTCAAACTAACCCTATCCCTAAACCTCATCCTAGCCCTAAACCTAACCCTCACCCTCACCCTCACAATAAACGGAACCCTAACCCTAATGCTAACAATAATCCTAAACCTATCCCCAATCCTCACCCTAACCATAACCCTCACCCTAACCCTAACCCTCACCCTAACATTTACCCTAACCCTAAACCTAACCCTCACACTAACACTGACCCTCACCTTAACACTAACCCTAACCCTAACACTAACCCTAAACATCAAACTATACCTAAACCTCACCCTAACCCTAACCCTAAACCTCAACCTCGCCCTAGAACTGACCCTAACGCTAACCCTCATCCTCACCCTAACTTCACACTAACCCTAACACTAATACTCAATCTAACTCTCACCCTCACCCTAACCCTCACCCTAACCCTCACCCTAACCCTAACCCTTACCCTTACTGTAACCCTCACCCTCAGCCTAACCCTCAACTTTACCCTTACCGTCACCCTCACCCTAACCCTCACTCTAATTCTAACCCTCACCCTAACCATAACTCTACCCCTAAACCTCACCCTCAGCCTAACCCTAACTCTAACCCTAATCCTAACACTACCCTCACCATAACCCTAACCATAACCATCACCCTAACCCTAATCCTCACCCCCACCCTCACCCTCAGCCTAATCCTAAGCCTAAGCCTAACCAAAACCCTAAACCTCACACTCACCCTCAGCCTAATCCTAATCCTAACCCTAAACCTAACCTAAACCCAAAACCTCAACCTAAACCTAACCCTAACCTTAAACCTAACATTAACCCTAACCCTAACCCTCGACGTAACCCTCCAGCTAAACCTAAATGTAACCATAAACAACACCCTCACCCTAACACTAATCCAAACACTAAACCTAACCCTAAAACAAACCCTCACACTAATCCTAACCCTCACTCTAATCCTCATCCTAACCCTAACCCTCATCCTAACCCTCACCCTCAGTGTAACCCTAAGCCTAAACCTAACCCAAACACTCACACTCACCCTAACCCTTAACCTAATCCTAATCCTAACCCTAAACCTAAGCCTCACCCTCAGCCTCAGCTTAACTTTCACTCTAACCCTGTACCTCACACTCACACTAACCCTAACCCTAACCCGGAACCTCACCCTAACACTAACCCTAAACCTCAACCTCACCCTAGCCCTCACCGTAATGCAAATCCTAACCCTAAAACTCATCCCAACCCTCCCCATAACCCTAACCCTAACCCTCACCCTAACCCTAAACCTCACCCTCACCCTCACCCTCAGCCTAAACCTAAGCCTAACCCTAAACCTAACCCTAACCGTCACACTCACTCTAACCTTAACTGTAATCCTAATCTTAACCCTCACCCTCACCCTTATCCTCCCCCTAAACTTAACCCTAAACATAACACTAACCCTAACCCTAACCCTCATTCTCAGCCTCACCCTAACCCTAACACTAACCCTAACCCTCACCCTCACCCTAACCCAAACTCTAACCCTAACCCAAACCCTAAACTTCACCCTAACACTAACCTTAACCCTAACCCATACCTTCACCCTCAGCCTAATTCTAAGCCTAACCCTAACCCTAACCCTCACACTCACCCTAATCCTAACCCTAAACCCCACCCTAACCTTAACCCTCACATTGACCCTAACACTAATCCTAATCCTACTCCTAACCCTAACCCTAACCTCACCCTAACCATAACCCTCACCCTTACTGTAAACCTCAACCTCAGCCTAAACCTCACCTTTACCCTTACCGTGACCCGCACCATAACCCTCACTCTAACACTAACTCTCACACTAACCCTAACTCTACCCCTAAACCTCACCCTCACCCTAACCCTAACTCTAACCCTAACACTAACCCTCACTCTAAACCTAACCCTTACCCTCACCCTAACCCTAATCCTCACCCCACCCTCACCCTCAGCCTAAACCTAAGCCTAAGCCTAAACCTAAACCTAATCCTCACACTCACCCTCCACCTAACCCTAATCCTAACCCTAATCCTAAGCCTCATCCTCAAAAGCACCTTAACCTTAACTCTAACCCTATACTTCAAACTCACCCTGATCCTAACCCTATCCCTAACCCTAAACCTCACCCTAACCCTAACCCTAAAACTCAACCTCACCCTAGCCCTCACCCTAACCCTAAACCTAACCCTAACCCTCATCCTAACCCTTCCCATAACCCTAACCCTAACCCTCACCCTAACCCTAAACCTCACCCTCGCCCTCAGCCTCAGCTTAACCCTAAGCCTAACCCTAAACCTAACCCTAACCCTCACACTCACCCTAACCCTAACCCTAATCCCAATCTTAACCCTCACCCTCACACTAACCCTCCCCCTAAACCTAACCCTAAACCTAACACTAATGCTAACACTAACCCTCACACTCAGCTTCACCCTAAACCTAACTCTAAACGTAAACCTCTCCCTCACCCTAACCCTAACCCTAACTCTAACCCTAACCTTAAACCTCACCCTCACACTCACCTTAGCCCTTACCCTAACCCATATCCTAACCCTAACCCTCATCCTAACACTCCCCCTAACCCTAACCCTCACTGTCAAACTCACCCTCAGCCTAACCGTAAGCCAAACCCTAAACCTAAACCTAAGACACACACTCACCCTCACTCTAACCCTAATCCTATCACTAACCCTAACCCTAAACTTAAACCTCCCCCTAACTCTCAACCTAACCCTAACCCTAACACTAACCCTTACCTTAACCCTAAACCTAAACCTCACCCTAACCCAAACTAACACTAAACCTCACCCTCACCCTAAACCTAACTCTAACCCTAACCCAAACCCTAAATCTCACCCTAACACTAACACTAACCGTAACCCACATCCTCACCCTCAGATTAATCCTAAGCCTATCCCAAACCCCAACACTCACACTCAACCTAACCCTAACCCTAAACCTCACCCTAACCCTAACCCTCACCCTCAACCTCAGCCTAAGCCTAAGCCTATCCCTAATCCTAACCCTAACCCTCACTCTCACCCTAACACTAACCCTAATTCTACTCCTAACCCTAACCGTAACCCTCATCCTCAACTTACCCCTCACCTTAAGCCTAACCCTAACATTAATCCTAAGCCTAACCCTCACCCTCTGCCTCACCCGAACCCTAAATCTAACACTAGGGTTACTAACCCTAACCCTATCCCTAAACCTCATCCTAGCCCTAAACCTAAACCTCACCCTCACCCTCACCATAACTTTAACCCTAACCCTAACAATAACAATAAACCTAACCCTAACACTAAACCTCACCCTAAACATAACCCTCACCCTAACCCTAACCCTCACCCTAACACTTACCCTCACCCTAACACTAACACTACCCCTAACACTAAACCTCACACTAACCCTAACCCTGACCATCACCCTAACCCTAATTCTCACCCCCACACTTACCCTCAGCCTAAACCTAAGCCTAAGCCTAACCCTAACCCTAAACCTCAAACTCACCCTCACCCTAAACATAATCCTAACCCTAAACCTTACCCTAACCCTAAACATCAACCTAACCCTCAACCTAACCTTAACCGTAACACTTAAGCTAACCCTAACCTTCGACCTAAACCTCCAACTAAACCTAAATCTAACCATAAACTTCACCCTCACCCTAACCCTTATCCTAACTCTAACCCTAAACCTCACCCTAAACCTAACACTCACTCTCACCCTCACCCTCACCATAACTCTAATCCAAACCTTAACAATAACAGTAATCCAAACTCTAAACCTAACCCTAACCCTAACCCTAACCCTAATGCTAACACTCAACCTCACCCTAACCCTAATCCTAACCCTAAGCCTCACCCTAAGCCTAATCCGCACCCTCATCATAACATTAACCCTCATCCTAACGCTCACCCTAACCCTAACCCTAACCCTAAACATTACCATCTCACTAACCGTCATCCTCACCTTCACCCTAGCCCTCACCCTAACCCTAATCATAAACCTAATCCTTATCCTAACCCTCACCCTAACGCTAAGCCTAAACCTAACCCTAAACCTAACCCCAACCCTCAATGTAACCCTAACACTAACCCTAACACTAACCCTAAACCTAACACTAAACCTAAATATAAACCTAACCCTAACCTTCAGCCTCACCCTCACCCTAACCCAAACCCTAACCCTAACCCTCATCCTAACACCAAGCTTAAAACTAACCTAATCCTATCCCTCACATTCACCCTCACCCTAACCCTAATCCTAAACCTAACCCTATCCCTAACCCTAACCCTCACCCTAACCCTAAGCCTAGCCCTCACCCTTACACTTATCCTAACTCTAACCCTCACACTAACCATAACCCTCATCATAACCCTAGCCCTCACCTTAACATTTACCCTCACCCTAACACTAACCCTAACCATAACAGTAACCCTCACACTAACCCTAAACATCACCCTAACCCCAAACCTCACCCTAACACTAACCCTAACCCTCACCCTCACCCTAGACTTCATCCTAACCCTAAAACTCATCCTCACCATAAACCACACACTAACCCTAACAATAATACTCAATCTAACACTCCACCTCACCCTAACACTGACACTAAACCTCACCCTAACCCTAACCCTCTTCCTTACTGTAAACCTCACCCTCAGCCTAACCCTCACCTTTACCCTTACCTTCACCCCCACGCTAACACGGACCCTAACCCTAAGCCTCACACTAACCCTTAATGTAACCCTAAACCTCACCCTCTCCCTAACCCTAACTCTAACCCTAACCCTAACACTAAACCTCACCCTAACCCTAACCCTAAACCTCACCCTCATCCTAACCATAACCCTCAGCCTAACCCTAACCCTCACGCTAACACTTACCCTCACCCTAACACTAACCCTAAACCTAACACTAACCCTCACACTAACCCTAACCCTCACCCTAATCCTAAACCTCTCCCTAACCCTATCCCTATCCCTAATCCTAACCCTCAGCCTAGCCCTCACCCTAACCCTAATTCTAACCCTCACCTTCACCCTAACCCTAACCCTCATCCTCACCCTAAACCTCACACTAACCCTAAACCTAATCCTAAATCTAACCCTCACCCTAACCCTAAACCTAACACTAACCCTTACCCTAAACCTAAACCTAAATCTAACACTCACCCTTACCTTAACCCTCACCCTCAGCCTAAACCTCACCTTTGCCCTTAACATCATCCTCACCCTAACCTCACTGTAATCCTAAACCTCATCCTAACCCTCACCGTAACCATAAATCTAACCATCACACTAATTCTAACCCTCACCCTCAGCTTCACACTCAGCCTAAACATAAACCTAAGCCTAACCCTTAATCTAACCCTCACCCTCCCCCTAGCCCTCACCCTAACCCTAATCCTAATGCTAACCCTCATCCTAGCACTCACCCTAGCCCTATCCCTAACCATCACCCTAAACCTTATCTTCACCCCCACTCTTGCCTTCAGCCTAACCCTAAGCCTAAGCCTAAGCTGAACCCTCACACTCACCCTCAACTTCACCCTACTACTAACCCTAACCCTAACCATAACCCTAAACCTCAACATAACCCTCACCCTAACCTTAACCCTAAAAATAACCCTAACTCTAACCCTCGACCTAATCCTCCAACTAACCCTAAATCTAACCCTAAACCTCAACCTCAACCTCACCCTAACCCTATTCCTAACCCTAACCCTCAACCTCACCCTAACCCAAAACCTAACCTTCACCCTCAACCTCACCCTCACCATAACTCTAACCCTAACCCTAACAATAACACTAATCCTAACTCTAAACCTAACCTTAACCCTAACCGTAATCCTAACACTCACCCTCACCCTAACCCTAATCCTAATCCTAACCCTCATCCTAAACCTAATCCTCACCCTCACTGTAACCCTAACCCTCAACCTAACTTTCACCTAAACCCTAACCCTAACCCGAAACCTTAATCTAACACTAACCCTACCAATCACCCTCAACCTAGCCCTCACTGTAACCCTAACCGTTACCCTCACCCTAACACTAACGCTAAACCTAAACCTCAACCTAACCCTAAACCTCACGCTCGCCATAACCCTAAACCTCACCCTAACCCTAAACATAACCGAAACTTAACTCTCACCCTAACCCTATCCCTAACCCTCCACCTAACCCTAACCCTCACCCTCACCCTCACCCTCAGCCTAACCCTAAGCCTAACTATAATCCTCACACTCACCCTAACACTTACCCTAATCCTAATCCTAACCCTAACCCTAACCCTCACCTTCAGCCTCACCCAAACCCTAAATCGAACCCTAAACCTCACCCTCTCCCTAACTCTAACCATAACCATAACCTTAAACCTCACACTCACACTCACCCTAGCCCTTACCCTAACCCTAATCCTAACCCTAACCCTTATCCTAACCCTCCCCCTAACCCTAAATCTCACCCTCAACCTCACCCTCAGCATAACCCTAAGCCTAACCAGAAAAATAAACTTAACACACACACTCACCCTCACTCTCACCTTAATGCTATCCCTAACCCTAACCCTAAACCTCCCCCTAAATCTCACCCTAATCGTAACCCTAAACCTAACCCTTACCATAAACCTTAACCTAAACCTCACCCTAACACTAACTCTAACCCTAAACCTCACCCTAACCCTAACCCTAACTCTAACCCTAACCCAAAACCTAAACTCACCCTAACACTAAAACTAACCCTAAACCTCAACCTAACCCTCCAACTAAACCTAAATCTAACCATAAACCTCAAACTCACCCTAACCCTAATCCTAACCCTAACCCTAAACCTCACGCTAACCCTAACCCTAATCCTCATCCTAACCCTCACCCTAACTCTTAGCCTAAACCTCACTCTAACCCCAACCCTAACCCTCCCCGTAACGGTAAACCTAACCTTAACCCTAACAATAACCCTAACACTAACCCTCAGTCTCACCCTAACCAAAAACCTCACTCGAAACCTATCCCACACCCTAACACTTACTCTCACCTTAACACTAACCCTAACCCTCATCCTCACCCTAAACCTCACACTAACCCTAACACTAATCCTCAATCTAACCCTCACTCTAAACCTAACCCTAACCCTTACCCTAAACCTAAACCTAACCCTAACACTCACCCTTATCTTAACCCTCACCCTCAGCCTAAACCTCAACTTTACCT
Source organism: Dipodomys merriami (assembly GCF_024711535.1). NCBI lineage: Eukaryota > Metazoa > Chordata > Mammalia > Rodentia > Heteromyidae > Dipodomys > Dipodomys merriami. Next base: position 352,379 of record NW_027206358.1, read on the forward strand.
TTAACACAATCCCCTCCCTAACCCTCACCGTAACCCTAAACCTCATCCTAAGCCTTAACCTATTCGTAAAACTAACCATCACCCTAACCCTAACACTCACCCTCACCCTAAACCTCACCCTAAAACTAATCCTAATCCTAACCCTCATCCTAACCCTCACCCTAACTCAATCCCTAACCATCACCCTAAACCTAATCCTCACCCCCACCCCCACCCTCAGCCTAACCCTATGCCTGACTAACCCTAACCCTAACGCTCACACTCACCCTCACTCTAATCCTAACCCTAACCCTAACCATAACCCTAAACCTCAACCTCAACCTAACCGTAACCTTAACCCTAAAAGTAACCCGAACCCTAACTCTCGACCTAACCCTCCAACTAACCCTAAATATATCCCTAAACCTCACCCTCACCCTAACCCTAACCCTAAACCTCACCCTAACTCTAACTCTAACCCGAACTCTCACCTCACCATCACACTCATCATAACTCTAACCCCAACCCTAACAATAACATTAATCCTAACCCTAACCCTAACCATAAACCTAACCCTAACCTTAATCCTAACACTCACCCTCATGCTAACCCTAATCCTAACACTAACCCTCACCCTAAACCTAATCCTCACCCTCACTGTAACCCTAAGCCTCAACCTAACCCTCACCCTAACCCTAACCCAAAACCTAAACCTCACCCTCACACTAACCCTAACCCTCACCCTCACCCTAGACCTCATCCTAACCCTAATCATAACCCTAATCCACATCTTTACTCTCACCCTAAACCTAAACTTAACCCTCACCCAAACCCTAACACTAACTCTCAACCTAAACCTAACCGTAGCCCTCACCCTAACCCTAACCTTCACCCTCACTCTCACTCTCAGCCTAACCCTAAGCCTAACACTAACCCTAATGCTCACAATCACCCTAAACCTTACCCTAAAACTAATCCTAACCCTAAGCCTACACTTCACCCTCAACCTAACCCTAAATCTAACACTAACCCTAACCCTAACCAACAACCTCAGCCTCACCCTAACCCTAACTCTAACCCTAAACTTCACCCTCACCCTCATCATAACCCTAATCCTAACCCTAAACCTCACACTAACCCTAACCCTAACCCTAACCCTCCACCTAACCCTCACCCTAACACTAAACCTAACCCTAAACCTCACCCTCACCCTAACCCTAATCCGAACCCTAACCCTCAACCTAAACCTAACCCTCACCCTCACCATAACCCTTACACTAACACTCAACCTAACCCTAAACTTAAACCGAACCCTAACTCTCACCCTTACCCTAACCATAAACCTCACCCTAACCCTAATAATAAACTTCACCCTCACCCTAGCCCTCACCCTCAACCTCACTCTCAGCCTAACCCTAAGCCTAACCCTAAACCTAAACCTAACACACACACACTCACCCTCAAACTAACCCTAATCCTAACCCTAGTCCTCATCCTAACCTTCTCCATAACCCTAACCCCCACACTAATCATTACCCACAACCTTCACCATCAGCCTAATCATAAGCCTAACACTAACCCTAACCCGAAACTTAAACCTCACCCTAACCTTAACCCTCACTATCAACCTCAGCCTAACACTAAGCCTATACCTAACCCTAACCCTAACCCTCACACTCATCCTAACAAAAACCCTAACCCTACTCCTAACCCTAACTCTAACCCTCACCCTCAAACTAACACTCACCTTAAGCCTAAACCTAATTTTAATCCTAAACGTAACCTTCACCCTCAGCACCACCCTAACCCTAAATCTAACACTAAACCTCACCCTGACCCAAACCCTAACCCTAACCCTATCCCTAAACCTCATCCTATCCCTAACCATAATCCTCACCCTCACCCTCACGATAACTGTAACACTAACCATAATGCTAACAATAATCCTAAACCTAACCCTAACCCTCACCCTAACCATAACCCTCACCCTAACCATAACCCTCACCCTAACACTTACTCTCACCCCAACAATAACCCTAACCCTAACACTAAACCTCACATTAACCCTAACCATCACCCTAACCCTAAACATCACCCTAACAATAACCCTAAACCTCACCCTCACCCTAGACCTCGCCCTAAACCTAACCCTCATTCTCACCCTAAACTTCACACTAACACTAACACTAATCCTCAATCTAACCCTCATCCTCACCCTCACCCTAACCCTAACCCTCAGCCTTAACGTAACCATCACCCTCAGCCTAACTCTCACCTTTACCATTACCGTCACCCCCACCCTAACCCTCACCCTAACCCTAATTCTAACCCTAACCCTAATTCTAACCCTAACCCTAACACTAACACTCACACTAACCCTAACCCTAACCATCACCTTAACACTAATCCTCACCCCAGCCTCACCCTCAGCTGAACCCTAAGCCTAAGCCTAACCCTAAACCTAATGCTCACACTCATCCTCAACTTAACCCTAATCCTAACCATAACCATAACCCTAAACCTCAACCTAACCCTCAACAGAACCTTAACCCTAACACTTACCCTAACCCTAACCCTCGACCTAATCCTCCAACCAAACCTAAATCTAACCCTAAACCTCATCCTAACCCTAATACTCACCCTCACCCTCACCCTCACCATAAATCTAACCCTCACCCTAACAATAACAGTAATCCAAAACCTAATCCTAAACCTAACAAAAACCCTAACCCTAATGCTAACACTAAACCTCACCTTAACCCTAATCCTAACCCTAACACTCAACCTAACACTAACCTTCACCGCAACCGTAAACATAACCCTCATCCTAACCCTCACCCTAACCTTCATCCTAACCCTCACCCTCACCATAATCCTAACCCTAACCCTAACCATAACCCTAAACCTCAACCTAACCCTCACCCTAACCTTAACCCAAAAACATACCCTAACCCTAACTCTCGACCTAACCCTCCAAATAACCCTAATTGTTACCCTAATCCTCACCCTCACACTAACCCTAATCCTAACCCTAACCCTAAACCTCACCCTAACCCTAACCCTAACCCTCACCCTCACCATAACTCTAACCCTAACTCTAACAATAAAATTAATTCTAACAATAAACCTAACCCTAACCCTAACCCTAATCCTAACATTCACCCTCACGCTAACCCTAATCCTAACCCTAAACTTCACCCTAACCCTAATCCTCACCCTCACTGTAACCCTAACCCTCAACCTTACCCTCACCCAACCCTAACCCTAAACCTAAACCTTAATCTAACACTATCCCTAACCCTCACCCTAACCTTAACCCTCACCACAACCATAAACCTCTCATCCTAACCCTCACCCCAACACTAACCCTAACCCTCACCATAATCCTAACCCTAACCCTAACCCAAACCCTAAACCTCAACCTAACCCCCACCCTAACCTTAAACCTAAAACTTACCCTAAACCTAATTCTCGACCTAACCCTCCAACCAACCATAAATCTTACCCTAATCCTCACCCTCACACTAACCCTAATCCTAATCCTAACCCTAAACCTCACACTAACCCTAACCCTAACACTCACCATCACCCTTACCATAACTCTAACCCTAACCCTAACCCTAACATTAATTCTAACAATAAACCTAACCTGAACCCTAACACTAATCCTGACACTCACCCTCAATCTAACCCTAATCCTAAGTCTATCCTTAGCCCTAACCCTAATCCTCACCCTCACTGTAACCCTAACCCATAACCTTACCCTCACCCTCACCCTAACCCTAACCCTAAACCTTAATCTGGCACTAACACTAACTCTCACCCTCACACTAACCCTCACCCTAACCCTAATCCTAACCCTAATCCTCATCCTTACCCTCACCCTAACCCTAAACTTAACCCCCACCCTAACCCTAAACCTAACCCTAACCCTAAACCTCACGCTCACCATAACCTAACACTAACCCTCACCCTAACCCTAAACATAACCGAACCCTATCTGTCACCCTAACCCTAAACCTAACCCTTACCCTAACCCTAACCCTAACCCTCACCCTCACCCTCAGCCTAACCCTAAGCCTAACCCTAATCCTAACCCTAACTCTCACACTCACCATAACCTTACCCTAAACCTAATCTTTACCCTAACCCTAACCCTAACCCTAAACCTCACCCTAACACTAACCATAACCCACAACCTCACCCTAACCCTAATCTGAACCCTCACACTCAACCTAACCATAACCCTCACCCTCACACTAACCCTTACAATAATCCACAACCTACCCCTAAACAAACCCAGAACCCTAACTCTTACCCTTACCCTAAACGTTACCCTCAACCTAACCCTAACACTAAACCTCATCCTCACCCTAGCATACCCAACCCTAACCCTAATCCTTACCCTCTTCCTAACTCTCCCCCTAACCCTTACCCTAACCCTCACCCTAACCCTAACCCTCACCCTCAACCTCACCCTCAGCCTAACCCTAAGCCTAACCATAAAACTAACAATAACACACACACTCACCCTCACCCTAAACCTCACCCTAACCCTAACCCTCATCCTAACCCTCCCCATATCACTAAACCTCACCCTAACCCTAACCCTCACCCTCAACCTCAGCCTAACCCTAAGCCTATCCCTTTTCCTAACCCTAACACTAACCCTCATCCTCACCCTAACCCTAATCCTACTCCTAACCCTAATCCTAACCCTCACCTTAAGCCTAAGCCTAACATTAATCCTAAACATAACCCTCACCCTCAGCCTCACCCTAAACCTAACTCTAACACTAAACCTCACCCTGACCCTAAACCTAAACCTCACCCTCACCCTAGCCCTCACCCTAACCCTAATACTAACCCTATCCCTCATCCAAACCCTCCCCCTGACCCTTACCCTAAGCCTCATCCTAACGCTAAACCTAACCATCAACCTTACCCTAAGCCTAACCCTAAGCCTAACCCTAAAACTAACTCTAACACACACATTCACCCTCACCATAACCCAAAGACTAACCCTAACCCTCACGCTCACCCTCACCCTCTGTGTAACCTTAAGCCTAACCTAACCTTAACCCTCACACTCAAACTAATCCTTACACTAATCCTAATCCTAACTCTAACCCTACCCCTCAACCTCAGCCTCACCTTAACCCTAACTCTAAACCTAAACCTAAACCTCACCCTAACCCTAACAGTAACCATAACCCTAAACCTCTCCCTAACCCTAACCCGAAAACTTACCCTCACCCTAGGTCTCACCCTAACTCTAAACCAACCCTATCCCTCATCTTAACCCTCCCCCTAACCCTAACCCTAACCCGCACCCTCACCCTCACCCTCACCCTAAACCTCACCCTTACCCTAACCTTAAAGCTAATACTAGCTGTAACACTAACCCTCATCCTCAGCTTCACCCTAACACTAAATCTAACCCTAAGCCTAACCCTAACCCTCACCCTAACCCTCACCCTAAAACTAACCCTTACCCTAATATTAATCCTAACCCTAACCGTAAGCCTCACCCGCAGCCTCTTATTAAACCTAAATCTAACCCTATACCTCACACTCACCCTAACCCTAAACCTAACCCTAAACCTCACCCTAACCCTAACCCTACACCTAAATCTCACCCTAGCCCTCATCCTAACCCTAATCCTAACACAAAACCACGTCCTAAACCTCCCTATAACCCTAACCCTAACTCTCACCCTCACCCTCACCCTGAGCCTAACCCTAAGCCTAACCCTAACCCTAAACCTAACCCTCACACTCACACTAACACTAAACCTAAACCTAACCCTAACCCTCACCCTCACCATAACCCTCACCCTAAACCTAACACTAACCCTAACCCTAACCCTCACCCTCAGCCAAACCCTAACAATAACTCTAAACCTAAACTTCACAATCACACTAATCCTAACCCTATCCCTAACCTTAAACCTCACCCTAACCCTAAACCTAAACCTCACCCACAACCTAGCCCTTACCCTGACCCTAATCCTAACCCTAAACCTCATCCTAAACCTCCCCTTAACCCTAACCCGCACCCTCAACCTCACCGTCAGCCTAACCCTCAGCCTAACCCTAAAGCTAACCCTAACACACAAACTCACCCTCACTCTAACCCTAATCCTATCCCTAATCCTAACCCTAACCCTCCCCCTAACTCTCATGCTAACCCTAACACTAACACTAACCCTTACCCTAACCCTAAACCTCACACTCGCCCTAACCCTAACAATAACCCTAACCCTAATCCTAAACCTCACCCTAACCATAACCCACACCCTAACCCATACCCTCACCGTAACACTTACCTTCACCCTAACATTAACCCTAACCCTAACATTAACCCTCACACAAACCCTAAACCTAACCCTAACCCTATACCTCAACCTAACCCTCACCCTCAACTTAACCCTAACACTAACCCGAATTCTGATCCTCCCCCTAACACTCCCCCCAACCCTGTATCTAACCCTAAACATCACCCTCACCCTCACCCTCACCCTAACCCTAACCCTAAACCCCACCCTAATCCTAACCCTAACCCTCACCCTCACCCTCAACGCAAACTTAACCCTAACCATAACATTAACAAAAACTGAAACCCTAAGCCTAACCCTAAACCTAACTCTAATCCTCACACTCACCCTCACCCTCAGCTTAACCCTAAGCCTAACCCTAAACCTATCCCACACTGTAATAAACCTAACCCTAACCCTAACCCTAATGCTAAACTTGACCCTAAACCTAACCCTAATCTTCAGACTCACCCTCACCTTAACCCAAACCCTAACCCAAAACCTCACTCTAACTCTAAGCCTAAACCTAAAACTAACCTTCACACTGATCATCACCCTAACCCTAATCCTAAACCTAACCCTATCCTTAACCCTACCACTCACCATAACCCTCATCCTAGCCCTCACCCTAACCCTAATCCTAACCCTAAACCTCATCCTAACCCTAACCCTAACCCTCACATTCATGCTCGGCCTAAGCCTAAGCCTAAACCTAACCCTAATCCTCACCCTAACCCTAACGCTAACACTAACCCTAACCCTAAACTTAACCCGAAGCCTAAATCTCACCCTAACCCTAAATCTAACCCTAAACCTCACCATCACACTAGCCCTCACACTAACACTAATCATAACCCTCATCCTAACCCTCACCATAACATTAACCATAACCCTCACCCTACCACTCACCCTAACCCTAATCTGGAACCTAACCCTCAACCTAAACCAAACCCGCACCCTCACCGTAACCGTTACCCTAACACTCACCCTAACCCTAAACTTAACCCGAACCTTAACTCTCACCCTAAACCTAACCCTAAACCTCACCCTAATTCTAATCCTAAACCTCACCCTCTTCCTAAACCTCCTCCTAACCCTTACCCTAAAGTCACCCACACCCTAACCCTCACCCTCAACCTCACCCTCAGCCTAAACCTAATTCTAACCCTAAACCTAACCTTAACACACACACTCACCCTTACCCTAACTCTAATCCTAACCCTAACCTCACCCTCCCCCTCACACTCAGTGTAACTCTAAGCCTAAGCCTAACCCTAACCTTAACCCTCCTACTCACCCTAACCCTTACCCTAATCCTAATCTTAACCCTAACACTAATCCTCACCCTCAGCCTCACCTTAACCCTAACTCTAACCCTAAACCTCACAACTCACCCTCACCCTAACCCTAAACCTAAACCTCACCCTAACTCTAACTCTAAACATCACTCTCACCCTAGCCCTCACCCTAACCTTGATCGTAAACCTAACCCTCAACCTAAACCTCCCCATAACCCTAAACCTAACCCTCAACCTCACCCAAACCCTAATCCTCACCCTCACCCTCAGCCTAAACCTAAGCCTAACCCTAACTCTAACCCTAACCCTCACACTCACCCTAACCCTAACCCTAATCCTTATCCTAACCCTCACCCTCACCCTAACCCTCACCCTTACCCCAACCCTAAGCCTAACACTAACTGTAACACTAACAATCACTCTCTGCTTCAACCTTACCCTAAATCTAACCCTAAACCTCACCCTCACCCTCACCCTAACCTTAACCCTAAACCTCACCCTAACCCTAACCCTAAACCTAACCCTCACCCTAGCCCTTACCCTAACCCTAATCCTAAACCTATACTTCATTCAAACCCTCCGCCTAAACTGAATCCTCAGCCTAAACCTAAGCCTAACAATAAACCTAACCCTAACACACACACTCACCCTCAACCTAACCCTAATCCTATCCCTAAACCTAACCCTAACACTAACCCTCCCCCTAACTCTCACCCTAACCCTAACCCTTACACTAAACCTAAACCGAACCCTCAACCTAACCTAAACCCTAACCCTAACCCTAATCCTAACCCTCACCCGAACCATCACCCTCACAGTAATTCAAACCCTAACCCTAACAATAACACTAACACTAACCCAAGCCATCACCCTAACCCTAATCCTCACCCCCACCCTCAACCTCAGCCTAACCCTAAGCCTAACCCTAAACCAAACCCTAACCCTCACACTCACCCAAACCCTTACCCTAATCCTAATCCAAACCCTAACCCTCACCCTCACCCTAACCCTCACCCTAAACCTAACACTAACCCTAACCCTAAAACTCACCCTCAGCCTCACCCTAACCCTAACTCTAACACTAAACCTCACCCTCACAATACCCTTAACCCTAACCCTAACGTTAAAGCTCACCTTCACACTCACCCTAGACCTTACTCTTACCCTAATCCTATACCTAACACTCATCCTAACCCTAACCCTAAGCCAAACCCTTAACCTCAACCTCACACTCAGCCTAACACTAAGCCTAACCCTAAACCTAAACCTAACACACAAACTCACCCAGACTCTAACCCTAATCCTATCCTTAACCCTAACCCTAATCCTAACCCTCCCCCTAACTCTCACCCTAACCCTAACCCTAACACTAACCCTTAAACTAACCCTCAACCTAAACCACACCCTAACCCTAAATCTAACCCTAAACCTCACCCTCACCCTAACCCTAAATCTAACCCTAACCCAAACCCTAACCCTAACCCTAACCCTAACCCATACCCTCACCCTCGGCTGAATCCTAAGCCTAACCCTAACCCTAACGCTCACACTCACCCTAACCCTAAACCTAAACCTCACCCTAACCGTAACCCTAACCCTCAAACACAGCCTAACCCTAAGCCTATCCCTAACCCTAAACCTAACCCTCACACTCACCCTAACACCAACCTAATCCTACTCATAACCCTAACCCTAACCCTCACCCTCAACCTAACCCTCATCTTAAGCTTAAACCTAACATTAATCCTAGCCCTAACCATCACCCTCAGCCTCACCCTAACACTAACTCTAACACTAAACCTCACCCTGAACCTAACCCTCACCCTAACCCTATGCCTAAACCTCATCCTAGCCCTAACCCTAACCCTCACCCTCACCCTCACCATAAACTTAACCCTAACCCTAACGCTAATAATAACCCTAACCCCAACCCGAACCTCACCCTAAACATAACCCTCACCCTAACCCTAACCCTCACCCTAACACTTACCCTTACCCTAACACTAACCCTAACCCTGACACTAAACCTCACACTAACCCTTACCATCACCTTTAGCCTAAACCTCACCCTAACACTAACCCTAAACCTCACAGTATCCCTAGACCGCGCCGTAACCCTAACCCTCATCCTCACCCGAAACTTCACAGTAAACCTAACACTAATCCTCAATCTAACCCTCAACTCACCCTAACCCTAACACTAACCCTCACCCTAACCCTAATCCTCGCCCCCAACCTCACCCTTAGCCTAACCCTAAGCCTAAGCCTAACCCTAACCCTAAACCTCACACTTACCCTCACCCTAAACCTAATCCTAACCCTAACCCTAACCCTAACCCTAAAACTCACCATTACCCTAACCCTAACACTGTACCTAACACTAACCCAAAATCTAAACCTAACCCTAAACCTAACCCTAATCCTCAGCCTCAACCTCACCCTAACCCAAAACCTAGCCATAACCCTCACACTAACTCTAACCCTAACCCTAACACTAACCCTCACCCTAACCCTAACCCTAACGATCACTCTAAACCTAATCCTCACGCCTATGCTCACCATTAGCATAACACTAAGCCTAAACCTAACCCTAACACGAAACCTCACACTGACCCTCACCCTAATCCTAATCTTAAAACTAACCCTAACCGTAACCCTAAACCTCAATCTAACCCTCAACCTAACCTTAACCCTAACACTTAACCTAAGCCTAACCCTCGACCTAACACTTCAACTGAACCTAAATCTAACCGTAAACCTCACCCTCACCCTAACCTAATGATAACCCTAACCCTAAACGTCACCCTAACCCTAACACTCATCCTCACCCTCACCCTCACCATAACTCTAACTCTAAGACCAACAATAAGAATAATCCTAACCCTAAAATTTACCCTAACCCTAATGCTAAAACTCAACCTAACCCTAACCCTAACCCTAACCCTAAACCTCACCCTAACCCTAAACCTCACCCTCACCGTAACCCTCACCCTCATCCTAACCCTCACCCTAACCCTAACCCTAACCCTAAACCTTACCCTAACACTAACACTAAACCTCACCTTCACCCTAGCCCTCACCCTAACCCTAATCGAAAACCTAATCCTTATCATAACCCTCACCCTAACTCTAAGTCTAAACTTAACCCTAACCCCAACCCTCACTCTAACCATAACACTGACACTAACACTAACACTAACCATAAACCTAACCCTAAACCTAACCCTAAACCTCAGCCTCACCCCCACCCTAAGCCAAACCCTAAACCTAACCCTCATCCTAACTCTAAGCCTAACCAGAACCCTAATCCTAACCCTCATATTCACCCTCACCCTAACCCTAATCCTAAACCTAACCCCATACCTAACCCTAACCCTCACCCTAACCCTCAGTCTAGCCCTCACTCTTGCACTTATCCTAACCCTCACCCTCACCCTAACCATAACCCTCGCCCTAAACCTAACCCTCACACTAAAACTTACCCTCACCTTAACAATAACCGTAATACTAACCCTCACACTAACCCCAAACATCACCCTAACCCTAAACCTCACCCTAACACTAACCCTAACCCTCACCCTCACCCTAGCCTTCACCCTAACCCTAACCCTCATCCTCACCATAAACCTCACACTAACCCTAACACTAATCCTCAATCTAACCCTCAACCTCACCCTAGCGCTAAAACTAACCCTCACCATAACCCTAACACTCACCCTTACCATAACCCTCACCCTCAGCCTAACCCTCACCTTTACCCTTACAATCAGCCCCACGCTAACCCGCACACTAATTCTAACCCTCACGATAACCCTAAATGTACCCCGAAACCTCACCCTCTCCCTAACCCTAACTCTAACCCTAACCCTAACAGTAAACCTCACCCTAACCCTAACCCTAACCCTCACCCTCACCCTAACCATAAACCTCACACTAAACCTAACCCACAACATAACGCTTACCCTCACCCCAACACTAACCCTAACCTTAACACTAACACTCACATTAACCCAAACCCTCACCCTAATCCTAAACCTCACCCTAACCCTAACCCTAACCCTAATCCTCACCCTCACCCTAGCCCTCACTCTAACCCTAATTCTAACCCTTACCCTCACCCTATCCCTAACCCTCATCCTCACCCTAAACCTCACACTAACCCTAACTCTAATCCTCAATCTAACCCTCACCCTAACCCTAACCCTATCCCTTAGCTTAACCCTAAACCTAACCCTAACCCTCACCCTTATCTTAACCCTAACCCTCAGCCTAAACCTTACCTTTACCCTTACCATCATCCTCACCCTAACCCTCACACTCACCCTAGCCCTTAACTAACTCTAATCCTAACCCTAACCCTCATCCTAACCCTCCCCCTAACCCTAACCCTCACCCTCAACCTCACCCTCAGCCGAACCATTAGCCTATACCTAAACCTAAACCTAACACACACACTCACCCTCACTCTAACCCTAATACTATCCCTAACCCTAACCCTAACACTAAACCTTCCCCTAACTCTCACCCTAACCCTAAAACTAACCCTTACCCTAACCCTCAACCTAAAACTCACCCTAAACCTAACCCAAACCTAAGCTTTACCCTAACACTAACCCTAATCCTTACCCTTACCCTAGCCCTCATCCTAACCCTATTTATAACCCTAAGCCTCATCCTAAACCTCACACTAACCCTAACCCTAACCCTCATCCTTACCCGAAACCTAATCCTCAACCTAACAAGAAACCTAACCCTCACCCTAACCCTAACCCTAAACCTCACCCAAACCCTAAACTTAACCGAACCCTAACTCTCAACCTAACCCTAACCCTAACCCTCTCACTAACAATAACCCTCACCCTCAACCTCATTCTCAGCCTGACCATTAGCCTAAACCTAAACCTAAAACTAACACACACACCCTCACTCTAAACCTAATACTATCCCTAACCCTGACCCTAAACCTAAACCCCCTCCTGACTCTCACCCTAACCATAAAACTAACACTTACCATAACCCTCAACCTAAACCTCACCCTAAACCTAACTCTAACCCTAAAACTCACCGTCACCCTAACCTTGACTCTAGACCTAACCCAAACCCTAAAACTCACCCTAACACTAAGCCTAACCCTAAACTCCGAATTTACCCTCCAACTAAACCTAAATCTAACCAAGAATATCACTTTTACCCTAACACTAATCATAACCCTAACCCTAAACCTAACCCTAACACTAACCCTGTCACCCTAACCCTGACCTTCACCCTAACCCTAACCCTTACCCTAACCCTAACCCACACCCTCACCCTCAACCTTATCCGGACCCTAACAATAAACCTAACCCTCACACTCACCCTAACCTTAGGCCTAAAACTCACCCTAACCCTATCCATCACCCTGAAAGTCAGCCTAACCCTAAGCCTATCCCTAACCCTAACCCTCACACTCAAACTAATACTATCACTAATCCTACTACTTACCCTAACCTCAACCTGACCCTCTGCTTAAGCCTAACCCTAACATTAATCCGAACCCTAACCCTAACCCTCAGCTTCACCCTAACCCTAACTCTAACACTAAACCTCACCCTGACCCTAACCCTAACCCTAACCCTATCCCTAAACCTCATCCTAGCCCTAACCCTAAAACTCACCCTCGCCCTCACAATAACTGTAACCCTAACCCTAATACTAACAATAACCCTAAACCTAACCCTAACCCTCACCCTCAAACTCAGCCTCACCCTAACCTTAAATCTAACACTTAACCACAAACTCACCCAAACCCTAATCCTAAACCTAACCCTAAACCTCACCCTACCCTAAACCTAACCATGACCCCAAACCTCACCTTCACCATAACTCTAACCCTAACCCTAACAATAACACTAATCCTAACCCTAAACCTAACCTGAACCCTAACCCTAATTCTAAAACTCAACCTCACCCTAACCCTAATCCCAACCCTAACCCTCACCCTCACCATAAACCTATTCCTCATCCTAACCCTCACCCTAACCCTAACTGTAAAACTAAACCTTACACTAACACTAACCCTAATCCTCACCCTCACCCTAGCCCTCACCCTAACCCTAATCATAACCCTAATCCTCATCCTAACCCTCACACTAACAATAACCCTAACCCTCATCCTTACCTTAACCCTAACCCTCAACCTAACCCTAACCCTAAAGCTCACCCTAAACCTAACCTTAACCCTCACCCTAACCCTAAACTTAACAGAACCCTAACTCTCACCCTAACATTAACCCTACCCCTCACCCTAACCCTAACCCCCAAACTCACCCTCATCCTCAGCCTAACCCTAATGCTAAACCTAACCCTAACCCTAACCCTCACACTCACCCTAACCCTGACTCTAATACTAATCCTAACCCTAACCCTAATCCTCAACCTCACCCTAACCCTCACCCTAACACTAAATCTAACACTAACCCTAAACCTAACCCTCAAACTCAGCCTCACCCTTACCCTAACTCTAAACCTAAAACTCACCCTCACCCTAAACCTAACCCTAAACCTAACCCTAATCCTAACCCTAAACCTCACCCTCACCCTAGCCCTCACCCAAACACTAATCCTAACCCAAATCCTAACCCTCACCTAACACTAACCCTAACCCTCACCCTCACTCTCACACTAACCTAGTCCTAACCCTAATCCTCATCCTAACCCTCCCCCTAACCCTTACCCTAAACCTCACACTAACCCTAACCCTCAACTTCAACCTCACCGTTAGCCTAACCCATTGCCTAAACCTAAACCTCACCCTAACACACTCACTCACCCTCACCATAACCCAAAACCTAACCCTAACCCTCATCCTCACCCTCACCTTAACCCTAACTGTAACCCTATACCTCACACTCAACCTAACCCTAACCATAACCCTAACCCTAAACCTCACCCTAACACTAAACCTAAACCTCAACCTCTCCCTTGCCCTCACCCTAACCCTAACCCTCATCCTAACCCTCCCCATATCCCTAAACCTAACACTCACCCTAACCCTCACACTCACCCTCAGCCTAAACCTAAGCCTAACCCTAAACCTAAACCTAACCCTCACACTCACCTCACCCTAACCCTAACCCTAATCCTAATCCTAAACCTAACCCTAACCCTCACCCTAACAATAAACCTCACCCTAAACCTAACCCTAAACCTAACACTAACCCTAACCCTAACCTTCACGCTCAGCCTCACCCTAAACCTAACTCTAACCCTAAACCTCACCCTAACCCTAACCCTAACCCTAACCTTAAACCTCACCCTCAAACTCAGCCTAGCCCTTACCCTAACCCTAACCCGAACCCTAACCCTCATCCTAACCCTCCCCCTAACCCTAACCCTCACCCTCAAACTCACTCTAAGCCTAACCCTAAGCCTAACCCTAAACCTAAACCTAACAAACACACTCACCCTCAGTCCAACCCTACTCCTGTCCCTAACCCTAACCCTAACCCTAACCTTCCCTTTAACTCTCACCCTAACAATAACCCAAACCCTAACCATTACCATAACCCTCAACCTAAAGCTCACCATAACCCTAAATCTAACCCTAAACCTCACCCTCACCCTAAACCTAAATCTAACCCTAACCCAAACCCTAAACCTCACCATAACACTAGCCCTAACCCTAACCCACACACTCACCCTCCACCTAATCCTAAGCCTAACCCTAAACCTAAACCTCACACTCACCCTCAGCCTAATGCTAAGCCTAACCCTAACCCTACCTCTCACACTCACCCTAACCCTAACCCTTAACCTAACCCTCACCCTCAACCTCAGCCTAACCCTAATTGTATCCCTAACCTTAACTCTAAACATCACACTTACCCTAACACTAACCCTAATGTACTCCTAACTCAAACCCTAACCCTCACCCTCAACCTAACCCTCAACTTAATTATAACCCTAACATTAATACTAACACTAACCCTCACCCTCAGCCTCACCATAACCCTAACTCTAAAATTAAACCTCACCCTGAACCTAACCCTAACCCAAACCCTATCCTAAACCTCATCCTAGACCTAACCCTAAACCTCACCCTCACCGTCAAAATAAACAACCCTAACCCCAATGCTAACAAAAACCCTAACCCTAACCCTAACCCTCACACTATACATAACCCTCACCCTAACCCTAATCCTCACCCTAACACTTACCCTCACCTTAACACTAACCCTAACCCTAACACTAAACCTCACACTAACCCTAAGCATCAATGTAATCCTAAACCTCACCCTAACACTAACCCTAAACCTGAACCTATCCCTAGACCTCGCCCTAAACCTAACCCTCATCCTCACCCTAAACTTCACATGAACAATAAAACTAATCCTCAATTTAACCCTCACCCTCACCTTAAACATAACCCTAAACCTCACCCTAACCCTAACCCTCACCCTTACCTTAACCCTCATGCTCAGCCTAACCCTCACATTTACTCTTAACGTCAACCCCACCCTAACACTAACTCTAACCCTAATCCTAACACTAACCCTTACACTTACCCTAACCGTAACCATCACCCTAACCCTAATCCTCACCCCCAACATCACCCTCAGCCTAACCCTAAGCCTAACCCTAAACCTAAAACTAACACACACACTCACCCTCATTCTAACCCTAATCCTATCCCTAAACCTAACCCTCCCCCTAACTCTATATCTAACCCTAAACCTCACCCTCACCCTCACCCAAACAATAACCCTAAACCCCACCCTAACCATAACCATAACCCTCACCCGCACCCTCACCCTCACCGTAACTATAACCCTAACCCTAACAAGAACACTAAACCTAACTCGAACCATTACCCTAAGCCTAATCCTCACCACCACCCTCACCCTCAGCCTAACCCTAAGCCTAAGCCTAACACTCACACTAACCCTCATACTCACCCTCACCCTAACCCTAATCCTAAACCAAACCCTATCCCTAAACCTCAACCTAACAATCATCCTCACACTAACCCTAATACAAAACCTGTCCCTAAACCTCAGCCTAATCCTCCACCTAACCCTAACCCTAACCCTAAACCTCACCCTCAACCTAACTCTAACCCTAACCCTAAACCTCACCCTAAACCTCAACGTAAACCTGAACCTCATCTTCAACCTCACTATTACTCTAAACCTTACCCTAACAATAACACTAACCCTATCCTTAACCCTAACCATAACCCTCACCCTCAGCCTCAACCTCACAGCAAACTTAATCCTAACCATAACACTAACAACAACCCTAACCCTAAGCCTAACCCTAAACCTAACTCTAATCCTCACCCCCACCCTCACCCTCAGCCTAACCCTAAGCCTAACCCTAACCCTAACCCTCAGCATAACCTTAACCCTAACACTAACACTAACGATAACCCTAAACCTAATCCTAAACCTCACCCTTACCCTACAAATCACTCTAACCCTATTCCTAACCCTAAACCTCATCCTAACCCTCCCCAGAATCCTAAACCTAAACCTCACCCTAACCCAACACTAAACATAACCCTAAGCCTCAGCCTCACCCTCACCGCAAACTTAACACTAACCATAACACGAACAATAACCATAACCCTAAGCCTAACCCTAACCCTAACTCTAACCCTCACCCCCAAGCTCACACTCAGCCTAACCCTAACCGTAACCCTAAACCTCACCATAACCCTAGCGCTAACCCTAATTCTAACACTATCCCTAAACCTAAACCTAACCCTAAACCTAACCCTAATCCTCAGCCTCAACTTCACACTAACCGAAAACCTAACCCTAAAACTCACCCTAACTCTAACCCTAACCCTAACACTAACCGTCACCCTAACCCTAACCCTAACCACCACCCGAACCCTAATCCTCACCCCCAACCTCGCCCTTAGCCTAACCCTAAGCCTAAGCCTAACCCTAACCCTAAATCTCTCATTCACCATCACCCTCACTCTAACCCTAACCCTAACACTAACACTAAAACTAACCCTAAATCTAACCCTAAACCTAACCCTAATCCTCAGCCTCAACCTCACCTTAACCCAAACCCTGCCCCTAACCCTCACCCTAACACTAAGCCTAACCCTATCCCTAACCTTCACACTCACCCTCACCCTAACCCTAATCCTAAACCTTACCCTATCCCTAACCCTACCCCTCACTATAACCCTCATCCTAGACCTCACCCTAACACTAATCCTAACCCTAAACCTCATCCTAACCCTCACCCTAACCCTAACCCTACCCCTCACACGCATGCTTGGCCTAAGCCTAAGCCTAAGCCTAACCCTAACCCTCACCCTAACCCTAACGTTAACACTAACGCTAACTCTAACCATAAATCTCACCCTAACCCTAACCCTAACCCTAAGGCTAAACCTCACCCTAAACCTAACCCTAAACCTCACCTCACCCTAGCCCTCACCCTAACACTAATCATAACCCTCATCCTAACCCTCAACATAACACTAACCATAACCCTCATCCTCACCCTCACCCTAAAACTAATACGAAACCTAACCCTCAACCTAACCCTAACCCTCACCCTCACCATAACCCTTACATAAAAACTGACCCTAAGCCTAAACTTAACCCAATCCCTGACTCTCACCCTAACCGTAACCCTAGCCCTCACCCTAATCCTAACTCTAAACCTCACCCTCATACGAGCCCTTTCCCTAACCCTAATCCTAAACCTAACCCTGTTCCTAAACCACCCCCTAACCCTTACCCTAACCCTCACCCTAACCCTAACCCTCACCTTCAACCTCACCCTCAGCATAAACCTAAACCTAACCCTAAACCTATCCCTAACACACACACTCACCCTTACCCTAACCTTAATCCTAACCCTAACCCTCAACTTCACCCTCAAACTCAGTGTAACCCTAAGCCCAACCCTAACCCTAAACCTAACCCTCACACTCACCCTAACACTTACCCGAATCCTAATCCTAACCCTAACCCTAACCCTCACCCTCAGACTCACCTTAACCCTAACTCTAACTCTAAAACTCAACCTCACCCTAACCCAAACCCTAAACCTCACCCTAACCCTAAGGCTAAACATCACTCTCATCCTAGCCCTCACCCTAACACTAATCGTAACCCTAACCGTCAGCTTAACACTCCCCATAACCCTAAGCCTAACCCTCACCCTAACCCTAACCCTCAACTTCACCCTCAACCTCAGCCTAACCCTAAGCGTAAACCTAACCCTAACCCTCACACTCACCCTAACCCTAAAACTAATTCCAATCCTAATCCTAAACGAAACCCTCACCCTCACCCTAACCCTCACCTTTACCCCAACCTTAAACCCAACACTAACTGTTACCCTAACACTCACCCTCAGCTTCACCCTAACCTTTCCTCTAACCCTAAACCTCACCCTCACCCGAACCCTAACCCTAACCCTTAACCTCAGCCTAACCCTAACCCTAAACCTCACCCTCACCCTAGCCCTTACCCGAACCCTAATCCTAACCCTCATTCTAACCCTCCCCCTAAACCGAACCCTCATTCTAACCCTCCCCCTAAACCGAACCCTCAGCCTAACCCTAAGCCTAACCCTAAACCTAACCCTAACACACACACTCACCCTCAACCTAACCCTAATCCTATCCTTAAACCTAACCCTAACCCTAACCCTCCGCTTAACTCTCAACCTAACCCTAACCCTTACACTAACCCTAAACCTAACCCTCAACCTAACCCAAAACCTAAACCTAACACTAACACTCACCCTCACCCTCACCAAAACTGTAACCGTAAACCTAACCCTATCAATAAACCTAACCCTAATCCTAACCCTTACCCTAACCGTAACCCTCACCCTAACCCAAACCCTCACCCTAACACTTACCCTCACCCAAACCCTAACCCTAACCCTAACACAAACCCTCACACTAACACTTACCCTAACCCTAAACCTAAACCTCAACTTAACCCTTACCCTCACCCTAACCCTAACACTAACCCTATCCCTAACCCTCACCCTAAGCCTATTTCTAACCCTAAAACTCACCCTCAACCTAACCCTAACCCTAACCCTAAAGCCCACCCTAACTGTAACCGTAACCTTCACCTGACCCTCACCCTCACCGTAAATCTAACCCTAACCCTAAAAATAACACTAAACCTAAACTGAACCATCACCCTCACCCTAATCCTCACCCCCACAGTCACCCTCAGCCTAACCCTAAGCCTAACCCTCACCCTAAATTTCATACTCACCCTCAACCTAACCCTAATCCTAAACATAACCCTATCCCTAAACCTCAACCTAACCCTCACCCTCACCCTAACCTTACCAATAACCCTAACTCTCAACCTCTCCCTAACCCTAACTCCAACCCTAAAACTCTCTCTCACACTAAACCTAAATCTAACCCTAAATCTCACAGTAAACCTCACCCTAACCATAAACCTCACCATTACCCTCAACCTCAGCGTAACTCTAACCCTAACACTAACAATAACACTAACCCTAACCCTAACCCTAATCCTAACCCTAACAATAAATGTCACCCTCAGCCTCACACTCAACGCAAATATGACCCTAAACCTAACCCCAATCCTCATCCCCACCCTCACCCTCAGCCTAACCCGAAGCCTATACCTAAACCTAACCCTAACCCTAACCCTCACTGTAACCCTAATCATAACCCTAAATCTAACCTCAACATTAAACCTAAAGCTAACACTAATCCTCAGCCTCACCCTCACCCTAAACCAAACCCTAACTCTAACACTCACCCTAACCCTAAGCCTAACCCCAAATCTAACCCTCACACTCACCCTCTCCCTAACCCTAATACTAAACCTAACGTTTTCCCTAAACCTAACCCTCACCCTATCCCACACCGTAGTCCTCACCCTAACCCTAATACTAACCCAAAACCTCATTCTAACCCTCACCCTAACGCTAACCCATACCCTCACCCTAACCCTAACCCTAACCCTCACCCTCATGCTCAGCCTAAGCCTAAGCATAAGACTAAGCCTAACCCTAACCATCACCATAACCCTAACATTAACACTAATCCTAACTCTAAACGAAAACCTCATTCTCACCCTAACATTAAATCTAACCCTAACCCTAAACCTCATCTTAACCCTAATCCTAACCCTCACCCTCACCCTCACCGTAACCGTAACCCTAACCCTAAGCCTAACAATAACCCTAAACCTAACCCTAACCCTCAACCTAACCATAACCCTTACCCTACCTCTAACCCTCACCCTAACATTTACCCTCACCCTAACCTAACGCTAACCCTACCACTAACCCTAACCATCACCATAACCCTAAACCTCACCCTCACCCTAGCCCTCACCCAAACCCTAATCCTAACCCTCATCCTAACCCTCACCCTAACACTACCCCTAACCCTCACCCTCACTCTTACCCGAACCCTAATCCTAACCCTAACCCTCATCCTAGCCCTCACCATAACCCTTACCTTAACCCTCACCCTAAACCAAACTTTCACCTCAACCTCACCTTTAGCCTAACACTTAAGCTAAACCTAAACTTAACCCTAACCCTCAATCTCACCCTCACCCTCAGTGTAAACCTAAGCCTAACAATAACCCTAACCCTAATCCTCATCCTCAGCCTCACCCTAACCCTAAATCTATCCCTAAACCTCACCCTCACCCTAATTCTAACCCTAACCCCAACATTAAATCTCAACCTAAACCTAAAGATAATCCTCATGCTAACCCTCCCCCTAATCCTAACCATCACCCTAACCTCAAACTCAGCCTAACCCTAAGCCTAACCCTAAACTTAAACCTAACACACACACTCACCCTCATTCTAACCCTAATCCTATCCCTAAACCGAACCCTCCCCCTAACTCTCACCCTATCCCTACCCCTAAAAGTAACCCTTACCTTAACCCTCAACCTAATTCTCACCCTAACCCTAACTCTAAACCTAAAACTCACCCTCACCCTAACCCTAACTCTGACACTAACCCAAACCCTAAACCTCACCCTATCCCTAAACCTAACACTAACCCTCAACCTCACCCTCACAGTAACCATAACCCTCACCCTAACACTAACACTAACCCTAACACTGACCCTCACACTGACCCTAACCCCAACCATAACCCTCCCCCTAACTCTATATCTAACCCTAAACCTCACCCTCACCCTCACCCTAACCCTAACCCTAACCCTAAACCCCACCCTAACCATAACCATAACCCTCACCCGCACCCTCACCCTCACTGTAAATCTAACCCTAAGCCTAACAAGAACACTAAACCTAACTTGAACAATTAACCTAAGCCTAATCCTCACCCCCACCCTCACCCTCAGCCTAAACTTAAGCCTAAGCCTAACCCTCACACTAACCCTCAATCTCACCCTCACCCTAACCCTAATCCTAAACCTAACCCTATCCCTAAACCTCAACCTAATTCTCACTCTCACCCTAACCCTAACACTAAACCTATATCTAAACCTCAGCCTAATACTCCGCCTAACCCTAAACCTAACACTAAACCTCACCCTCATCCTAACCCTAACCCTTACACCTAACCTCAACCTAAACCTCACCCTAAACCTGACCCTCACATTCAACCTCACCATTACTCTAACCGTAACCCTAACAATAACACTAACCCTAACCCTATATCTAACCCTAAACCTCACCCTCACCCTCACCCTAATCCTAACCCTAACCCTAAAACCCACCCTAACAATAACCATAACCCTCACCCACACCCTCACCCTCACCGTAACTCTAACCCTAACCCTAACAAGAACACTAAACCTAACTCGAACCATTACCCTAAGCCTAATCCTCACACCCACGCTCACCCTCAGCCTTACCCTAAGCCTAAGCCTAACTCTCACACTAAACCTCATACTCACCCTCACCCTAACCCTAATCCTAAACCTAACCCTATCCCTAAACCTCAACCTAACCCTCACCCTCACCTTAACCCTAACACTAAACCTATCCCTAAATCTCAGCCTAATCCTCCGCCTAACCATAACGCTTACCCTCAACCTCACCCTCACCCTAACCCTAACCTTAACCCTAACACTAACCCTCACCCTAACCCTAACCCAAAACACCACCCGATCCCTAATCCTCACCCCCACCCTCACCTTTAGCCTAACCCTAAGCCTAAGCCTAAGCCTAACCCTAAACCTCACACTCACCCTCACCCTCACCCTAAACCTAACCCTAACCCTAACACTAAAACTAACCCTAAACCTAACCCTAAAACTAACCCTAAACCTCAGCCTCACCCTCACCTTAACCCAAACCCTAACCCTAACCCTCACCCTAACTCTACGCCTAACACTAACCCTAAAATTCACACTCACCCTCACCTTAAACCTAATCCTAAACCTCACCCTATCCCTAACCCTACCCCTCACCATAACCCTCATCCTAGCCCTCACACTAACACTAATCCTAACCCTAAAGATCATCCTAACCCTCACCCTAAGCCTAACCCTAACACTCACATGCTTGTTTGGCCTAAGCATAAGCCTAAGCCTAAATCTAAGCCTAACCTCACCCTAACCCTATCCCTAACACTCACAGGTATACTCGGCCTAAGCCTAAGCCTAAGCCTAAGCCTAACCCTAACCCTAACCCTCACCCTAACCCTAACGCTAACACTAACCCTAAATCTAACCCTAAATCTCACCCTAACAATAACCCTAACCCAAAAGCTAAACCTCACCCTAAACCTAACCGTAAACATCACCTCACCCTAGCCCTCACCCTAACCCTAATCATAACCCTCATCCTAACCCTCAATATAACACTAACCCTAACCCACACCCTAACCCTAACCCAATACGAAACCTAACCCTCAACCTAACCCAAACCCTCACCCTCACCGTAACCCTTACCCTAACACACACCCTAACCCTAAACTTAACCCAAACCCTAACTCTCACCCTAAACCTAACCCTAACCCTCACCCTAATCCTAACCCTAAACCTCACCCTCAACCGAGCCCTTGTCCTAACACTAATCCTAAACCTAACCCTCTTCCTAAACCTCCCCCTAACCCTTACCCTAACCCTCACCCTAACCCTAACCCTCACCCTCAACCTCAACCTCAGCATAACCCTAAACCTATCCCTAAACCTATCCCTAACACACACACTCACCCTTACCCTAACCTTAATCCTAACCCTAACCCTCACCTTCACCCTCAAACTCAGTGTAACCCTAAGCCTAACCCTAACCCTAACCCTAACCCTCACACTCACCCTAACCCTTACCCGAATCCTAATCCTAACCCTAACCCTAACCCTCACCCTCATGCTCAGCCTAAGCCTGAGCCTTAGCCTAAGCCTAACCCTTACCCTAACCATGACTCTAACCCTAACACTAACACTAACCCTAACTCTAAACGGAAACCTCACTCTCACCCTAACCCAAACTCTAACCCTAACCCTAAACCTCATCCTAACCCTATCTCTAAACCTCACCCTCACCCTCACCGTAACCGTAACCCTAACCCTAACAATAACACTAAACCTAACCCTAACCCTCAAAGTAACCATAACCCTCACCCTAACTCTAACCCTCACCCTAACATTTACCCTCACCCTAACCTAACCCTAACCCTAACACTAACGCTCACACTAACCCTAACCATCACCCCAACCCTAAAGCTCACCCTAACCCTAACCCTAAACCTCACCCTCACCCTAGCCCTCACCCTAACCCTAATCCTAACCCTCATCCTAACCCTCACCCTAACACTACCCCTAACCCTCAACCTCACTCTTACCCTAACCCTAATCCTAACCCTAACCCTCATCCTAACCCTCACCCTAACCCTTACCCTAACCCTCACCCTAAACCAAATCTTCACCTCAACCTGACCTTTAGCCTAACCCTTAACCTAAACCTAAACCTAACCTTAACAAACACAGTCACCCTCACCCTAACCCTAATCCTAACCCTAACCCTCAACCTCACCCTCACCCTCAGTGTAACCATAACCCTAACCCTAACCCTCACACTCACCCTAATACTTACCCTAATCTTAATCTTAACACTAACCCTTAGTCTAACCCTCAGCCTCACCTTAAGCCTAACTCTAACCATAAACCTCACAATCACCATAACCCTAACACTAAACCTAACCCTAAACCTCACCCGGACCCGAACCCTAAACCTCACCCTCACCCTTGCCCTCATCCTAACCCTAATCCTAACTCTAACCCTCATCCTAACCCTCCCCATAACCCTAACCCTAACCCTCACCCTGGCCCTAACCCTCATTCTCACCTTCACCCTCAGCCTAACCCTAAGCCTAACCCTAACTCTCAAATTCACTGTAACGCTAAACCTAATCCTAATCCTACCACTAACCCTAACCTTCAACCTCACACTAACCCTCACCCTACACCTAACCCTAAACCTAACACTAACCTTAACCCTGACCCTCACCATCAGCCTCACCCTAACCCTAATTCTAACCCTAAACCTCACCCTCACCCTAATCCTAACCCTAACCCTAACCTTAATCCTCACCCTAAACCTAAACCTAATCTTCATTCTAACCCTCCCCCTAACCCTAACTCTCACCCTAACCTCACCCTCAGCCTAACCCTAAGCCTAAACCTAACACACACACTCACCCTCATTCTATCCCTAATCCTAATCCTAGACCTAACCCTCCCCCTAACACTCACCCTACCCCTATCCCTAAAAGTAACCCTTACCCTAACCCTCAACCTAACCCTCACCCTAACCCTAACTCTGACCCTAACCCAAAACCTAAACCTCACCCTATACCTAACCCTAACCCTAACACTCACCCTCACCCTCACAGTAACCATAACCCTCACCCTAACACTAACACTAACCCTAACACTGACCCTCACACTGACCCTAACCCCAACCATAACCCTCCCCCTAACTCTATATGTAACCCTAAACCTCACCCTCACCCTCACCCTAACCCTAACCCTAACCCTAAACCCCACCCTAACCATAACCATAACCCTCACCCGCACCCTCACCCTCACTGTAACTCTAACCCTAAGCCTAACAAGAACACTAAACCTAACTCGAACCATTACCCCAAGCCTAATACTCACCCCCACACACACCCTCAGCCTAAACCTAAGCCTAAGCCTAACCCTCACACTAACCCTCATACTCACCCTCACCCTAACCTTAATCCTAAACCTAACCCTATCCCTTATCCTCAACCTAACCCTCACCCTCACACTAACACTAACACTAAACCTATCCCTAAACCTCAGCCTAATACTCCGCATAACCCTAAACCTAACCCTAAACCTCACCCACACCCTAACTCTAACACTAAACCTCAACCTAAACCTCACCCTAAACCTGACCCTCACATTCAACCTCACCATTACTCTAACCGTAACCCTAACAATAACACTAACCCTAACCCTAACCCTAAGCCTCACGCTCAGCCTCACCCTCATCCTCAACCTAAGCCTAACACTAACCCTAACCCTAACCCTCCCCCTAACCCTCCCCCTAACCCTATATCTAACCCTAAAACTCACCCTCACCCTCACCCTAACCCTAACCGTAACCCTAAACCCCACCCTAACCATAACAATAACCCTCACCCGCACCCTCACCCTCACCGTAACTATAACCCTAAGCCTAACAAGAACACTAAACCTAACTCAAACCATTCCCCTAAGCCTAATCCTCACCACCACCCTCACCCTTAGCCATACCCTAAGCCTAAGCCTAACCCTCACACTAACCCTCATACTCACCCTCACCCTAACCCTAATCCTAAACCTAACCTTATCCCTAAACCTCAACCTAACCCTAACCCTCACCCTAACCCTAACACTAAACCTATCCCTAAAGCTCAGCCTAATCCTCCGCCTAACCCTAACCCTAACCCTAAACCTCACCCTCACACTAACCCTAACCCTAACTTTAAACCTCAACCTAAACCTCACCTTAAACCTGACCCTCACATTCAACCTCACCATTACTGTAACCGTAACACTAACAATAACACTAACCCTAACCCTAACCCTAACCCTAACGATAACCCTCATCCTCAGCCTCACCCTCACAGCAAACTTAATCCTAACCATAACACTAACAATAACGCTAACCCTAACCCTAACCCTAAACCTAACTCTAATCCTCACCCCCAACCTCACCTTCAGCCTAGTCCTAAGCCTACCCTAACCATAATCCTCACCAAAACCCTAACCCTAATCTTAACCCTAACACTAACCATAACCCTAAACCTAACCCTAAACCTCACCCTCACCCTAGCAATCACCCTAACCCTATTCCTAACCGTAAACCTCATCCTAACCCTCCCTATAACCCTAAATCTAAACCTCACGCTAACACTAACCCTAAAAATAACCCTAAGCCTCACCCTCACCGCCAACTTAACCCTAACCATAACACTAACAATAACCATAACCCTAAGCCTTACCCTAACTCTAAATCTATTCTTCACCCCCAAGCTCAACCTCAGCCTAACCCTAACCCTAACCCTAAACCTCACCATTACCCTAACCCTAACACTGTACCTAACACTAACCCAAAAACTAAACCTAACCCTAAACCTAACCCTAATCCTCAGCCTCAACCTCACCCTAACCCAAAACCTAGCCATAACCCTCACACTAACTCTAACCCTAACCCTAACACTAACCCTCACCCTAACCCTAACCCTAACGATCACTCTAAACCTAATCCTCACGCCTATGCTCACCATTAGCATAACACTAAGCCTAAACCTAACCCTAACACGAAACCTCACACTGACCCTCACCCTAACCCTAATCTTAAAACTAACCCTAAACCGTAACCCTAAACCTCAATCTAACCCTCAACCTAACCTGAACCCTAACACTTAACCTAAACTAACCCTTGACCTAACCCTCCAACTAAACCTAAATCTATCCATAAACCTCACCCTCACCCTCCCCCTAATCCTAACCGTAACCCTAAACCTCACCCTAACCCTAACACTCACCCTCACCCTCAACATAACTCTAACCCTAACCCCAACAAAAAGAGTAATCCACACCCTAAAACTAACCCTAACCCTAACCCTAACCCTAATGCTCACACTCAACCTCACCCTAACTCTAATCCTAACCCTAACCCTCACCCTAACCCTAACCCTCACCCTCACAGTAACCCTCACCCTCATCCTTACCCTCACCTTAACCCTCACCCTAACCCTAAACCTTACCCTAACACTAACCCTAACCATCACCTTCACCCTAGCCCTCACCCTAACCCTAATCGTAAACCTAATCCTCATCCTAACCCTCACCCTAAATCTAAGCCTAAACCTAACCCTAACCCTAACCCCAACCCTCATTGTAACACTAGCACTGACCCTAACACTAACTCTCACCATAAACCTAACCCTATACCTAAACCTAATCTTCAGCCTCACCCTCACCCTAACACAAACCCTAACCCTAAGCCTCATCCTAACTCTAAGCCTAACCCTAACCTTAATCGTAACCCTCATATTCACCCTCACCCTAACCATAATCCTAAACCTGACCCCATACTTAACCCTAACCCTCACCCTAACCCTCTGCCTAGCCATCACCCTTACACTTATCCTAACCCTAACTCTCACCCTAACCATAACCCTCACCCTAAACCTAAACCTCACCCTAAAATTTACCCTCACCCTAACACTAATCCTAAACCTAATAATAACCCTCACACTAACCCTAAACCTCACCCTAACCCTAAACCTCACCCTAACACTATCCCTAACCCTCACCTCACCCTAGCCTTCACCCTAACCTTAACCCTCATCCTCACCATAAACCTCACACTAACCCTAACCCTAATCCTCAATCTAAAACTCACCCTCACCCTCAGCCTAACCCTAAGCCTAACCCTAAACCTAACCCTAACCCTCACACTCACACTAACCAAAACCCTAATCCTAATCCTAAACCTAACCCTCACCCTAACCCTCCCCCTAAATTTAACCCTAAACCTTACACTAACCCTAAACCTAACCCTCACCCTCAGCCTCACCCTAACCATAACTCTAACCCTAAACCTCACCCTAAACCTGAAGCTAACCCTAACCTTAAACCTCACCCTCAAACTCACCCTAGCCCTTACCCTAAGCCTAATCCTAACCCTAACTCTCATCCTAACCCTTCCCCTAAACCTAAACCTCACCCTCAACCTCACCCTCAGCCTAACCCTAAGCCTAACCCTAAACCTAAACCTAACACACACACTCACCCTCACTCTAACCCTGATGCTGTCCCTACCCTAACCCTAAGCCTAACCCTCCCTCTAACTCTCACCATAACACTAACCCAAACATTAACCCTCAACCTAAACCTGACCCTAACCCTAACTCTATCCCTAAACCTCACCCTCATCCTAAACCTAACTCTAACCCTAACCCAAACCCTAAACCACACCCTAACACTAACCCTAACCCTGAACCACACCCTCACCCTCAGCCTAATCCTAAGCCTAACCCTAACCCTAACACTCACACTCAACCTAACCCTAACCCTAAACCTCACCCTCAACCTAAACCTCACCCTCAACCTCAGCCCAATCCTAAGCCTATCCCTAACCTTAACCCTAACCCTCACACTCACCCTAACACTAACCCTAATGTACAACTAACCAAACCCTAACCCACACCCTCAACCTAACCCTCACCTTAAGCCTAACCCTAACATTAATACTAACCCTAACCCTCACCCTCAGCCTCACCCTAACCCTAACTCTAACACTAAACCTCACCCTGACCCTAACCCTAACCCTCACCCTATCCTTAAACCTCATCCTAGACCTAACCCTAAACCTCATCCTCACCCTCACCATGAACTTAACCCTAACCCTAACGCTAAGAATAACCCTAACTCTAACCCTAAACCTCACCCTAAACATAACCCTCACCCTAACCCTAACCCTCACCCTAACACTTACCCTCACCTTAACACTAACCCTAACACTATCACTAAACCTCACACTAACCCTAACCATCAACGTAACCCTAAACCTCACCTTAACACTAACCCTAAACCTCACCCTGTCCCTAGACCTCGCCCTAACCCTAACCCTCATCCTCACTCTAAACTTCACCCTAACTCTTACACTAATCCTCAATCTAACCCTCACCCTCACACTAAACCTAACCCTAAATCTCACCCTAACCCTAACTCTCACCCTTACCTTAACCCTCACGCTCAGCCTAACCCTCACATTTACCCTTACAGTCACCCCCACCCTAACCCTTACTCTAACGCTAACCCTCACCCTAACCCTAACTCTAGCCCTAAACCTCACCCTCACCCTAACCCTAACTCTAACACTAACCCTAACACTAACCCTTACCCTAAACCTAACCTTAACCATCACTGTAACCCTAATCCTCACCCCCACCCTCGCCCTCAGCCTAACACTAAGCCTAAGCCTAACCCTAACCCTAAACCTCACACTCGCCCTAACCCTAATCCTAAACATATCCCTAACCCTAACCCTAAACCTCAACCTAACCCTCAACCTAACCTTAACCCTAACACTTAGCCTAACCCTAACCCTCGACCTAACCCTCCAACTAAAACTAAATCTAACCATAAACTTCACCCTCACCCTAACCCTAATACTAACCCTAACCCTAAACCTAACACTCACCCTCACCCTCACCCTCACCATAACTCTAACCCTAACCCTAACAATAACAGTAATCCTAAGCGTAAACCTAACCCTAACCCTAACCATAGTGCTAACAGTCAACCTTACCCTAACCCTAATCCTAACCCTAACACTCATGCTAACCCTAATCCTCACCCTCACCATAACACTAACCCTCATCCTGACCCTCACCCTAACCCTAATCCTAACTCTAACCATAACCCTAACCCTAAACCTCAACCTAACCCTCAACCTAACCTTAACCTGAATACTTAGCCTAACCCTAACCCTCGACCTAACCCTCCAACTAAAACTAAATCTAAACATAAACCTCACATAAATCTAAATCTAAATCTAAACATAAATCTAAAACTAAATCTAAACATAAACCCTCACCCTAACCCTAATCCTAGCCCTAACCCTAAACCTCACCCTCACCCTAACACACACACTCACCCACACCCCAATCCTAACCCTAACCCTCACCCTCACCCTAAACCTAACCCTCACCCTCACCATAAACCTAACCCTCATCCTAAACCTCACCCTCACCCTAACCCTAACCCTAAACCTTACCCAAACATTAAGCTAATCCTAACCTTCACCCTAGCCCTCACCCTAACCCTAATAGTAAACCTAATCCTCATCCTAACCCTCACCCTAACTCTAAGCCTAACCCTAACTTTAACCCTAACCCCAGCACTCACTGTAACCCTAACACTAACCCTAACACTAAAACTAACCATAAAACTAAAGCTAAACCTAACCCTAATCCTCAGACTCACCCTCACCCTATCCCAAACCCTAACCCTAAACCTCATCCTAACTCTAAGCCTAACCCTAACCCTGATCCTAACCCTCACATTCACCCTCACCCTAACCCTAATCCTAAACCTAACCCTATCCCTAAGCCTAACCCTAACCCTAACCCTCAGCCTAGCCCTCACCCTTACACTTATCCTAACACTAACACTCACCGTAACCATAACCCTCAGCCTAACCCTAACCCTCACCCTAACACATACCCTCAACCTAACACAAACCCTAACACTAAAACTAACCCTCACACTAACCCTAAACATCACCCTAAACCTAAACTTCACCCTAACACTAATCCTAACCCTCACCCTCACCCTAGCCTTCACCCTAACCCTAACCCTCATCCTCACCATAAACCTCACACTAACCCTAACACTAATCCTCAATCTAACCCTCCTCCTCACCCTAATGCTAACCCTAACCCTCACTCTAACCCTAACCCTCACCCTTACCGTAACCCTCACCCTCAGCCTTACCCGCAACTTTAACCTTACCATCACACCCACGCTAACCCGCACCTTAATCCTAACGATCACCCTAACCCTAAATGTACCCCTAAACCTCACCCTCACCCTAACCTTAACTCTAACCCTAAACCTAACAATAAACCTCACCCTCACCCTAACCCTAACACTCACCCTCACCTTAACTGTAACCCTAACCCTAAACCTAACAATAACCCTAATTCTAACCCTAACCCTCACCCTAACCATAATCCTCACCCTAACCCTAACCCTCACCCACACCCTAACACTAACCCGATGCCTAACTCTCACCCTAACCCTCCCTCTAACCCAATATCTAACCCTAAACCTCACCCTCACACTAGCCCTAACCCTAACCCTAAAACCCACACTAACCCTAATCCTAACCCTCACCGGCACACTCACCCTCACCCTAATTCAAACCGAACCCTAATAATAACACTAACCCTAACCCAAACCATCACCCTAACCTTAATCCTCACACCCACCATCTCCCTCAGCCTAAACCTAAGCCTAGCCCTAAACCTAACCCTAACCCTCATACACACTCAAACCCTAAACCTAATCCTAATCCTAACCCTAAACCTAAGCCTCAACCTCACCCTAATCCTCACCCTAAACCTCACCCTAAACCTAACACTAACATTAACCCTAACCCTCACCCTCAGCTTCACCCTAAAACTAACTCTAACCCTACACCTTACCCTCATCCTAACCCTAACCCTAACCCTAACCTTAAAACTCACCCTCACACTCACCCTAGCCCTTACCCTAACCCTAACCCTAACCCTAACCCTCACACTCACAATAACACTAACCCTAATCCTACTTCTAAACCTAACCCTAACCCTCACCCTCAATCTAACCCTCACCTTAAGCCTAACCCTAACATTAATCTTAACGCTAATCCTCACCCTCAGCTTCAACCTAACCCTAACTCTAACACTAAATCTCACCCTGACCCTAACCCTAAACCTAACCCTATCCCTAAACCTCAACCTAGCCCTAACCCTAACCCTCACCCTCACCCTAAAGATAACCCTCACCCTAACCCTAACCCTCACCTTAAAACTTACCCGCACCCTAAACCTAACCCTCACCCTAACACTTACCCTCAACCTAACACTTACACTAACCATAACACTTAACCCTAACCATCACCCTAACCCTAAACCTCACCCTAACCCTAACCCTAAACCTCACCCTCTCTCTAGCCCTCACCCTAACCCTAACCCTCATCCTCACCCTAAACTTCACACTAAACCTAACACTAATCCTCAACCTAACCCTCACCCTCACCCTAACCCTCACCCTAGCCCTAACTCTCACCCTTAATGTAACGCTCACCCTCAGCTTAAACCTCACCTTTACCCTTAACATCAACTCCACCCTAACCCTCACTCTAAGGCGAACCCTCACCCTAACCCTATCTCTACCCCCAAAACCTCACCCTCACCTTAACCCTAACTCTAACCCTAACCCTAACACTAACCCTCACCATAACCCTAACCCTAACCATCACCCTAACCCTAATCCTGACCCCCACCTCACCCTCAGCATAACCCTAAGCCTATACCTAACCCTACCCCTAAACCTCACATTCACCCTAACCCTAAACCTAAACCTAACCTCAACCTATCCCTGACCCGAACGTTAAACCTAACACTAACCCTAACCCTAACCCTCGACCTAAACTTCCAACTAAACCTAAACCTAACCGTAAACCTCACCCTCACCCTAACCCTAATCCTAACCCTAAACCTTAACCTCACCCTAAACCTAGGTTTAGTGTGAGGGATAGGGTTGAGTTTAGGGTGATGGCAAGGGTTAGGGTTAGGGATAGGGTGAGGGTGAGTTTTAGGGTTAGCATTTGGTTTAGCTTTAGGGTTAGGATGAGAGTTATTGTTAGGCTTAGTGTTAGGGTGAGGGTGAGGGTGAAGGTTAGTGTTAGGATGAGGGTTATGGTTAAGGTTAGGGTGAGCGTGAGGGTGAGGTTTAGGGTTAGGGTTAGTGTGAGGGTGAGAGTTAGGATTAGGAATAGTGTTAGGGTTTGGGTTAGGCTGAGGCTGAGGGTCAGGTTGAGGGAAAAGGTTAGCGTTAAGTGAGGGTGAGGGTAAGGGTGAGGGTAGGGTTAGAGTCAGGTTTAAGGTGAGGGTTAGGGTTTAGGAGATGTTTAGGGTGAGGGTGAGGGTGAGGATGAGGTTTCGGGTGAGGGTTCGGGATCAGGTACAGGTTCGGGTTTGGGTGTGGCTGAGGATTAGGGTTAGGGTGAGGGTTAGCATTAGGTTTAGGGTTAGTGTGATAGTGAGGGTGAGGGTTAGGGTTAGGGTTCGGTTGAGGGTTAGGGTTAGGGTTAGGGTTTGGATAATTTTTGGGGAGAGGGATAATGTTAGGGTTAGTGTGAGGTTTAGGGTGTGTGTGAGGGTTAGGGTTAGGTTGAGGGTTAGTGTTAGGGTGAGGGTGAGGGTTAGGGTTAGAGTTAGGTTTAGGGTGAGTTTGAGGGTGAGAGTTAGGTTTAGGTTTAGGATTAGGGTTAGTTTCAGCGTGAGTTTTAGGGTGAGAGTGAGGTTTCGGTTGAGACTGAGGGTTAGTGTATGGGTGATGGTTAGGGTTCGGGTCAGGATTACGTTTAGTCTTAGGATCAAGTTTATGGTGAGGCTAAGGGTTAGGGTGAGGTTTAGTGTGAGGATGAGGGTTAGGGTTAGTGTTAGGGTTAGGGTGACGTTTAGGGTGAGGGTTATAGTTAGGGTTAGGGTTAGGGTGAGCGTGAGGGTGAGGTATAGGGTGAGGTTTAGGGTTAGGGTGAGGGTTAGGGATAGTGTTAGTTTAGGGTGAGGATGAGCGGGAGTGTTAGATTTAGGTTTAGAGTTAGGGTGAGGGTGAGGTTGAGGGTTAGGATTAGGGTTAGGCTGAAGGTTAGGTTTAGGGTTAGGGTTAGGGTGAGGGTGAAGGTGTGGGTAAGTGTTAGGGTGAGGGTTAGGGTGAGGGTTAGGCTGAGGGTGAGGGTTAGGGTTAGAGTGAGCGTTAGGGTGAAGGTTAAGTTTAGGGTTAGGGTTAGGGTGAGTGTGAGGGTGTGGGTCAGTGTTAGGGTGAGAGTTAGGATGAGGGTGAGGTTTAGGTTTAGGGTGAGTGTTAGGGTGAGGATGAGGGTTAGGCTGCGGGTTAGAGTTAGGGTTAGTGTGAGTGTTAGGGTTAGGGTTAGTGTGAGCGTTAGGGTTAGGGTTAGGTTTATGGTTAGGGTGAGGGTTATTGTTAGATTTAGGGTTAGCATAAGGGTTAGGCTGAGGGTTAGGTTTAGTGTTAGTTTGAGGGTTAGGTGTAGGGTTATGGTTAGGGTTAAGGTGAGGGTAAAGTTTAGGGTGAGGTTTAGGGTGAGGGTGAGGGTTAGGTTTAACATTAAGGTTAGGGTGAGGTTTTTGTAAAGGTTAAGGATAGGGTAAGGAGTAGGTTTAGGGTTAGTTTTAGGGTGAGCGTTAGGCGGAGGGGTAGGCTTAAGGTCAGGGTGAGGGTTAGGTTTTGTGAGAGGGTTAGGGTTAGGGTTAGGGTGATGGTAAGGGTTAGGGTGAGGTTGAGGGTGAGGGTGAGGTTTAGGGTTAGCATTAGGTTTAGCGTTAGGGTTAGGATGAGTGTTAGGGTTATGGTGAGGGTGAGGGTGAAGGTTAGTGTTAGGATAAGGTTTAGGGTTAGGGTTAGGGTGAGGGTGAGTGTGAGTGTGGGGGTTAGGGTTAGGGTTAGTGTGAAGTTTAGGATTACAGTGAGGTTTAGTGTTAGGGTGAGGCTTAGGGTTAGCCTTAGGGTGATGGTTAGGGTTAGGGTTATGTTTAGTGTCCGGGTGAAGGTTAGGATGAGGGTGAGTGTTCTGATGAGAGTTAGGCTTAGGGTTAGGGTAAGGGATATGTTTAATGTGAGGGTAAGGGTTAGGGTGAGTGTTATGGTGAGGGTGAGGTTTAGGGTTAGGTTGAGCGTTAGGGTTATGGTTAGGGTTATGGTTAGGGTGAGGTTTAGGTTGAGGGTGAGGGTTAGGGTTAGGGTGAGGGTGGGTGTTAGGTGGAGGGTTAAGGTGAAGGTGAGGGTTAGAGTTAGCATTAGAGTTATGGTGAGGGTGAGGGTTAGGGTTCGGGTTCGGGTTAGGGTGAGGATTAGGGTTAGGTTTAGGGTTAGTATAATGGTTAGGGTGCACGTTAGTGTTAGCGTTAGTGTGAGTGTTAGGTTTAGGATTAGGGTTTGGGTTAGGTGGAGTGTAAAGGTTAGGGTGAGGGTTAGGGTGAGGGTGAGTGTTAGGGTTAGGGTGAGGGTGAGCGTGAGGGTTGGGGTTAGGGTTAGAGTGAGGGTGAGGGTGAGGTTTAGGTTTAAATTTAGGTTTAGGGTTAAGGTGAGTGTTAGGGTGTGGGTAAGTGTTAGGGTGAGGGTTAGGGTGATGTTAAGGGTTAGGGTGAGTGTTAGGGTGAGGGTGAGGGTTAGGGTGAGTGTGATGGTAAGGGTTAGGCTGAGTGTTAGGGTGAGGGTGAGGGTTAGGGTGAGGGTTAGGGTTAGTGTGTGGGTGAGGTATAGGGTGAGGGTTATTAGGGTTAGGATTAGGGTTAGGCTGAGGGTGATGGGGAAGGTGAGGGTTAGAGTTACGTTTAGGGTTAGGATGAGGGTTAGGTTTAGGGTTAGGGTCAGCGTAAGGGTTAGGGTGAGGGTTAGTGTGAGGGACAGGGTTAGGTTTAGGGTGACGGTAAGGGTTAAGGAGAGTGTTAGGGTGAGGGTGAGGGAGAATTTTAGTGTTAGGATTACGGTGAGGGTTAGGGTTAGGGCGAAGTTTAGGGTTAGGTTTAGGTTTAGGGTGATGTTTAGTGTCAGGGTGAGGGTTAGGATGAGGTTGAGTGTTCTGGTGAGAGTTAGGGTTAGGGTTAGGGTTAGGGATACGGTTAGTGTGAGGCTAATGGTTAGGGTGAGTGAAAGGGTGAGGGTTAGGCTCAGGGTAAGGATGAGCATTAAGGTTAGGGTTAGGTTTATGGTTAGGATGAGGGTTAGGGTGAGCGGTAGGTTTAGGGTTAGGGTTAGTTTGCAGGTTAGGGTGAGGTTAGGAGTTAGGGTGATGTTAGGGTGAGGGTGAAGGTTAGGGTTAGCATTAGAGTTAGCGTGAGGTTGAGGGTTAGGGTTTGGGTTAGGGATAGCGTAAGGATTAGCGTTATTGTGAGGGTTAGGTTTAGGGTTAGTTGAGGATAAAGTAAGGGTGAGGGTTAGGGTGAGGGTGAGGTGTTACATTAGCATTAGGGATAGGTTTAGCTTTAGGGTGAGGGTTAGATTTAGGGTGAGGGTTAGTTTTAGTTTGAGGTTGAGGGTTAGGGTTGGGGTGATGTTTAGTGTGAGGGTGAGGGTTAGGGTGAGGTTGAGTGTTCAGGTGAGAGTTAGAGTTAGGGATAGGGTTAGGGTGAGGGTATTGGTTAGGGTGAGTGTTAGGGTAAGGGTGAGTGTTAGGCATAGGGTGAGGGTTAGGGTTAAGGTTAATTTTAGGGTTAGGTTGAGGGTGAGCATTAGGATTAGGGTTAGGATGAGGGTGAGGCTGAGGATTAGGGTTAGGGTTAGTGTGAGGGTGAGGGTTAGGATTAGGTTTAGGGTAAGGGTTAGGGTTATATTTAGGTTTAGTTTAAGGGTTAGGGTGAGGCTTAGGGTTAGAGTTAGTGTGATTGTTAGGTTTAGGGTTAGGGTTTGGGTTAGGTTGAGTTTAAAGGTTAGGGTGAGGTTTAGGGTGAGGGTGAGGGTAGGGGTTAGGGTGAGGGTTAGTGTGAGGGTTAGGGTTAGGTTTATGGTTAGTGTGAGGGTGAAGGTTAGGGTGAGGGTTATGTTTAGGTTTAGGTTTAGGGTGAAAGTTAGGGTGTGGATAATTGTTAGGTTGAGGGTTAGGGTGAGGTGAGCATTAGGGTTAGGTTGACAGTAAGGGTTATGGTGAGGGTTATGGTGAGTGTGAGGGTTAGGGTTAGCATTAGGGTTAGGGTGAGGGTGAGGGTTAGGGTGAGGGTGAGGGTTAGTTTTAGGGTCAGGATTAGGGTTAGGATGAGGGTTAGGGGTAGGGTTTGTGTGAGGGTAAGGGTTAGGGTGAGGGTTAGGGTGAGGCTGAGGTTTAGTGTTAGCCTTAGGGTTAGGGTGAGTGTTAGGGTTAGGGTGATGTTTAGGGTGAGGTTGAGGGTTATTGTGAGGGTGAGGGTGAGGCTAAGGGTTAGTGTTAGGATTAGGGTTAGGCTGAGGATGAGGGTGAAATTGAGGTTTACGGTTATGGTTAGGTTTAGGATGAGGCTTCTGGTTAGTGTGAGGGTTAGTGTGATGCTGAGGGTCAGGGTGAGGGTGAGTGTTAGAATGAGGGTGATGGTGAGGGTTAGGCTTGGCATTTGGGTTAGGGTGAATTTTAGGGTTAGGATTATGTTAGGGTTAGGGTTATTGCTAGGCTTAGGGTGAGGGTGAGGATTAGGGTGAGGGTTAGAGTTAGGGTTAGGGTTAGGGTGAGGGTGGGGTTGAGGGTTAGGGTTAGGATTAGGGTGAGGGTTAGGGTAAGGCTGAGGGGGAAGGGGAGATTGAGGGTGAGGGTTAGGTTTAGGTTTAGGGTTAGTGTGAGTGTTAGGTTTAGGGTTAGGGTTTGGGTTCGGTTGAGGGTAAAGTTTAGGGTGAGGTTTAGGCTTAGGGTGAGGTTTAGGATTAGGGTGAGGGTTAGGGTGAAGTTTATGTTTAGTTTTAGGGTTAGGGTGAGGGTTAGGTTTATTGTGAGTTTTAGGCTTAAGGTTAGGGTGACGGTAAGGGTTAAGTTGAGGGTTAGGGTGAGGGTGAGGTTTAGTGTTAGCATTAGGTTTAGCTTTAGGGTTAGGATGAGAGTTAGGGTTAGGTTTAGGGTTAGGGTGATGGTGAGGGTGAAGCTTAGTGTTAGGATGAGGGTTAGGGTTAGGGTTAGGGTAAGGGTGAGGGTGAGGTTTAGGGTTAGGATTAGTGTGAGCGTGAGAGTTAGGATTAGGAATAGTGTTAGGGTTAGGGTTAGGCTGAGGGTGAGGTTCAGGGTGAGGGAAAAGGTTAGGGTTAGGTTGAGGGTAAGGGTAAGTGTTAGGGTGAGGGTAAGTGTGAGGGTTAGGGTTAGAGTCTGGGTTAAGGTGAAGTTTAGGGTTTGGGTGATGTTTATGTTGAGGGTGAGGGTTAGGCTGAGGATGAGGTTTCGGGTGAGGGTTCGGGTTCGGGTTCGAGTTCGGGTTAGGGTGTGGCTGAGGATTAGGGTTAGGGTGAGGTTTAGCATTAGGTTTAGGGTTAGTGTGACAGTGAGGGTGAGGGGAAGTGTTAGGGTTTGGTTCATGGTTAGGGTTAGAGTTAGGGTTTGGATGATTGTTAGGGAGAGGGTTAATGTTATGTTTAGGGTGAGGTTTATGGTGAGTGTGAAGGTTAGGGTTAGGTTGAGGGTTAGGGTTAGGGTTAGAGTGAGGGTTAGGTTTAGGTTTAGGGTAAGGTTTTAGGGTGAGGGTAATGGTGAGGGTGAGGGTTAGGCTGAGGGTGAGGGTTAGGGTTAGAGTGAGTGTTAGGGTGAAGGTTAGGTTTAGGGTTAGGGTTAGGGTGAGGGTGAGGGTGTGGGTACGTGTTATGGTCAGGGTTAGGGTGAGGGTGAGGTTAAGGTTTAGGGTGAGGGTTAGTGTTAGGGTGCGTGTTAGGGTGAGGGTGAGGTTTACGGTTAGCATTAGGGTTAGGGTTAGGGTGAGGGTTAGAGTGAGGTTTTGCGTTAAGGTTAAGGATAGTGTGAGTATTGGAATTAGGTTTACTGTGTGGGTTAGGCTGAGGGGAAGGGTTAGGGTTAGGGTGAGGGTTGGGTTTAGTGTGAGGGTTAGGGTTAGGGTTAGGGTAAGGTAAGGGTGAGGGTGAAGTTTAGGGTGAGTGTGAGGTTTAGGGTTAGCATTAGGTTTAGAGTTAGGGTTAGAATGAGTGTTAGGGTTTGGTTTAGGGTGAGGGTTAGGATGAGGGTGAGTGTTAAGTTTAGGCTTAGGGTGAGGGTTAGTTTTAGGGTGAGGGCTAGGGTGAGGGTGAGGATTAGGTTGAGGGTGAGGTTTTCATTTAGGTAAGGGTTATGGTTAGGGTTATGGTGAGGTTTAGTAATGAGGGTGTGTGTTGGGGTTAAGTTTAGGATTAGGGTGAGGGTGAGGGTGAAGTTTAGTGTTAGGATGAGGGTTAGGGTTAGGGTTAGGGTGAGAGTGAGGGTGAAGGTGAGGGTTCGGGATAGGGTTAGGGTGTGGTTTAGGTTTACGGGGAGGGTTAGAGTTAAGGTGAGGTTTAGGGTTAGGCTTATGGTGAGGGTTAGGGTTAGGCTGATGTTAGTGTGAGGGTGAGGGTTAGGGTGAGGGTGAGTGTTCTGTTGAGAATTAGGGTTAGGGTTAGGGTTAGGGAATGGGTTAGTGTGAGGGAAAGGGTTAGGGTGAGGGTTTGGGTGAGGGTGAGGTTTAGGGTGAGGGTGAGGGTTAGGTTTAGGGTTAGGGTTATGATGAGGGTGAGGGTTAGGGTGAGCCCTAGTTATAGGGTTAGGTTTAGATTGCGGGTAAGGGTGAGGGTAAGGGTTTGGGTGAGGTTTAGGGTGAGGGTGAGTTTTAGGTTTAGGGTGAGGGTAAGGGTTAGGTTGAGGGTTAGGGTTATGGTTAGGGATCGGCTGAGGATTAGGGTTAGGGTGAGGGTTAGGGTGAGGGTTAGGATTAGGGTTAGTGTGAGGATAAGGGTTAGGGTGAGGGTTAGGGTGAGGGTGAGGTTTAGGGTTAGGTTTAGGGTGAAGGTTAGGGTGTGGGTAAGTGTTAGGTTTAGGGTTAGGGTGACGGTAGAGGTTAAGTTTAAGTATAGGGTGAGGATTAGGTTTAGGGTTAGGTTTAGGGTGAGTGTTAGGCGGAAGGGTAGGCTTAGGGTAAGGGTGAGTGTTAGGTTTATTGTGAGGGTTAGGGTTAAGGTTAGGGTGATGGTAAGGGTTAGGGTGAGGGATAGGGTGAGGGTGAGTTTTAGGGTTAGCATTAGGTTTAGCTTTAGGGTTAGGATGAGAGTTAGGGTTAGGCTTAGGGTTAGGGTGAGGGTGAGGGTGAAGGTTAGTGTTAGGATGAGGGTTAGGGTTAGGGTTAGGGTGAGGGTGAGGGTGAGGTTTAGGGTTAGGGTTAGTGTGAGTTTGAGTGTTAGGATTAGGAATAATGTTAGGGTTAGGGTTAGGCTGAGGGTGAGTGTCAGGGTGAGGGAAAAGGTTAGTGTTAGGGTTAGGGTGTGGGTAAATGTTGGGGTGAGCGTAAGGGTGAGGGTTAGGGTTAGAGTCAAGTTTAAGGTGAGGGTTAAGGTTTGGGTGATGTTTAGGGTGAGGGTGAGGGTTAGGTTTTGGATTAGGGTTAGAGATTGGGTTAGGTTGAGGGTGAGGTTGACGGTGAGGGTTAGGATTAATGTGAGTGTTAGGGTTAGGGTTAGTGTTATAGTTAGGGTGAGGGTTAGGGTTAGGGTTAGGATGAGGTTTAGGCTGAGGGTTAGCGTTAGGGTTCGGGTGAGGGTAAGCGTTAGGGTGAGGGTTAGGCTTTGGGTTAGTATGAAGGTTAGAATGAGAGTTAGTGTTTCTGTGAGGGTTAGGCTGTGGGTAAGGGTTAGAGTCAGGGTTTGGGTGATGGTGAGGGTTAGGGATAGCATTAGGTTTAAGGTTAGGTTTAGTGTGAGGGTTAGAGTTAGGTTTAGGGTTACGGTGAGGGTGAGGGTTATGGTAAGCATTAGGATCAGGGTTAGGTTTAGGGTGAGATTTAGGGTTAGGGTTAGAATTATAGTGAAGTTGAGTGTGAGGGTTACTGTGAACGTGAGTGTTAGGTTGAGGGTGAGGGTGAGGGTTAGGGTTTAGGTGAGGGTCAGGTTTAGGGTTAGGGTTAAGGTTAGGGTGAGGGTTAGAGTTAGGGTTAGGGTTACGATGAGGATGAGGGTGAGGGTTAAGTTTAAGGTTAGGGTGAGGGTAAGGGTTAGGGTGAGGGTCAGGGTTAGGTTTTGTATTAGGGTTAGGGTTAGGGTGAGGGTTAGGGATAGGGTTAGGATTAGGGTGAGGGTTTTGTTAGGGTTAGGTTTTGACTTAGGGTGAGTTTTAGGGTTCGTGTTTGCATTAGGGTTAGGGTTAGGGTTAGGCTGAGGGTGAGGTTGAGGGTGAGGGTGAGGGTTAGGGTTAATATGAGTGTTAGAGTTAGCATTAGCGTTAGGATGAGGGTTAGGCTGAGGGTTAGGGTTAGGGTTCGGGTAAGAGTAAGGGTTAGGCAGAAATGAACCTACAGACCTATAGCCATCTAATCTTCGATAAGGAAGCTAAAACAATAGAATGGACGAAAGACAGCCTCTTCAGTAAATGGTGCTGGCAAAATTGGTTAACTACATGTAGAAAACTAAGGCTAGATCCTTATATATCACCCTGCACCAGAATCAACTCCAAATGGATCAAAGACCTTGAACTCAAAGCAGACACTCTGAAAATATTACAGGATGGAATAGGAGAAACCCTAGGTCTCCTTGGCTCAGGCCGAAATTTTCTGAATAGAGACCCGGAAGCACAACAAATCAAAGAAAGGTTGGACAAATGGGATTGCATAAGGTTGCAGAGCTTCTGCAGGGCAAATGACATAGCTAGCAAGATCAATAGAAAGCCCACCGATTGGGAGAAGATCTTTACTAGCCATACAACGGACAAGGGTCTCATATCTAAAATATACTTGGAACTCAAAAAATTAAACCCCCCAACAACAAATCCTCAAAGAAACAACTGCCCAATAAATAAGTGGGCGAAAGACTTAAAGAGAAGCTTCTCTGAAGAAGAAAGAAGGATGGCCAATAGACACATGAAGAAATGTTCAACATCCCTAGCCATAAAAGAAATGCAAATCAAAACAACATTGAGATATCACCTCACTCCAGTTAGAACAGCAAAAATCAAGAACTCTAACAACAACAGATGCTGGAGGGGATGTAGACAGAAAGGAACCTTACTTCATTGTTGGTGGGAATGTAAACTTGTTCAACCACTTTGGAAAGCAGTATGGAGGTTCCTCAAAAGACTTCACATAGATCTCCCCTATGATCCAGCAATCCCACTTTTGGGCATTTACCCAAATGTTTACAAACAAGACCACAATAAAGCTACCAGCACAACTATGTTTATTGCAGCATTATTTACCATAGCTAAGATATGGAACCAACCCAGATGCCCCTCAGTAGATGAATGGATCAAGAAAATGTGGTATATATACACAAAGGAATTCTATGCCTCCATCAGAAAGAATGACATTTCTCCATTTGTTAGGAAATGGAAAGGTTTGGAAAAAATTATATTAAGTGAAGTAAGCCAAGCCCAAAGAAGCATAGGTCCCATGGTTTCCCTTATTTGCAATATCTAGTATAGGTATGAGTCAAGCGGAAAAGGTCAGATAATGTGATGTTAGGAAAATGAACCCTTAAATATGTATTTTAATGTTTTCGTTTCTTTCATGCATGTGTTTCTAACGCATTTATAAGATTATTTCTTTGTTGCTTTGTATGTCCCTCCCCCACAGTGTAACCCCCGCTTTCACTATATTTGATGTCAGTATAACATGTGGAGGAGATGGGGACAAACAAGTCGTTTAAGGATTCAGGTGGACCTGTTGCAACAATGAGAAGTACAAAATGTCATGTCAAAACCAACTTTACAATGTCGGTGTGGGGGGGGAGGGGGGTATAATTGGGTGGGGGGAGGGGGGAGGATGGGAAGGGAGGTGAAGGGTAAACAAAGGAGGAGGCTGCAATGCTTGGTAAGACATGTATGCATTATCCTGCCCATGTAATTGTAGCCCCTCTGTACAGTATGTTCTCAAATAAAATAAAATAAAATAAAATAAAAAAGAAAACAAAAAAAAAGAGTAAGGGTTAGGGTGAGGTTTAGGTTGAGGGTGAGGGTTAAGTTTATGCTTAGGGTTAGGGTGAGGTTTATGGTTAGGGTGAGGGTGAGGGTTAGGGTTAGGGTTTGGGTGAGGGTTAGGGTTAGGTGAGGGTTAGGGATAGGGTTGGGGTTAGGGTGAGTGTGTGGGTTAGGGTTAGGTTTAGGTTTAGGGTTAGGCTGAGGGTGAGGGTTAGGTTTAGGGTTAGGGTTAGGATTAGGGTTGGATTGAAGTTTTCTTTTAGGGTTAGGAAGAGGTTTTGGCTGAGGATTAGGGTTGTGGTTAGGGTGAGGTTTAGGGTTAGTGTGAGTGTTGGGATGAAGGTTAGATTGAGGGTTAGGTTTAGGGTTAGGTTGAGGGTGAAGGTTAGGGTGAGGGTGAGGGTTAGGTTTAGGATTAGGGTTAGGGTTTGGGTGAGGATTAAGGATAGGGTGAGGGTTAGTGTGAGGGTTAGGGTGAGGGTTAGGGTTAGGTTTAGGGTGAAGATTAGGGTGAGAGTGACGTTTAAGGTGAGGGTTAGAGTTAGGGTGAGGATTAGGGTTAAGGTTAGGATTAGGATGATGTTTAGGGTGAGCCTGATGTTTTGGGTTAGGATGAGGGTGAGCGTGAGGGTGTAGGTGAGGGTTAGGTTTAGGGTGAGTGTTAGGGTGATGGTGACGGTGATTGTTAGGGTGAAGTTGAGGGTTAGGGATAGGGTTAGGGTGAGGGTTAGGGTAAGGGTTAGGGTGAGGGGTAGGGTGAGGGTAGGGTTAGGGTTAGGGTTAGGGTAAGGGCTAGGGGAGGGTGAGTTTTAGGGTTAGGTTTAGGTTGCGGTTTATGGTTAGGTTTAGTGTTAGGGTGAGGGTGAGGTTTAGGGATAGAGTTAGGGTTAGCATGAGGCTGAGGGTGAGGGTTAGGGTTAGAGTGCGTGTTAGGGTTAAAGTTATTGTGAGGGTTAAGCTCAGGGTGAGGTTGAGGGTTAGGGTTAGGATTAGGATTAGGGTTAGGGTTTCGGTGATTGTGTGGGTTAGGAATAGTATTAGGTTGAGGGTTAGGATTAGGGTGAGGTTTATGTTTAGTGCTAGGATTACGGTTTCGGTGAGGGTGAGTGTGAGGGTTAGTGTTAGGGTGAAGTTTAGTGTTAGGGTTAGGGTTAGAGTTAGGCTTAGGTTGAGGGTGAGGTTTAGGGGTAGAGTTAGGGTTAGGGAAGAGGGTTAGGGCAAGGGTTATGGTTAGGGTGAGGATTAGGATGGGGGTGACGGTAAGGCTAAAAATGAGGGTTATGCTGAGGGTGAGGGTTAGGGTAAGGGTTAGGGTTAGGGTTAAGGTGAGTGTTAGGTTTAGTGTTAGGGTGCAGCTGAGGGTTAGATTGAGGATTAGTGTTAGGGTTAGTGTGAGCTTTAGGGTGAGGATGGGCGTTAGGGTTAGGGTGAGGGCTAGGGTGAGGGTGAGGGTTAGGGTTAGTGTTAGGTTGAGCGTTAGGATTAGGCTTAGCCATAAGCTTAGGCTTAGGCTGAGCATGAGTGTGAGGGT
Organism: Dipodomys merriami; assembly: GCF_024711535.1. NCBI lineage: Eukaryota > Metazoa > Chordata > Mammalia > Rodentia > Heteromyidae > Dipodomys > Dipodomys merriami. Next base: position 397,366 of record NW_027206358.1, read on the forward strand.
TAGGGTTAGGGGTAGGGTGAGTGTTAGGGTTAGGGTTAGGATGAGGTTTAGGTTTAGGTTTAGGCTTAGGGTGAGGGTTAGGGTTAGGTTTAGGGTTAGGGTGAGGTTTAGGGTTTGGGTTAGGGTTAGAGTTCGTTTTAGGCCGAGCAGGAGTTTTAGGGTTAGAGTTAGGGTTAGGGTGACGGTTAGGTTGAGGGTTAGGGTTAGTGTTAGGTTTAGGATTACGTTGAGAGTTAGGGGGAGGGTTAGGGTTAGGGTTAGGCTTAGGCTTAGGCTTAGGTCGAGCATGAGTGTGAGGGTTAGGGTTCGGGTTAGCTTGAGGGTTAGGGTAACCGTTAGGGTGAAGGTTAAGATGAGGTTTATTATTAGGATTAGGGGAAGGGTGAGGGCTAGGGTGAGGGTTAGGGTGAGGGCTAGTTTTAGGGATAGGGTTAGGTTTAGGATTACGGTTAGAGTGAGGGTGAGTGTGAGGGTTAGGTTTAGGCTTAGGGTTAGGCTTAGAGTTAGGGTGAGGGTTAGGATTAGGGCTTGGGTTATGGTGAGGTTGAGGCTGGGGATTAGGGTTAGGTTTAGGGTTAGGTTTAGGGTTAGGTTTAGTGTTAGTGTTAGAGTTAGGGTTATGGTGAGGATTAGGGTTAGGATTAGGGTTAGGTTTAGGCTTAGGTTTAGGCTGAGGGTGAGTTTGGGTGTGAGGATTAGAGTTAAGGTTAGGGTTAGGCTCAAGGTTAGGCTTATCCTAACCCTCATGCTCAGCCCAAATATAAGCCTAAACCTAACCCTAACCCTAACCCTCACAATCACCCTAACCCTAACCCTAAACCTAACCCTAAACCTCACCCAAACCCTAACCCTCACCCTCAACCTCAACCTCACAGTATCTCTAACCCTAACCCTAAATAAAACACTAATCCTAACCCTAAACATAACATTAACCATAAACTTTACCCTCAGCCTCACCCTCATTGCAAACTTAATCCTAACCATAACACTAACAATAACCCTAATCCCCTAAACCTAACCCTGCTCCTCACCCTAACCCTCACCCTCTGCCTAACCCTAACCCAAATCCTCACCCTATCCCTAACATTAACCCTAACCCTTACCCTCACCCTAACCCTAATGCTAACACTAACCCTCCCCCTCCCCCATTCCTCTCCCTCACCCTAACCCTCACTTTAACACTTACCCACACCCTAACCCTCACCCTAACCCTAAACCTAAACCTAACCTTTACCCTAACCCTAACCCTCAGCCTAACCCTCAATCTAACCCTAACCCTAACCCTAATCCTAACCCTCAAACTAACACTCACACTAACTGTAAACCTAAACCTAAACCTAACACTCAGCCTCAGCCTCACCCTAACCTAAAACTATCCCTAACCCTCACCCTAACCCTAAACCTGACCCTAAACCTCACCCTTACCCTAACACTAACCCTATCCCTAAACCTCACCCTAACCCTAACAATAACCCTAACCCTCATCCTCACACTAAACATCACCCTAACCCTTACCCTCATCATAACCTTAACCCTAAGCCTAAAACTAATACTCACCCTAAACCTAACCCTCACCCACATACTAACCCACACCCTCATCCTAACACTCACCCTAACCCTAACCCTAATCCTAATCCTAAACCTAACCCTCACCCTCAAACTCACCCTAACCAAAACTCTCACCCTAACCCTAAACTTCACCCTAATGCTAACCTAACCCTAACCCTCAACCTAAACCTACCCCAACACTAACCCTCACACTCACCCTAAACTTCAACCTAAACCTAACATTACCCCTCCTCCTAACCATCACCCTAACCCTAACCCTAACCCTCAACCTAACTCTTACCCTACCCCTCACCCTCACAGTCACACTAACCCTAAACCCAATGCTAACCTTCAGCCTAACCCTAATCCTCACCCACAACCTAACCCGACACCTCACGCGAACCCTCACTCTCAAACGAACCCTCATCCTCACCCTAACCCTCCACCTCACCCTAAACATCACCCAAACCCTAACCCTCACCCTAACCCTGACACTAACCCTAACTCTCACCCTTAAACTCACCCTAAAACTTACCCTCACCCTAACCCTAACCCTAACCCTAAACTTAACCTTCACCCTCACCCTGACGCTCCCCCTCAGCCTAACCCTAACCCTAACCCTATTCCTAATCCTAAATCTCACCCTCACACTCACCCTAAACCTAACCCTAACCCTAAAGCTCACCCTCACCCTCACCCTCTCCCTAGCTCTCACCTTTACCCTAAACTTCACCCTGACACAAACCATCACCCTAACCCTAACCCTCACCCTAACCCTAACCCAAACCCTCACCCTAAACCTAACCTCAGTTTGACCTTCACCCTCACCCTAATCCTCACCCTAACCCTAACACTTACCTAAACGAAACCCTCACCCTCACCCTCACCCTAAACCTGACCCTCAACCTAGCTCTCACCTTAACCCTAAACCAGACCCTTACCCGCACCCTCAACCTCCCCTTCCCCCTCAGCATTACACTAACCCTAACCCTAATCCTAACCCTAACCTTCAATCCCACCCTCACCCTAACCCTAACCCTAACGCTAACCCTCACCATCAGCCTCACCCTAACCCTAACCCTAAACCTAAGAATTAACCTAACCCAAACCCTAAACCTAAAACTCACCCTAACCCTCTCCCTAACCCTCACCCAAACACTTACCCTCACCCTAAATCTAAAACTAATCCTCACACTAAACCAACCCTCACCCTAAACCTAACCCTAATCCTCAGCCTAACCCTCTCTGTATACCTAACCCTAATCCTCACCCTATCCCTAACCTTAACCCTAACCCTCACCCTCATCCTAAACCTAATGCTAACACTAATCTTCAACCTCCCTTTAACCCTCACCCTGACCCTCACACTAAACCTAACCATAACCCTAACCCTCACCCTAACAATTACCCTGACCCTAACCCTCACCCTAAACCTAACCCGAACCCTCACCCTAACCCTAACCCTCATCCTAAACCTAAGCCTCACCCTCACCCTAAACCTCACCCTCTCCCTAAACCTCACCCTCACCATAAACCTAAACCTAACATTCACTCTACACCTCACGCTAAACCTAACCATAACCCTAACCCTCACCTGAACACTCACCATAACAATAAACCTCACCCTCTCCCTAACCTTCACCTTAACCTTTACTCTCAACCTAACCCAAACCCTAACCCTAAACCTAACACTCACACTAACCCTAACCCTTACCCTCAGGCTAACCCTTATACTAACACTAAACCTAACAGTAACCCTCACCCAAACCCTAACCCTAAACCTCACACTCAACCGCCCCTTCCGCCTTCACCTAACCCTAACCGTAATCCTAATCCTAACCTTCAACCACACCTTCATCCTAACCGTCACCCTCACCCTTACCTTAAATGCAAACTTAACCATCATCCTAACCCTAACCCTAACCCTAACCTACACCCTAAATCTAACCCTAACCCTAAACCTCACTCTCACCCTAACCTTCACCCTCACATGAAACCTCAATCTCACCCTAACCCTCACCCTCACCCTAAACATCACCCTAACCCTAATCCTCACCCTAACCCTAAACATAACCCTCACCTTCACCCTAACCCTAACAATAACCCTAACCCTCACCCTTAAACTCACGCTAACCCTAACCCTCACTCTTACCCTAAACCTCATCCTAAAACTTAATCTTACCCTAAACCTAACACAAACCCTAACCCTCACACGAAAACTAACCCTCACCCTCACACTAACCCTAACCCTATCCCTCACCGTAACCCTAACCATCACCCTAAACTTAACCCTAACCCTCATCCTCACCATAGCCCTCACACTTACCATAATCCTAACCCTTACCCTAACCCGAACCATAAACCCTAACCCTCACCCTCACCCTCACCCTCACCCTAAACCTAAACCTACTCCTCACGCTCACCCTAACCCTAACCCTAACCCTCACCTTAACACTCACTCTAATCCTATCCCTGATCCTAACCCTCACACTAAAGCTAACACTAAACCTAAACCTCACCCTCACCCTGACCCTCACCATCACCCTAACCCTCACCCAAACCCGAACCCTCACCTCAACCTAATCTTCACTCTCACCCTAACCCTAAACCTAACGCTAAACCTCTCCCTAACCCTCACCCTCACGCTCACCCTCACCTTAAGCCTAACCCTAAATCTAATCCTAAACCGAACCCTCAACTTCACCCTAAACCTAACCCTAACCATCACCCTCACACTCACCATTACCCTAACACCAACCCTAACCCTTACCCTAACCCTAACCCTCATCCTAACCCTAACCCTAACCCTAACAATAACCCTCACCCTAACCCTAACCCTAACAATAACCCTAACCCTCACCATAATACTTATCCTCACACTTACCCTAAACCTAACCCTAAACCTCACACTAACCCTAAACCTCACCCTAACCCTGACCCTATCTCTCACCCTAATCCTAACCCTAACCCACAGCCTAAACCTAACCCTAACCCTCACCCTCACCCTAACCCTCATCCACACCCTAATCCTCAACCTCACCCGAACCATCACCCTCAGCCTTACACTCACCCTCACCCTAAACATCACCCTAAACCTAACCCTCACCCTAACGCTAAACATAACCCTCACCCTCACCCCAACTGTAATCCTAACTCTAATACGAACCCTCACTCTGACCCTCACCCTCACACTCACGCTAAACCTAAACCTCACTCTCACTCTAACCCTCACTGTAACCCTTAACCTTACCCTAACACTAACCGTAACCCTAACCCCCTCCCTCACACTAAACCTAACCCTCACCCTCACCCTAAACCTAACCCTCACACTCTCCCTCACCCTAACAATTACCCTCACCCTAACCAAACCCTAACCCTCACCCTCACGCTAGCACTCACCCTTACACTAATCCTATCCCTAACCCTAACCCTATCCTTAAAACTAACCCTCACCCTCACCCTCATCCTGACCCTCATCCAAACCCTAACCCTAACCCTAACCCTAAACCTCACCCTCACCCTCACCCTAACCCTAACACTAACTCTAATTCAAACCCTAACCCTCACTCACACCCTAAACCTCACCCTAATCCTTAGCCTCACCCTCATCCTAACTGGAACCCACACCTTAACCTTAACCCTCACCCTACCCCTAACCCTAACCCTCACCCTCACACTCACCCTAAAACTAGCTCTATCCCTCATCCTCACCCTAACCCTAAACCTAATGCTAACCCTAACCCTCATCCTCACCTGAACCCTAACCCTACCCCTCACTCTAACACAAACCCTAACACTAATGCTAACCCTGAGCCTCACCCTCACCCTAACCCTCACCCTAATCCTTACCCTCACCCTCTCCCTCACCCTTACCTTAAACCTACCCATCAGCCTAACACTCACCTTAAACCTTAATCTCAGTATAAACCTAACAGTAACCCAAATCCTGACACTAACCCTAAACCTAAACCTAACACTAATCCTCACTTTAACCGTCACCCAAATCCAAACCTTGACCCTAACCATCGCCCTAACGCTAACACTAAACCTAAACCTCACCCTCTCTAACCCTCACTGTCACCCTAACCCTCAACGTCACCCTAACCCTCACCCTAAACCTCACCCTAACCCTTACCCTCACCATAAAATTAACCCTAATCCATACCCTAACCCGAACCCGAACCCGAAACCTCACCCTCACACTCACCCTAACTGTAACCCTAACACTCACCCAAACCATAAACCTCATCCTAACCCTAACCGGAACTCTAACCCTATACCTCACCCTAACCCTAAGGCTAAACCTTACACTAACTCTTACACTCATCCTAATCCTCACCCTAACCCTTTTCCTCACACTAACCCTAATCCTAACCCTCACACTAATCCTAAACCTCAACCTAACCCACACCGTCACCCTAACCCTCACCCTAAGCCTAACCCTCACCTACAACCTAACCCTCACCCTCACCCTCACTCTCACCCTCAGCCTAACCCTAACCCTAATCCTAACCCTAACCCTCAGCCTAACTCTAACCCTAACCCTCACCTTAACCCTAAACCTCACCTTCAACCTCACCCTCAGCCTAATCCTCACCCTAAACCTAACCGTAACACTTTCCTAACTTAAAACACCACCCTCACCCTAACCCTCACCCTAACCCTCTCCCTCAGCCTAGCCCTCACCCTAAGCCTAACCCTAACCCAACCCTCATCATCAACCTCATCCTCAACCTCAGCCTCACCTTAACACTAAACCTAATCCTAAACTTAACCATCACCCTCACCCTCACTCTAACCCTAACCATAAACCTAATGCTAACCCTAAACATCACCCTCACCTTAACCCTAATCCTAAAACTCAACCTAATCCTAACACTAACCCTAATGCCACACCTAACCCTAACCATCACACTAAGGCTAATGCTAACCCTAATACTCAACCTCACCCTAATCCTCACCCTAAATCTTACCCTCATCCTATCCCTCACCCTAACCCTAAACCTAAACCAAACCCTCACCCAAACACTCACACTAACCCTTAAACTAACCCTATCCCTCACCCTAACCCTAAGCCTCACCCTAACACTCACCCTCAACCTAACCCTAATGCTAACCCGAACCCAAACCCTTACCCTAACCCTCACCCTAACCCTAACCCTCACCCTCAAAATAACTCTCACTATAACCCTTACCCTCACCCTAACCCTAAGCCTAACATTAACACTAAAACTCACCCTAAACCTCACCCTAACATCAACCCTCAAACTCAACCTAAACCTCAGCCTAACCCTTGCCCTCACCCTAACCGTAACCCTAACCCTAAGCCTCACACTAACCCTAACTCTAACCCTCAGCCTAACCCTCATCCTAACCCTAACCCTAACCCTAAACCTAACCCTCACCCTCACCCTCACCCTAACCATAACCCTAACTCTAATCCTCATGCTAACACTCACCCTCATTCTCACCCTAATCCAAACCATAACAATAATCCTGACAATAACACTAACCCTAAACCTAACCCTAAACCTCACCCTCACCCTCACCCTCACCCTAACCGGAACCCTAATCCTAACTCTCACCCTCAACATCACCCTCAACCTCACCCTGACCCTCAAACTCACCCTCACCCTAACCCTCAGTCTAACCCTAACACTCACCCTAACCCTCACCCTCACCCTCAACCTCACCCTCTCGCTCAGCCTAACCCTTACACTAACCCTAATCCTAACCCTAAACCTTACCCTCACCCTAAACTTAACCCTAACCGTCACCCTCACACTCACCCATACCCTAACCCTAACCCTCACGCTGAACCTCACTCTCACCCTAACACTCACTGACACCCTAAAAATCAACCTAACCCTAACCTTCACCCTAACCCTATCCCTAAGCCTCACACTCACCCTAACCTTAACCCTAACCCTAAGCCTAAACCTAACCCTTACCCTAACTCTAACCCTAACCCTAATCCTCACCCTAACCCTTATCCTCACACTAAACCTAACCCTCAGCCAAACCCTCACCCTAACCCTAAACGTAACCCTCAACCTAACCCTAAACCTTACCCTAACTCTAAACCTACCGCTCACCCTAAAACTCACCCTCACCCAAACCCTAACCCTGACCCTCACCCTAAACCTAACCCTTACCCTAACGCTAACCCTAACTTTTATCCTCATACTAAACCTAACTCTAACCCTACCCCTAAACCTCACACAAACCCTAACCCTCTCCCTAACCTTAAACCTACCCCTCACCCTAATTCTCACTCTAACCCTAAACCTCACCCAAACCCTTATCCTAACCATCACCCTCACCCTAAAGCTCACCGTCACCCTAACCCTCACCCTAAACCTAACCATAACCCTAAACCCCACCTTAACCCTAACACTAAACCTAACCCTCACACTCATTCTAATCCTTAACCTCACCCTAACCCTAACCCTTTCCCTTACCATAACTCTCACCCTAATCCTAACATTCAGCCTAACCCTAACCCTACCCCTTACCCTAACCCTCATCCTAACCCTAACCCTAACCCTAACCCTCACCCTAACACTAACCCTAATGGTATCCCTAAGCCTCAAAAACACACTAATCCTGAACCTCATCCTCATACTATTGCTAACGCTAACCCTAATCCTAACCTTCACCCTCACCCTCACCCTCACTGTAACTCTAACCCCCACCCTAACCGAAAACCTCACCCTCACCCTCACCCTAACCCTAACACTAAACCCTCACCCTACGTCTCACCCTAACCCTAATGCTAACCCTAACCTTAACCTTCACCCTAACCCTAACCCTCACCCGCCTCACTCTCACATTCACCCTCACCCTAAACATCACCCTAACAATAAGCCTCACCCTAAACCTAACCCTAATACTCACCCTAACCATAACCCTCAACATCACCTTCACACTCACCCTAACACTCACCCTCACCGTAGCCCTCACCTTAAACATAAACCTAACCTTAACCCAAACACTAAGCCTCACACTCACCCTCACCCTAACCCTAACCATAACCCTAACCCTCACCTTAACCTTAACCCGAATCCTAAATCTAACCCTCACTGTCACCATCACCTTCAACCTAACCCTCAACCTCAAACTCACCTTCACCCTAACCCTCAAACTAACCCAAACCCTCACCATAACCCTAAACTTCTCCCTAAACATAACCCTACCCCTCACCCTAACCCGAACCCTAATCCTAACCCTCACCCTAACCCTAATCCTAAACCTCACCCTCTCCCTAACCCTCAATGTCACCCTATCCCTCACCCTAAACCTAACCCTAACCCACACAAGAACCCTCAACCTCACCCAAACCCTCACCCGAACCCGAACCCGAATAATCACCTTTACCCTTAGCCTCACCCTAACCCTAACCCTAATCCTAACAATCAACCTAAACCTCACTCTCACCCTAATCCTCACCCTAAACCTAACCCTAACCCTTACCTAACCAAAACCCTCACCCTCACCGTCACACTCACTTTAACCCTCACACTCACCATAGCCTTCACCCTAAACCTAAACCTCACCCTAACCATAACCCTAAGCCTCACCCTCACCCTCACCCTAACCCTAAACATAACCCTAACGCTAATCCTAAATCTAACCCTCAACATCACCCTCATCCTAAATCTAACCATAAACCTAACCCTAACCCAGAACCTCACCCTCACACTAAACCTAATCCTCACCCTATCCCTAACCCTAACCCTAACCTACACCCTTACCCTCCCCCTCCACCTAACCCTAATGTTAACCCGAACGCAAACCCTCACCCTAACGCTCACCCTAACCCTTACCCTAACCCTAACCCTAACGCTCACCCTCACAATAACTCTCACTATAACCCTTACCCTCACCCTAACCCTGAACCTTACATTAATCCTAAAACTCACCCTAAACCTCACCTTAACCCTAACCCTCAACTCAATCTAACCCTCACCCTAAACCTTACCCTCACCCTAACCGTAACCGTAACCCTCACACTAACCCTACCTCTAACCCTCATCCTATCCCTCATCCTAAACCTAACCCTAAACCTAATCCTAACCCTAACCCTCACCCTCACCCTAACCCTAACCCTAACCCTAACCCTCACCTTCACCCTAAACCTAACCCTAATCATCACCCTCACACTCACCCTTATGCTAACCCCAACCCTAAGCCTTACCCTAACCCTAACCCTCACCCTAAACCTAACCCTAACCATAACCCTTACCCTCACCCTCATCCTAACCCTAATCCTAACCCTAATCCTACCCTTCACCCTAACTCTAAACCTTACACTAACCCTAACTCTAACCCTAAACCTCACCCTAACCCTAACCCTCACCCTCACCGTAACACTAACACTTGCCCTATAACTAAACCTCAGCCATAACTTAACCCTAACCCTAACCCTCACCCTAACCCTAACCCTAAAGCTCACCCTAAACCTCACCCTCCTTCTCACCCTCACCCTAACCCTCACCCTCACCCTGATCCTCACACTAAAACTAACCCTAATCCTAACCCTAAGCCTCACCCTCACCCTCACCCTATCCTTAACCATAATTATATTCCTAATCCTAACTCTAACCCTCCTGCTCACCCTCACTATAATTCTAACCCAAACCCTAAGCCTCACCCTCACTCTCACCTAACTCTAACCCTAACCCTAAACTTAATTCTAACCCTCACCATCACCGTAACCCTAAATGTAACCCTAACCCTAAACCTAACCCAGACCCTCATCCTCACACTAACCCTAACCCTCTCCCTCACCCTAACACTAAACCTAACACTCAACCCTCACCCTAAGCCTCACCCTCACCCTAATGCTAATCCTAACATTCACCCTCATCCTAGTGCTCAACCTAACCGTAACTCTAACCCTAAAACTAAAACTTCACCTTCACCCTCACCCTCACACTCAACCTCAGCCTAATCCTAACCCTAACTCTAATACTAACCCTAAACCTAACCCTAACCCTTTCTCTAACCCTAAACCTAGCCCTCACTCTCACTCATACCCTCAACCTCAGCTAACTGTAACCCTAACCCTAATCCTAAACCTAACCCTCACACTCACATTCACCCTAACCCTAACCCAAACACTCACCCTCGCCCTAAGGCTAACCCTAACCCTCACCTCACCCACACCCTAAACCTTAACCTCACCCTAACCCTAACCCTAACCCTAAAATTACCCCTCAGGCTAACCCTAACCCTCATGCTCAACCCAACCCTGTGCTAACACAAATGCTCATTCTCAACCTAAGCCTCAGCATAAACCTTACCCTCACAATAACCTATCCCTCACCCTCTCCCTAACCCTCACCCAACCCCTTCTCACCCTAAGCCAAACCCTAATCCTAACCCTAAACTTCACCCTAATCCTCACCCTAACCCTCACCCTAACCCTAACCCTAACCCTCAACCTAACCCTCACCCTAAGCCTAAACCTAACCCTAACACTCACCCTCAACCTAAATGTCAATAAAACCCTTACCCTCACCCTAATCCTAACCGTAACCCTAACCCTAACCCTTACCGTAACCCTAACCCTCACCCGAACCCTCACTCTCACCTTCACCGTCACACTAAACATCACCGTAACCCTAACCCTCAGCCTAAACCTAACCCTAACCCTCACCCTAACCATAACCCTCAAATTAAACCTCACCCCACCCTAATCCTCACCCTAAACCTAACCTTAACCTTTCCTAAACAAAAACATCACCCTCACCCTAAACCTAACCCTAACCTTAAACTTCACACTCACACTCACCCTCACCCTCAGCCTCACCCTAACACTAAACCTAATCCTAACCCTAAACCTGACCCTTACCCTCACTCTAACCCTAACACTAACCTGCACCCTAACCCCAAACCTAACAATCATCCTAACGCTAACCCCAATGCTAACCCTAACGCTCACCCTTAACCTAACCCTGACCCTAACCCTTACACTTAACCTAAGCCTCACTCTCACCCTAACCCTAACCCTTACCCTCACCATTACCCTATCCCTCCCCATCAAACTAACCCTCACCCTAATCCTTACGCTCAACCTAACCCTCACCCAACCCTAACAAGAACCCTAACCCCCACCCTAACCCTCACCCTAACCCTAACGCTAACCCTAACCCTCAGTCTCAACCTAACACTCACCCTAAACGTTATCCTCACACTAACCCAAACCCTAATCGTAACCCTCACAGTAAGCCTAACCCTCATCCTAACCCTAAACCTAACTCTCACCCTAACCTTCACCCTAACCCTAAACCTAACCCTAACCCTCAACCTAACCCTAACCCTCACACTCACCATAATACTCACCCTAAACCTAACCCTAACCCTAACCCTCACCGTCATGCTGCCACTCACCCTCACCCTGACACTAAACCTCACGCTCAATCTCACTCTCACCCTAACCCTCACCGTCTCCCTAAACACCACCCTAACCCTAACCCTCACACTAACCCTAAACATAACCTAACCTTAAACTTAACCCTAACCCTTCCCCTAACCCTAACCCTAAGCTTAACCCTCACCCTAACCCTAACGCTAACCCTAAGCCTCACCCTAACCCTTACCCTAACCCTAACCCTTACCATAACCCTAACCCTAATCCTAACCCTCACCCTAAACCTTATTCTAACCTAAACCCTCACCCTAATCCTCACCCTAACCCTTATCCTCACACTAACCCTAACCTTAATCCTCAGCATCACCCTCACCCTAAACCTAAACCTAAAACTAACGCTCAACCTAAACCTAACCCTTACCCTAACCCTAAAACTAACACTCACACTAACCCTCACCCTAACCCTAACACTAACCCTCACCCTCACCCTCACCCTCACCCTAACCCAAAACCTAACCCTAACTCTCACCCTAAACCTAACCCGAATCCTAACCCTAACCCTCACCAACACCATCACCCTCACCCTAACCATCAACCTCAAACTCACCTTCACCCTAACCCTCAAACTAACACTAACCTTCACCCTAAACCTAACCCTAACCCTAACCCTAACCCTAACCCTAAACCTACACCTCATCCTAAGCCTCACCCTAAACCTAACCCTCACCCTAACCTTAATCCTAACTCTCACCGTCACCCTAATCCTCACCCTAAACTTAACCGTAGCCGACACCCGAACCCTGAACCTCAGCTGAACCCTCACGCTCACCCTGACCCTAAACCTCAACCTAAACCTCAGCCTCATGCTAACCCTCACCCTAACCATAACCCTCAAGCTAAACCTCACCCTCACCCTAATCCTCACCCTAACCCTAACCCTAACCCTTACCTAACCAAAACCCTCAACCTCACCCTCACACTCATCCTAACCCCATCCTCATCGTAGACCTCACCCTAAACCTAAACCTCACCCTAAAACTAACCCTAACCTTCATCCTAAACCTAACCCTAAGCCTCACCCTAACCCTAATCCTAACCCTAACCCTAACCTTCACCCTAAATCTATCCCTTACACTAACCCTAACCCTAACCCTAAACCTCACCCTAACCCTAACCCTAACCCTAACCCTCACTCTCACCCTAACCTTAAACCTAAACCTAACCCTCACCATAACCCTAAGCCTTACCCTTGCCCTAACCGTCACCCTAATCCTAACATTCACCCTAACCCTAACCCTACCCCTTACACTAACCCTCAACCTAACCCTCACCCTATCCCTGACCCTAACACTCACCCTCACCCTAACCCAAACCCAAACCCTATAAGCCTCACCTTAACCCTCACCCCAACTCTAACCCTAAACCTAACCCTTACCCTCACCCTAACTCTCACCCTAACCCTTAACCCAATTCTAACTCTAAACCTAACCATTAACCTAAACCTCACACTAAACCTAACCCTCACCGTAAACCTAACCCCACCCCTTACCCTAAACCTCATCCTATCCCTAAATCTAAACCTAACCCTCACCCAAATACTAACCCTCACCCTCACCCTCATCCTCAACCTAACCCTAACCCTAACCATAATCCTAACCCTAACCATCACCCTAACCCTAACCCTAACCCTAACCCTCAACCTCACACTCACCCACACCCTAACACTAACCCTAACGCTAACATTCACCCGAACCCTAACCCTCACCCTCACCCTAACTCACACTTTAACCCTAACCCTAACCCTAATCCTCACCCTCACCCTAAACATCACCCTAACACTTACCCTCACCCCAACCCTAAGCCTAACCCTTACCCTAACCCTCACACTAATCCTAACACTCACCCAACCCCTAACTGAACCCTCACGCTAATACTCATCCTATCCCTAACCCTAATATTAACCCTCACCCTAACCCTAAACCTAACCCTAACCCTAAACCTAACCCTAAAAATTATGTAAGAGAAAACCTCACCCTCAACCTAACCCACACCCTAACCCTCACCCTCAGCCTAGCCCTCACCCTAACCCTCACTCTATCCCTAACCCAACCCTATCCCTCACTCTCACCCTAACCCTCACACTCACACTCACCCTAACCCTAACCCTAATAGTCACCCGAACCCTCACCCTAACTCTAATGCTAATCATAGACCTCAACCTCACCCTAAACCTTATTCTAACCCTATCTATCACCCTCACCCTAACCCTCACCTTAACACTTACCCTCACCCTAAATCTAACCCTAACTCTAACTTTAAACCTCACACTAACCCTAACCCTAACCCTCACCCTTTCCCTAACCCTAATATTAAACCTAACCCTCACCATCACCCTAACCCAATCCCTAACACTAAACCTAACCCTAACCCTCACCCTAACACTAATGCTAATCCTAACCATCACCCTCACCCTAAGCCTCACCCTAACCCTTATACTCACCTTAACCCTAACCATAATCCTGACCCTAAACCTCACAAAAAAACCTATCACTCAGCCTACCCCTAACCCTAACATTCACCCTAACCCTAACCATAACCCTCACCCTAACCCTCACCGTAAACTTTTCCCTAACCCTAAACCTCATCCTATCCCTAACCCTAACTATAACCGTCACCCTAACCCTCACCCTGACCCTTACCCTCAGGTTAACCCTAAAACTAAACCTAAACCTAAACCTCACACTAAACCTATCCCTCACCTTCCCCCTAACCCTAACATTCACCCTAACCCTAAGCCTAACCCTCACCCTAGCCCTCACTGTAAATTTTACCCTAACCCTAATCCTATCCCTAACCCCAATTCTCACCCTAACCCTAACGCTAACCCTCACCTTCACCCTAGCGCTCGCTCTAACCCTCAATCATACCCTAAGCCTCACCGTAACCCTAAACCCTACCCTAATACTTACCCTCACCCTCACCCTAACCCACACCCTATCCCTAACACTAACCAAAACCCTCACCCTAACCTCACCCTAACCCTAACCCTAACACTAATCCTCACCCTCACACTAAACCTCATCTTAACCCTAACACTAACCCGCACCCTCACCCTAAACCTCACCATAACTCATACCCTCAAACTAACCCTCACCCTATCACTCACCCTAACCCTCACCCTAAACCTTACCCTAACCCTAACCCTTACCCTTACCGTAACACTTACCCTAACACTAACCCTCAACCTTACCCTAAAACTTACCCTAGACCTAACTCTAACACTAACCAAAACCCTCACACTAACCCTCACCATAACTCTAACCCTCACCCTACCCCTAACCCTAACCCTAACACTCAACCTCACCCTAACCCTCACCTTAACACTTACCCTCACCCTAAACCTAACCGTAACCTTCACCCTATCCCACACCCTAACCTTCACCCTAACCCTCACCCTCACTCTAAACCTTACCCTCACCCTAGCCCTAACCCTAACCCTCACCGAAACCCTCACCTTAAACTTAACCCTAAACCTAACCCTAACATTCACCCTAACTCTCCCCATAACCCTAAACCTAACCCTAATCCTCACCCTCACCCTAAACCTAACCCTAAACCTTACCCTCACTCTAACCATAACCCTAACCCACACAGTAATCCTAACTCTTACCCTAACCCTAACCCTATCCCTTCCTGTAACCCTCACCTAACACTAACCCTAAACCTAAACCTCACCCTAACCCTATCACTACCCCTCATGCTCACCCTAACCTTCAACCTCACACTAACCCTCAGCCTAACCCTAACCCTCACCCAAACCCTAACCCTCACGAAAACCCGAACTCTCACCCTCAGCCTCACCCTCACCCTAAACATCCCACTAACCCTAACCCTCACCATAACCCTAAACTTAACACTCAGTCTAAACCTAATGGTCACCTTAACCCAAAACCTCAAACTACCCCTAACACTAACCATTACCCTAACCCTAACCCTCACCCTCAGCCTCACCCTCACCCTAAACCTAACCCTCACCCTCACCATCACCCTATACATAACACTAACCATCACCCTCACCCTAATCCTTAACCTCACCCTAACCCTCACCCTAATCCTAACATTAACCCTAACTCTACTGCTTACCCTAACCCTCATCCTAACCCTAACCCTAACCCTCACCCTAACACTAACCCTAACCCTACCGCTAACCGTCAAAAACACCCTAACCCTGACCCTAACCCTAATGGAAACCTGAACCCTAAACCTCACCCTAACCCTAACTCTATCCCTAAACCTCACACTAACCCTAACCATCACTCTAACCCTAAACTTCATCCTATCCCTGAATCTCACCCTAATCCTCACCCTAACCCTAATCTTAACCCTTACCTAACCGGAACACTCACCCTCACCCTCACCCTCACCCTAACCCTCAACCTCACATTAGACCTCACCATAAACCTTACACCTTAAACCTTAAACCTAACAATAACCTCACACTAACCCTCACCGTCAACCTAAACCTAACCCTAAGCTTTAGCCTCACCCTAACCCTAATCCTAACTCTAACCCTCACACTATCCGTAACCCTCATCCTAACACTAACCCTCACCCTCACCCTAAAGCTCACCCTAATCCTTACCCTCACCCTAACCTAACCCTAACTCTAACCCTCAAACTAACCTTAACCCTCATCCTAACCCTCACTCCAACACTTACCCACAACCTAACCCTAACCCTAACCCTAAACCTAAACCTAACCCTAACACTAAACCTAACCCTAACCCTAATATTAACCCTAACCCTCACCCTATCCCACAACCTAATCCTAACCCTAACCCTAACCCTAACACTCACCCTAAAGCTCACCCTTACCCTCACCCTCAACCTCAACCTAACCCTCACCTTAACCCTTATCCTCAACATCACCCTCAGCCTAAAAAAAACCATAACCCTAAACCTCACCCTCACCCTCACCCTAACCCTAACCCTAACCCTCATCCTAACCCTAACCCTAACCCTCACCCTCACCCTCAGCCTAACCCTAACCCTAACCCTAAAGCTAAACCTAACCCTCACCCTCACTCTAACCCTAACCATACTCCTCACGCTAACCCTCATCCTAATCCTAACCCAAACCCTAACCCTAACCCTCAACCTCACCCTCAACCAACCCCTACCCCTACCCCTAATGCTAACCCACATCCTATCCCTAACCTCCAACCTAACTCTAACCCTAACCCTAACGCTAACCCTCACCCTAACCCTAACCTCCAACCTAACCCTAACCCTCACCCTAAACCTAACGATAACCCTCACCCTACCCCTAACACTCACCCCAACCCTTACCTTCACCCTGACACTAACCCTCATCCTAACCATAACCCTCACGCTCACAGTCACCCTCAGCATAACTCTAAACCTAAGCCTAACCCTATCGCTAACCCTCACACTCACCCTCACACTAAACCTAACCCTAAGTCTCACCCTCATCATCAACCTCGCCCTAACCCTAACTCAAACCCTCAACTGAACACTCACCCTCACTCTCACACTCACCCTAACCCTCACCCACACCCTAAACATCACCCAACCCGAACGCTCACCCTAACCCTCACCCTAGCCCTAACCCTCATTCTAACCCTAAACCTCACCCTAAACCTAAGCCTCAACCTACCCCGTACCCTCACCCTAACACTAAGCCTAAACCTAATATGAACCCTCACAATAACCCTAAACCTCACCTTAACCCTAAGCCTCACACTAACCCTAACCCTCACCCTAACCCTAACCCTAACCCTACACCTCACCCTACCACTCACCCTAACACTCACCCTCATCCTCAACCTAACCCTCACCCTAACCCTAAGCCTAACCCACCCTAACCTTTAACCTTACCCTCACCCTAACCCTCACAGTAACCCTAAACCTCAACCTAACCCTAACCCTAACAGTCACCCTCACCCTGACGACCACCCTCAGCCTAAATGTAAACCTAACCCTACTCCTAACATTAACCTTCACCTTCACCCTCACATTAACCCTAAGCCTAACACTCACACTCACCCTCACACTCACCCTAAGCCTCACTGTCACCCTCACGCTCACCCTCATGCTAACCCTAACCATAAACATAAACCTAAACCTCACCCTAACCCTCACCCTAACCATAACTCTAACACTCAACCTCACCCTAACCTCTAACCTTACCCTCACCCTAACCCTCACACTAAACCTAACCCTCAACCTAACCCTAAGCCTCACCCTAACCCTAACCCTCACCCTCACCCTAGCCCTCACCCTAACCCTAATCCTAACCATAACCCTCACCCTAAACCTAACCCTCAACCTAACCCTAACCCTAACCCGAATCTAACCCTCACCCTAACCCAACCCTAACCCTCACCCTAAACCTATCCCTGACCCTAACCTAACCCTAACACTCACCCTAACCCTCACACTAACCCTAATGCTAACACTAACACTCACCCTCACACTAACCCTCAACCTAACCCTTAAACTCTCCCTAACTCTAACCCTAACACTACCCCTAAACCTCATCCTAAACCTCACCCTAACCCTAACCCTCCCCCCAACACTTACCCTCAGCCTAACTCATATCCTAACCCTGACCCTAATGCTAAACCTCACCTAACCCGCAACCTCACCTTAACCATAACACTCACAATAACCCTCACCCTAACACTAACCCTCACACTAACCCTCACCCTCACCCTCACCTTAACCCTAACCATAACCCTAACCCTAAACCTCACCCTAACCCTCACCCAAACCCTAAACCTAACTCTGACCCTCTCCCTAACCTTTAGCCTTACCCTCACCCTAACCCTCACACTAACCCTAACCCTCACGCTAACCCTAACTCTAACCGTCACTCTCACCGTCACGCTCACCCTCAGCCTAACTTTAAACCTAACGCGATTCCTAACACTAACCCTCAACTTCACCCTCACACTAACCCTAACCCTAACCCTTAGCCTAACCCTCACACTCACCCTCACCCAAAACCTAAGCCTCACTGTCACCCTCATGCTAACCCTCACCCAAACCCTAACCCTAATCCTCACGCTAAACCTATCTCTCACCCTAACCATAAACCTCACAATCACCCTCACCCTCACCTCACCCTAACCCTAAACCTAACCCTAACCCTCACCCTAAACCTCACCCTAACCCTAATGCTAACTCCAACCCTCACACTCACCCTTAACCTCACGCTAACTCTTACTCTCACCGGAAATCTAACCCTAACAATAACCCTCACCCTGACCCTAACCCTCACCCTAACCCTAACTCTAACCATAACCTGCACCCTAACCCTCACTAAAAACCTAAACCTAACCCTAACGTTCATCCTAAACCTCACCGTAAACCAACCCTATCCCTAACCCTAACGCTAAACCTAACGCTCATCCTAACCTTAACTGTACCCCTCAAACTAATTCTCATCCTAAACTGAACACTTACCCAAACCCTCACCCTAACCCTAACTCTAACACTCAACCTAACCCTAATCCTCACCCACACCCTCAGACTCATCCTCAGCCTAAACATAACCCTAACCCTACTCCTAACCCTAATCCTCACCCTCATCCTAAATCTAACCCTAACCTTCATTCTCACCCTCACCCCCACCCTCACCATAACCCTAACACGAACCCTAACCCGAACCCTCACCCTAACACTCATCCTCACCCTTTCCCTAACCCTCAACCTAACCCTAACCGTAACCTTTACCGTAACCCTAAACCTCACCCTCACTCTAACCCTATCCCTAACCCTAACCCTCACACTCACCATAACCCTCACAGTAAACCTTACCCTCACCCTACCCCTCATCCCAACCCTCAACCTATCGCTAACCCTAACCCTCAACCTAACCCTTACACTCACTCTAACACTAAGCCTAAACCCAACACTAACTCTCACACTAACCCTCACCCTAAATATCACCCTATCATTAACCCTAACCCTAACCCTCACCCTAACCCTAACCCTCACCCTCACCCTCAGCCTAACCCTCAGCCTAAAGCCTAACCCTAACCCAAACCCTCAGTGTCACCCTCAACCTAACCCTAACCCTAAGCCTCACCCTCACACTCAACCTCACTCTAAACCTAACGCAAACCCTCAAATCAACCCTTGCCCTCACCATAAACATCACCATAACCCTAACACTAACCCTAATCCACACGATAACCCTACCCTCACCCTAAAGCTAAACCTCACCCTCACCCTAACCCTAACCCTCACCCTAACTCTAACCCTCACCCTCATCTAACCCTCACCCTGACTCAAACCCTAAGCCTCGCCCTAACCCTCAACCACAACCTCACCCTAAAACTAACCCTAATGCTCTCACTCAACATAACCCTAAACCTGACAATCACCCTCACCCTCAGCTTAAACCTAAGCCTAACAATAAAACTAACCCTAACTCCCACACTCACCCTCACCCTAAACCTAATCCTAACCCTTAACTTAACCCTCTCACTCACCCTCAACCTCAACCTAACCCTAACCCAAACCCTCAACCGAAGCCTCACCCTCACCCTAACTCTAACCCTCACCCTCAACCTAAACATCACCCTAAACCTAACACTCACCCGAACCCTTAGCCTAACCCTCACCCTAACCCTAACCCTCACCCTGACCCTCACACTCAGGCTCACTTTAAACCTAATCCTAACCCAAACCCTCACCCTTACCCTCAACCTAACCCTACCCCTAATGCTAACCCTCACTCTAATACTAACCTCCAACCTAACCCAAACCCTAAACCTAATGCTAAAACTCACCCAAACCCTAACACTCACCCCAACCCTTACCCGCACCCTAAGCCTAACACTAATGCTCATTGTAACCCTTACCCTGAAGCTCACAGTCAGACTCAGCCTAACCCTAAACCTAAGCCTAACCCTAACCCTAAACCTCACACTCACCCTGACCCTAAACCTAACCCTAAGTCTCAACCAAACCCTAACCCTAACCTAAACCCTCAACTGAATCCTCACCCTCACCCTCACCCTAACCCTCACCCTCACCCTAAACATCACCCTAACCCTAACCCTGAACCTTACCCTCACACTATCCCTAACCCTCATACTAACCCTAAACCTCACCCTAAACCTAACACTCAACCTAACACTTACCCTCACCCTAACACTAAGCCTAAACCTAACATGAACCCTCACAGTAACCCTAAGGGCCACCCTAACCTTAACCCTCACACTATCCCTATCCCTCACCCTAACTCTAACCCTAACTCTCACCATAACCCTAACCATCACCCTCAACCTCAACCTCAGCCTAACACTGAGCCTAAAGCTTAACCCTAACCCTAACCCTCACAGTCACCCTCACCCTAACTCTAACCCTAAGCCTCATCCTCACCCTCAACCTCACCCTAAACCTAACGCAAATCCTAAAACCAACCCTCAACCTCACCCTAAACATCACCCTAACCCTAACCCTCACCCTAATCCGCATTCAAACCCTAACGCTCACCCTAACGCTAACACTCACCCACACCCTAACCCTAACCCACACCCTAACCCTAACCCTCAACCTCATCTAACCCTCACCCTAACCCAAACCCTAACCCTCACCCTAACTCTCATTCTCAACCTCACACAAAACCTAACCCTAATGCTCACACTCAACATAACCCTAACCCTCACACTCACCCTCACCCTCAGCTTAAACCTAAGCCTACCAATAACCCTAAACCTAACGCTCACACTCACCCTCACCTTAAACCTAACCCAAACACTAATCCTAACCCTCTCACTCACCCTAACCCTAACCCAAACCCTCAACCTAAACATCACCTAAAACTAACCCTCACCCTAAACCTTAGCCTAACCCTCACCCTAACCCTAAACCTCACCCTCACCCACAGGCTCATCCTAAACCTAAACCTCCCCCTCCCCCTCAACCTAACCCTACCCCTAATGCTAACTCTCACCCTAAACCTAACCTCCAAACTAAACCTAACCCTAACCTTAACGCTAACCCTCACCCTAACCCTAAGCCTTACCCTAACCCTAACCATCATGCTCACAGTCACCCTCAGCCTAACCCTAAACCTAAGCCTAACACTATCCCTAATCCTCACACTCACTGTCACGCTAAACCTAACCCAAAGTCTCACCCTCACCCTCAACCTCACCCTAACCCTAACCAAAACCCTCAAGTGAACCCTCACCCTCACCCTAACACTCACCCTCACCCTAAACATCACCCTAACCCTAACCCCCACCCTTAACCTCAATCTAGCCCTAACCCTCATACTAACCCTAAACCTCACCCTAAACCTAATCCTCAACCTAAAACTTACCCTCACCCTAACACTGAGCCTAAACCTAACATGAACCCTCAATGTAACCCTAAACCTCACCCTAACCCTAACCCTCACACTAACCCTATCCCTCACCCTAACCCTAACCCTACCCCTCACCCTACCCCTCACCCTAACCCTAAACCCAACCCTAACCCTAACCCTCACTGTCACCCTAACACTCACCCAAACCTAACCCTCACCCAAACCCTAAACCTCATACTTTCCCAAATCCTCACCCTCACCCTAACACTCACCCTCATCCTCACAATAACCCTCACCCTAAACCTAACCCTATCAGTCACCTAACTCTAAACCTAACACTACTCCTAACCCTATACCTCACCCAAACCCTCAGCTTAACCCTAAACCTAACCCTCACCTTCACCCTAACCCTAACCCTCACCGACACCCTAGCATTCACCCTAAACCTAATCCTAACCCTATACCTCACCCTAAACCTAACCCTAAACCTAATGCTAACTCTAACCCTCACACTCTCCCTAACCCTCACCCTGACCCTAACCCTCACCCTAAACTTTAACCCTAACCCTAACCTTTACCCTAACCCTCATCCTAACCCTCTCTCTAAACCTAATCCTAACACTAACAATAACCCTCATCCTACCACTAGCCCTAACCCTAACCCTAAACCTCAACCTCACACTTATCCTCACCCTAAACCTAACCCTCACCCTAACCCTAACCCTCATCCTAACCCTCTTCATAACCGTCTCCCGAACCCTAAACCTAACCCTATCCCAAACCCTAACAGTAAACCTAAACCTCACCCTCACCCTAACACTAACCTTAACCCTAACCCTGACACTCACACTAACCCTCACCCTAAACCTTATCCTCACCCTAACCCTCATCCTAACCATCACCCTATCCCTAACCCTAACCCTCAAACTAACCCTAAACCTCACCCTAACCCTAACCCTACCCATCATCCTAAGTCTCAACCTAACCCTTAATCTAAACCTGACCCTAACTCTAACCATAACATTAACCCTCAACCGCACCCTACCACTCACTTTCACCCTAACCCTTACATTAAACCTAACCCTAGCACACACCTTAACTCTCAGTCTTACCCTCACCCTCAACTTCAGCCTAAACCTAAGCATAAGCCTAACCCTAACCCTAACCCTCACACTCACACTCAGCCTAACCCGAACTCTAAATCTAACCCTAACCCTAATTCTAACCCTAACCCTCACCTTACACCTCACACTAACCCTAAACCTAAACCTCACACTCACCTTAACCCTAACCCTCACACTCTCCCTCACCCTCAGTTTAACCTAAGCCTAACATTAACCCTAACCCTAACCCTCACACTCACCCTCACCCTAAACCTAACCCTAACACTCAACCTAACACTCAAACTCACCCTAACCCTAATCCAAACGCTCAACCAAACCCTCACCCTCACCCTTACCCTCACCCTCACCTTAAACATCACCCTAAACCTAAGCCTCACCCCAACCATTAGCCTAACCCTGACCCTAACCCTCACCCTCACCCTCACCCAGAGGCTCACTCTAACCCTAATCCTAACCCTAAACTTCACACTCACCCTTATCCTCATCTTCTCCCTAACCCTTACCCTAACAATAACCCTAACCTTAAACTTAAACCTAACCCTCACCCTAACTCTAACCCTCACGGCTAGCCCTGCCCCTCACCCTCAACCTCAACTTAACCCTAACCCTAACCCTAACCCTCACACTTACCCTCACCTTAACACTAAACCTAAAACTAAACCTCAGCCTAACAGTAACACTAACCCTCACCCTCACCCTAACCCTCACCCTTACTTTATCCTCACCCTAAACATAACCCTCACATTAACCTTAATGCTCACCCTAACCCTAACCCTCACCCTAAACCTAAAACACGCTAACCCTAACCCTAACCCTCATCCTCACCCCAACCCTACTGCTAACTCTAACACTCACCCTAACCTTCACACTATCACTTACCCACACCATAAACCTAAACCTAACCCTCACCCTCACCCTAAACCTCACCCTTACCCTAACCCTAACCCAAACACGAAACCCTTAACCTAAACCTAAACTGAACCCTAACCCTCACCAGAAACCTTAACCCTAACCCTAAACCTAACCCTCAAGCTAACAGTCACCCTAACCCTAACCCTATCACTAACCCTAATCCTCACCCTAACCCTCAACCTAAACCTTATTATCCTCACCGTCACCCTAACCCTAAACCTAATGCTAAACCTCACAATAAATCTAACCTCACCCTAAACCTAACCTTAGCCCTTACCCTAACCCTCATCCTAATCCTTAACCTAACCCAAAACCTCTCACTAACCCTAATCCTAAACCTAACCCTCACCCTCATCATAACTCTAACCCTAAACCTAACCCTAACTCTCAACCTCACCCTCACCCTCAGCCTTACCCTAACCCTCACACTAAAACTAACCCTCATGATAACTCTCAACCTAATCCTCACACTAACCATAACCCTAACCCTTAAACTAAAACTAACGCTAAACCTCACCAAAACTCTCAATAACCCTAAACCTAGACCTCACCCTAACCCTTACCCTTACCCTAACGCTAACCCTAACCCTCACCCTAACCCTAAACCTCACCCTAAATCTAACCCTCACCCTAAACCTTACCCTGACCCTATCACTGAGCCTAACCCTATCACCAACCCTCACACTAACCCTAACGCTCAGCCTAAACCTAACCCTCAACCTAAACCTAACCCTAACCCTAATCCTCACCCTCACTTATCCCTCACACTAACTCTTTTCCTAACCCTAAACCTAACCCTCACCGTAACCCTAACCCTCTCCCTTTCTGTAACCCTCACCTTCACCAAAAACCTCACCCTTACCATTACCTTTCCCTCACCCTTACCCTCACACTAACCCAAAACCTCACCCTAACCTAACCAAAACACTCACACTAAACCTCACCCTAACCCTAAAGGTAACCCTAACATTCACCCTCACACTAAAACTCACCCTAAACCTTAACCTCACCCTAACCCTAACCCTAACCCTAACCCTCAATCTCACCCTAAACCCCACCCTAAGCCTAACTCTCAACCTAACCCTTACCCACACCCTAACCCTCACCCTAACCCTAACCCTAAGCTAACCCTTAACCTCACCCTAACCCACAGTATCACCCTAACCCTAATCCAAACCCTAACCCTCAACCTATCCCTCACCCTAACCCTAACCCTAACCCTAACCCTAACCTTCACACTAACCCTAACCCTCACCCTAACTTTATCCCTACCCCTCACCCTAACTCTAACCCTCACCCTCACCCTAAACCTAACCCTAACACTAACCCACACTCTCACCCTCACCCTCATCCTCACCCTGACCCTAAACCTAACCCTAACAATAACCCTAACCCTAAAACTAACCCTCACCCTAACCCTAACCCTCAAGCTAAACCTCATCCTCACCCTCACCCTCACCTTAACCCTAAGCCTAACACTAACCCTCACCCTCACCCTCACATTAACACTAAAGCTAAGCCTAACCCTCATCCTAACAGTAACCCTAACCCTCACCCTCACCCTAACCGTCACCCTTACTTTATCCTCACCCTAACCCTAACCATCACATTAACCCTAATGATCACCCTAACCTTAACAGTACCCCTCACCCGAACCCTCACCTTAACTCTAACCCTAAACCTAACTCTAACGCTTAACCTAACCCTAACTCTCAACCCTACCCTAACTCTCACCATCACCTGAACCCTCACCCTAACCCTCACTCACCCACACCCTAACCAGAAAGCTCACTCTCACCCTCACCCTCACCCTCACCTAATCCTCACCCTAACCCTAATGATTATCTAACAAAGACCCTCACCCTCACCCTCACCTTCACATTAACCCTCACCCTCACCCTAGCCCTCACCCTAAACGTAACCCTAACCGTAAAACTGACCGCACCCACACCCTCATGCTCAGACTTACCCTAACCCTACCCCTAATCCTAACCCTAACGATCAACCTCATCATAACCCTCACCATAACCCTTAACCTCACACTCACCCTAACCCTAACTGTAACCCTCTCACTAAACCTAACCCTAACCCTAAACCTAAACCTACCCCTCACCCCAAACCTCAACCTAAACCTAACCCTAACCCTCACCCTAAGGCTAACCCTAACCCTCAACCTAATCCTATCCCTCATCCTAAACTTCACCTTCATACCAACCTCAAAGTAACCCTAACCCTAAGCCTCACCTAACCCTAAACCTCACCCTAACCCTAATACGCACCCTAGCCCTCACCCTAACCCTTACCCTAACCCTCCCCCTCACCCTAACCCTAACCCTAACCCTCACCCTCACCCTAACCCTAAACCTAAACCTAACCCTCAGCCTAACCCTCACCCGAATACTAACCCTAAACCTAACCCTCACCTTTACTTTAACCCTCACCCTAACCCTTAACCTCATCCTCACCCTAAACCTCACACTAAACCTAACCCTCAACCTAACACTAACCCTAACCCTCACCGTCACCCTCACCCTCATGCTAACCCTAACCCTAACCCTCACCCTAACCCTAAAACTCACCCTAACCCTAACCCTAACCCTCGCCCTCACCCTCACCCAAAACCTAGTAATAACTCTAACACTCACCCTAAACCTCATGATATCACTTAAACACACCATAAACCTAAACCTAACCCTAACCCTCACCCTCACCTTGATCCTCACCCTAACCCTAACCCTAACCTAAACACGAAACCCTTAACCTACCCCTAAACTGAACCCTAACCCTCAAACGAAACCTTAACCCTAACCCTAAACCTAACCCTCAAGCTAACAGTCACACTATCCCTAACCCTAACCCTCACCCTAACCCTCAGCCTAAACCTTATCCTCACCCTCACCTTAACCTAAACTTAACCCTAAACCTAAACTTACCCCTCACCCTAAAACTCATCCTAACCGTAAACCTAACCCAAAGCCTCTCCCTAACCCTAATCCTAACCCTAACCCTCACCCTCATCATAACTGTAACGCTAACACTAACCCTAACCCTATCTCTCACCCTTACCCTCAACCTCAACCTAACCCTAACCCTCACACTAACCCTAACCCTCACGCTAACCCTCAACCTAATCCTCAAACTAACCCTAACCCTAACCCTTACACTATCCCTAACCCTAAACCTCACCAAAACCCTGAATAACCCTAAAACTAGCCCTAAACCTAACCCTTACACTTACCCTAACCCTAACCCTAACCCTCACCCTAAACCTAACGCACACCCTAAACCTAACCCTCACCGTAATCCTTAACCTCACCCTAACACTAAGCCTAAACCTAATACCAACCCTCACACTAACCCTAACCCTCAGTCTAAATGTCACCCTTAAAATAAACCTAACCCTAATCCTAATCCTCACCCTCACCTTACCCCTCACACTAACCCTTTTCCTAACCCTAACCCTAATCCTCAACCTAACCCTAAAGATCTCCCTTTCCGTAACCCTCACCAAAAACCTCACCCTTACCCTGACCTTACCCTGATCTTAACCCTCACACTAACCCAAAACCTCCCCTAACTAACCAAAACACTCACACTAAAACTCACCCTAACCCTAATGCTAACCCTAACACTCACCCTCACCCTAAACCTCACCCTAAACCTTAACCTCACCCTAATCCTAACCCTAACCCTCAACCTCACCCTAAACCTCACACTAAGCCTAACCCTGAACCTAACCCTTACCCTCACACTAACCCTCACCATAACCCTAACCCTAAGCTAACCCTTAAACTCACCCTAACACTCACTCTCACCCTAACCCTAATCCAAACCTTAATCCTCAACCTAACCCTCACCCTAACCCTAACTTTCACACAAATCCTTACCCTAAACCTAAACTTAACCCTACCCCTCACCATAAATCTCATCCTAACCCTAAACCTAAACCTAACCCAAACCCTAAACATCACCCTAACCCTAACCCTCACCCTCACCCTCACCATCAACGTAACCATAAACCTAACCCTACACCAAAAAATAACCCTAATCCTAACCCTTATCCTAACCCTCACCTTCACCCACACCCTAAACCTAGCCCTCACCCTTAACCTAACCCTCACCCTCAACTTAACCCTAATGCTAACCCTAAAATTTATGCTCACCTTAACACTAACCCTAACACTAAAACTAAGCGTTACACTAACCTTAATCCTCAGCCTAACCCTAACCCTCACCCTAACCCTATCCCTAACCCTAACCCTCACCCTCACCCTAGCCCTCACCCTAACCCTAATCCTAATCCTTAACCTCACCCTAAACCTAACCCTCACCCTGATTCCAAACCTCAATCTCACCGTCACCCTAACCCTAACCCCAAACCTAACACTCACCCTAACCCTCACCCTTAATGTAAACCTAAACCTAACCCTCACCCTAACCCACACCCTTACCATAATTCTTACACTCACCCTAACCCTCACACTTACCCTTACCCTCACACTCTACCTAACCCTCACCCTAACCCTAATTCTCACCCTAACCTTACCCTAACCCTCACAATAACCCTCACACTAATGATAATGCTAACCCTAACACTCACCCTGACCCTAACCCTCACTCTAACCCTTAACATCACCCTAAACCTAAACCTATCCCTAACCCTCAACCTAATCTTTACGCTCAACCTAACACTAAGCCTAACCCTAACACTAAACCTCACACTAAACCTAAACCTCACCCTAGCCCTCAGCCTAACCCTAATCCTAACCTTAACCCTAACCCGAAACCTAACCCTCAACCTAACCCTAACCCTCACCCTCACCTAACCCTCACCCTAAACCTAAACCTAACCCTCACCCTAACCTTCACCTTAACCCTAACCCTTACCTTAACTGTAACCATAACCCTAACCCTTACAATAAAACTAAGCCTAATCCTAAACATAATCCTTACCCTAACCCACACCCGCACCCTCAGCCTCACCCTAACCCTTACTCTAAACCTAAACCTCATACTCAACCTAACCCTAATTCAAACCCTAACCCTAACCCTAAACCTCACCCTAACCATAACCCTCACCCTCACCCTCACTGTAACCCTAACCCGAAACCTAACAATAACCCTAAAACTAAACCTAACCCTCACCCTAAACATGACCCTCAACCTAAACCTAACACTCACCCTAACACTTACCCTAACTCTAACACTAACCCTAACAGTAACCCTAACTCTCACCCTAACCCTAAACGTCACCCTACCCCTAACCCTCACCCTCACCCTAGCCCTCAGCATAACCCTTATCCTAACCCTCACACTAATAGTAACCCTCACCCTGAGGGGAACACTCACACTCAGCCTAACCCTCAACTTAACCCTTACCATCTCGCTCACCCTAACCCTCACCCTAACCCTAACCCTCATCCTAACACTCACCCTAACCCTAATCGTATCCATCAACCTAACACTAACCCTCACCCTCACCCTCACACTCAGCCTAACCCTAAGCCTAAGCCTGAGCCTAACCCTAAACCTCACCCTCACCCTAGCCCTCACCCTAAACCTAATCCTAACCCTAATCCTCATCCTAACCCTTATCCTAACCCAAACACTAACCATAACCCAAAACCTATTCCTCACCCCCAAACTAACCCTCAGCCTAACCCTACCCCTAACCCTCAACCTAACCCTAACCCTCACCCATACAGTAACCCTAACCCTAACCCTCACCCTAACCCTAAAACTAACCCAAACCCTAAACCTCACACTAAACCTAACCCTAAACTTGACCCTCAACCTCAGCCTCACCCTCACCACAAACTTAACCCAAACCAAAACACTAACAATAACCCAAATTTTAACACTATCCCTAAAAGTAATCCTCACCCCCACCCTCACCCTCAGCCTAACACTAAGCCTAACCTAGGCTTAACCCTAACCCTCACCGTAAACCTAACCCTAACCCTAACCCTAATCCTAAACCTAACCCTAATAATCAGCCACACCCTCACCCTAACCCAAACCCTAGCCCTAACCGTCACCCTAACCAAAAGTCTAAACCTAATGCTCACACTCACACTCACCCTAACCCTAATCCTAAACATAACCCTATCCTTAACCCTAACCCTCACACTAACACTCACCATAGCCCTCACCCTAACACTAATCCTAACCCTAAACCTCATCCTAACCCTCACTCTAAGCCTAAACCTAACCCTCACCCTAAACCTAACCCTAACACTAATCCTAACTCTAACCCTAAAGCTCACCCTCACCCTAACCCTAACCGTAACTCTAAACCAAACCCTAAACCTAAACCTCATCCTAAACCCAACCCTAAACCTCACCCTCACCCTAGCCCTAACCCTAACTCTAACCCAAAACCTAAACCTAAACCTCATCCTAACCCCAACCCTAAAGCTCACACTTACCTTCACCGAACTGTAACCTTAACCCTAACCCTAACAATAACCCTAACCCTAACACTCACCCTAACCCTAACACTAACCCTCACACTAACCCTAACCATCACCCTAACCCTAAACCTCACCCTAACACTAACCTTAACCCTCACCCTCTTCCTAGCCCTCACCCTAAGCCTAACCCTCATCCTCACCCTAAACCTAACACTAACCCTAACACTAATCCTCAATCTAACCCTGACCCTCACCCTAACACTTACCCTAACCCTCACCCTAACACTAACCCTCACCCTTACCGTAACCCTCACCCTTGGCCTAACACTCACCTTTACCCTTACCATCACCCCCACCCTAAACTTCACCCTGACCCTAAACCTCACCCTAAACCTCACGCTAAACATAATTCTACCGCTAAACCTCACCCTCACACTAATCCTAATTCTAACCATAACCCTAACACTTAAGCTCACCCTAACCCTAACCATCCCCCTCACCCTCACAGTAACCGAAACCCTAACCCTAACCCTAACAATAACCCTCACCCTAAACCTAACCCTGAACCTAAAACTTACCCTCACCCTAACACTAACCCTAACCCTAACACTAACCCTCACACTAACCCTAGCCCTCACACTAACCCTAAACCTCACTCTAACCCTAACCCTAACCCTAACCCTGACCCTCACCCTAACGCTAATTCTAACCCTCACCCTAACCCTAACCCTAATCCTCATCCTCACCCTAAACCTCACACTAACCATAACCCTAATCCTCAATCTAACCCTCACCCTAACCATAACCCAAAACCTTACCCAAACCCCCACCCTAACCCGAACCCTCACCCTTATCTTAACACTCACCCTCAGCCTAACCCTAATACTAATCCTCACCCTAAACCTCACACTAAGCCTAACATTAATCCTCAATATAAGCCTCACCCTAACCATAAACCGAATCTTTACCCTAAACCTCACCCTAACCCTAACCCTAACACTATCCCTAACTCTAACCCTAACCCTAACCCTAAACCTCATCCTAAACCTAACCCTAACCCTCACCCTCACCGAAAGTGTAACCATAACCCTAACAATAAACATATCCCTAACCCTCAGCCTAACCATAACCCTCACCGTAACCCAAAGCCTCACCATAACGCTGACCCTCACACTAACACTAACCCTAAACCTAACACTAACCCTCACACTAACCCTAACCCTAACCCTAACCCTAAACCTCAACCTAACCCTCACTCTCACCCTTACCCTAACAATAACACTAACCATAACCCTAACCATCAACCTAACCCCAATCCTAAACCTAACCCTCACCCTCAGCCTAACCCTAAGTCTCAGCGTAACCCTAAGTCTAAACCTAACCCTGACCCTATCCCTCACACTCACCCTCACCCAAACCCTAAACCTAAACCTAACTCTATCCCTAAACCTCAACCTAACCCTCACCCTCACCCTGACAGTAACACTAACCCTAACCCTAAACCTCACCTTAACCCTCCCCCTAACCCTAACTCTAACCCTAAACCTCACCCATACCCTAACCCTAATCCTAACCCTAACCCTAAACCTAACCCTAAACCTCACCCTACCCTAACCCTCACCCTCACCCTCAACCTAACCGTAATTCTAACCCTAACCCTAACAATAACACAAACCCTAACCCTAAACCTAACCATAACCCTCATCCTCAGCCTCACCTTCTCGGCAAACTTAACCCTAACCATAGCACTAACGACAAACCTAAAACTAAACCTAACCCTAATCCTCACCCCCACCCTCACCCTCAGCCTTACCCTAAGCCTAACCCTAACCCTAACCCTCACGGTAACCCTAACCCTAACCCTAACCCTAACCCTAACGCTAAACCTAACCCTATTCCTCAGCCTCACCTTCACCGTAACCCAAACTATAAACCTAATTCTCACCCTTACCGTAAGCCTAAACCTAAACCTAACCCTCACCCTCACCCTCACCCTCACCCTAACCCTAATCCTTAACCTATCCCTATCACTAACCCTAAACCTCAACCTAACCCTCACCCTAGCCCACATCCTAACCCTAACCCTAACCCTCACCCTAACCCTAGCCCTCACCCTAACCCTAATTCTAACCCTCACCCTCACCCTAACACTAACCCTCATCCTCACCCTAAACCTCACACTAACCCTAAACTGAATCCTCAATCTAACCCAAACCCTAACCCTAACCCTAAACCTTAACCTAACCCTAAACTTAACCAAACCCTCACACTTATCTTAACCCTCACCCTCAGCCTAAATCTCACCTTTACCCTTACCATCATAATCACCCTAACCCTCACCCTAACACTAAATCTCATGTTAACCCTCACCCTAACCGTAAACCTACCCAGGACCATAACCCTAACCCTCACCCTCAAACTCACGCTCAGCCTAAACCTAAGCCTAAGCCGTAGCCTAACCCTCACCCTCACCCTAGCCCTCACCATAACCCTAATCCGAACCATAAACCATATTCTATTCCTCACCATAACCCAAACCCTAACCATCACCCTCACCCTAATCATCACCCAAACTCACCCTCAGCCTAACCCTAAGCCTAAGCCTAACCCTAACCCTAACCCTCACACTCACCCTCACCCTAAGCCTTATCCCAACCCTAACACTAACCCTAAACCTAACCCTCAACCTAACCCTCACCCTAACCTTAACCCTAACACTAACCCTAATCCTAACCCTTGAAATAACCCTACCCCTAAACCTAAATCTAAACCTAAACCTCACCCTAACCCTATTCCTAACCCTATCCATAACCCTAACACTTTCCCTAACTCTCAACCTAAACCTAACCCTAAAACTAACACTAACCCTAATCCTCAATCTAAACCTCCCGCTAACCCTAAGTCTAACACTAAACCACAGCCTCACCCAAAACCTAACTCTGACCCACACCCAAACCCTAAACCTCACACTAACCGTAAACCTGACCTTCACCCTCACCCTCACCGCAACCCAAACCCTAAACCTAAACCTAACAGTAACCCTAACACTAATCCTAACCCTCACCCTAACCATAAACCTCACCCTAACCCAAACCATCACCCTAACACTTACACTCACCCTAAAACTAACCCTAACCCTAACACTAACCATCACACTAATCCTAACCCTAACTTAACCCTAAACCTCAACCTAACCATCACCCTCACTCTAATCCTAACACTGACCCTCACCCTAACCCTCCCCCTAGCCCTCCCCCTAAACCTATATCTAATCCTAAAACTCACCCTCACACTAACATTAACCTTAACCCTAACCCTAAACCCCAATCTAACCCTAATCCTAACACTCAACCTCACCCTCACCCTCACCTTAACTCTAACCCTAACCCTAACAATAACAATAACCCTAACCCTAACCCTAATCCTCAGCCATACCCTCACCCGAAAACTAACCCTAACTCTAATGCTCACCCTAACCTTAAGCCTAACCTAACCCTAACCCTCACACTCACCCTCACCCTAACACTAATCCTAAACCTAACACTATCCCTAACCCTAACCCTCACCCTAAGCCTCACCCTAGCCTTTAGCCTAACCCTAATCGTAACCCTAAACCTCATGGTAACTCTCACCCTAACCCTAACCCTAACCGTCACCTTAACCCTAACCCTAACCCTCACCCTCATGCTCATCCTAAGCCTAAGCCTAAGCCTAAGCCTAACCCGAACCCTAACCCTCACCTTAACCCTAACCCTAACACTAACCCTAACATTATCCGTAAACCTCACTCTCACCCTAACCCTAACTTTAACCCTAACTCTAAACCAAAACCTCTTCCTAACCCTAACACTCACCCTCACCGTAACCGTAACCCTAAACCTAACCCTAAGAATAAGCCTAACCCTAATTCTCACCCTTAACATAACCCTCACCATAACACTAACCCTCACCCTAACACTTACCTTCACCCTAATACTAAACCTACACATAACACAAACACTCACACTAACCCTAACCAACACGCTAACCCTTAACCTCACCCTAATCCTAACCCTAACCCTCATCCTAACCCTAACCCTCATCCTCACCATAAACCTCACACTAACCGAACACTAATCCTCAATCTAACCATCACTCTCATCCTAACCCTAACCCTAACCCTCACTCTAAACCTAACCCTCACCCTAAAACTCACCCCAACCCTAAATCTAACCCAAAGCCTCACACTCACCTTAAACCTAACCCTCACCCTAATCCTCACACTACCTTAACTCTACTCCTAAACCTCACCCTAACCCTAACCCTCATGCTCACCCTCTCCCTCAGCGAAACCCTAAGGCTAACCCTAACCCTAAACCTAAACCTGACCCTAACCCTAACCCTCATTCTCACCATCTCCCTCAGCGGAACCCTAAGCCTAACCAGAACCCTAACCCTAACCCTCACACTAACTCTAAACCTTACCCTACTCCTAAGCCAAACCCTAAGCCTAAGCCTCACCCTGACCATAACACTCACCCTATCACTAACTCTAACACTAACCCTCACCCAAAACCTCACCCTAACCGTCGCCCTAACCCTAACTCTAACACTAAACCTCACCCTCACCCTAACCCTAACGCTAAACCTCACCCGAACCCTAACCCTCACCCTCACCCACAACCTCACCGCAACTCTAACACTAAAAATAACAATAACACTAACCCTCGACCAAACCCTAACCCTAAAAAAAACCCTAACCCTAACCCTCATGCTCATCCTCTCCCTCAGCGAAACCCTAAGCCTAACCCTAACCCTAAACCTAGACCTCATCCTATACCTAACCCTAATAATAACCCTAACCCTAACCTTAAACATACCCCAACCCTACCCCTAACACTAACACTAAACCTAACCCTAACCCTAACCCTAACCATAACCCTCACCCTAACCCTAACATTACCCTAACACTAACCCTAATCCTCAACCTCACCCTAGCCCTCACCCTAACCCTAACCCTCATCCTCACTCTAAACCTCACACTAACCCTAACACTAATCCACAATCTAACCCTCACCCTCACCCTAACCCTAACCCTAACCCTAAACTTAAACCTCACCTTAACCCTAATCCTCTCCTTCACCCTCAACCTCACCCTAACGCTAACCCTAACCCTAACAATAACACTAACCCTAACACTAACCCTAACCCAAACCCGAACCATAACCCTCACCCTCCGCCTCACCCTCATTTCAAATTTAACCATAACCATAACACTAACAATAACCCTAACCCTAACCCTAACCCTCACCCTAACCCTAACGCTAACCCTAACCCTCAAACTAACCCTCACCCTAACCCTAATCCTAACTCTAACCTTAACCCTAACCCTAAACCTCAACCTAACCCTCACCCTAAACTATACCCTAACACTAACCCTAACCCTAACCCTAACCCTGGACCTAACCCTCCCACTAACCCTAAATATAACCCTGAAACTAACCCTCACTCTAACCCAAATCCTAACCCTAACCCTCAACCTAACCCTAATCATCAACCTCACCATAACTCTAACCCTCATCATAACCCTCAGCCAAACTCTAACCCTAACCCTAAACCTCACCCAAAATCTAACCCTAAACCTCACCCTCACCCTAGTCCTCACCCTAACCCTAATCCTAACCCTAATCCTCATCCTAACCCTCACCCTAACCCTAACCATAACCCTCACCCTAATCCTAAGCCTAACCCTAATCCTCAACCTAACCCTAACCCTCACGCTCACCATAACCCTAACCCTAACATTCACCCTAACCATAAATTTAACCCGAACACTAACTATCACCCAAACCCTAACCCTAACCCTCACCCTCACCCTCATCCTCACCATCAGCCTAACCCTAAGCCTAAACCTAACCCTGACCCTCAAACTCACCCTAACCCTTACCCTAATATTAATCCTAACACTAAGCCTAAACCTCAACCTCACTCTAACCCTCAATGTAACCCTAACTCTAACACTAACCCTAACCCTAACACTCCTCCTCAGCCTCACCCTAACCCTAACCCTAATACTAAACCTCACACTAACCCTAACCCTAACCTCAACCTAACCCTAAGTCTAACCCTAACCCTAAAATTAAAAACCTCACTTTACCCCTAACCCTCACCCTCACCCTCACCCTCTCAGTAACCGTAACCCCAACCCTAAACCTAACAATAACCCTAACCCTAACCCTAATCCTAACCCTCACCCTGACCCTTAACCTAATCTTAACCCTAACCCTCACCCTAACCCTAACCCTCACCCTTACCGTAACACTAACCCTCATCCTAACCCTCAGCCTAACCCTAAAACTCACCCTAACACTAACCCTAAAACACAACCTCACACTATTCCTCAACCTAGCCCTCACCCTAACCCTAATCCTCACCCTAATCCTCACCCTAAACCTCACCCTAACCCTCACCCTAACCCTAACCCTCAACCTAACCCTCACCCTCACCCTAAACTTAACCAGAACACTAAGTCTCACCCTAACCTTAGCCCTAACACTAACCCTAACCCTAACCCTTAACCTCAACTTAACCCTCACCCTAACCCTAAATTTAACCCTAAAACTAACCCTCACCCTAAGGCAAATCCTAACCCTAACCCTCACCCTAACCCTAACCCTCACCCTTACCGTAACCCTAACCCTCATCCTAATCCTCACCCTAAACCTAAACCTCACCCTAACACTAACCCTTACCTTCACCCTCACCCTAGCCCTCACCCTAACCCTAATCCTAACGCTAATCCTCATGCTAAACCTCACCCTAACACTAACCCTAACCCAAACCCTAACCCTCAATCTAACCCTAAACCTCACGCTCAATGTAACCCTAACCCTCACCCTCACCCTCACCCTAAACTTAACATGAACATTAACTCTCACCCTCACCCTCAGTGTAACCCTAAGACTAACACTAAACCTAACCCTAACACTCACACTCACCCTAAACCTTAAATTAATAATATGCCTAACCCTAACACTAACCCTCACCCTCAGCCTCAACTTAACCCTAACCTTAACCGAAACCTCACCCACACCCCAACCCTAACCCTAATCCTAACACTAAACCTCAGCCAAACCCTAACCCTAAAACACACCCTCACCATAGCCATCACCCTAACCCTAATCCTAAACATCACCCTCACCCTAGACCTCACCCTAACCCTAATCCTATCCCTACCCTCAATCTAACCCTCACCGTAATCCTAACACTAACACTCACCCTAACCCTAAACCTCACCCTCAACCTAAACCTAAGCCTAACCCTAAGCCTAACCCTAACCTATCCCTAACCCTCACACTCATCCGCACACTCACCCTCACCATAAGTCTAAACTTAAACATAACCCTAACCCTAAACTTCACCCTAACCGTAACTCTCACCCTAACCCTAACCCTCACCTTAAACCTCCCCCTAAACCTATATCTACCCCTAAACCTCAACCTCACCCTAACCCTAACCCTAACCCTAACCCAAACCCCACCCTAACCCTAACCCTAACCCTCACCCTCAACCTTAAGGTAACTCTAACCCTAACCCAAACAATAACACTAATCTTAACGCTAATCCTCACCCCCACCATCACCCTCAGCCTAACCCTAACACTAACCCTAACCCTCACCGTAACCCTAACCCTAACCCAAACCCTAACACTAACCCGAACCCTAAACCAAACCCTAAACCTAACCCTAATCCTCACCCTCACCCTCACTCTAACCCAAACCCTAACCCTAACCCTCCCCTATCCCTAAGCCTAACCCTAACACTAACCCTAATGCTCACACTCACTCACCCTAACCCAAATCCTAAACCTAACCCTATCCCTAAGCTTAAAACTCAGCATAACCCTCAACCTAGCCCTCACACTAAACCTAATCCTAACTCTCACCCTTATCTTAACCCTCACCCTCCGCCTAAACCTCACATTTACTCTTACCATCATTCTGAACCTAACCCTCACCCTAAACCTAAGCCTCATCTTAACACTCACCCTAACCATAAACCTAACCATCACCCTAATCCTAACCCTCACCCTCACCCTAGCCATCACCCTAACCTTAACCCTAAACCTAAACCTCACCCTAACACTAACCCTAACCATCACCCTAACCCTAAACCTCACCCTAAAACTAACCCCAAACCTCAACCTCACCCTATCCCTATCCCTAACCCTAAAACTCACACTCACCCTAAACCTCACAATAACCCTAACACTAATCCTCAGTCTAAACCTCACCCTCACCCTAACCCTAACCCTAACCATCACCCTAACACTAACCCTTACCTTAATCATCACCTTCATCCTTAACGTCAACTTTACCATTACCATCACCCCCACCCTAACCCTCAGCCTGACCCAAACCCTGATTCTAACCCTAACTCTACCCCTAAACCTCACCCTCAACCTAACCCTAACCCTAACCCTCACACTAACCATAACCCTAACCATAACCCTAACCCTAATACTCACCCCCACCCTCACCCTGAGCCTAACCGTAAGCCTAATCCTAGCCCTAACCCTAACCCTCACACTCACCCTCACCTTAACCTTAACCCTAACACTAACCATAACCCTAAGCCTAAACCTCAACCTAACCCTCCCCCTAACCGTAAATCTAACCCTAAAACTAACGCCTCACCCTAACCCAAATCCTAACCCTAACCCTCAACCTAACCCAAACCCTCACCCTCACCGTAACTCTAACCCACATCCTAACCCTCACCCAAACCCTAACCCTAAACCTAAACCTCATCCAAACACTAACCCTAACCCTCACCCTCACCCTAGCCCTCAACCTAACCCTAATCCTAACCCTAATAATCATCCAAAACCTCATTCTAACCCTAACCTTAACCCTCAGGCTGACCGTAACCCTAACCCTAAACCTCACGCTAACCCGAAACGTAACACAAACCCTAACACTAACCCTAACTCTAACCCTAAACCTCACCCTAACCCTAACCCTAAACCTCAACCTCACCCTAGCCCTCACACTAATCCTAATCCTAACCCTAACCCTCATCCTAACCCTCACCCTAACACTAACCCTAACACTCACCATCACCCTCACCCTAACTCTAAACCTAACCCTAACCCTCAACCTAACCCTAAACCACACCCTCACTGTAAACCTTACTCTAACCCTCACGCTAACCCTAAACTTAAACCGAACCCTAGCTCTAAAGCTAACCCTAACCCTAACCCTCAACCTAAACCTAACCCTCACCATCACCCTCACGCTCAGCCTAAACCTAAGCCTAAGCCTAACCCTAACCCTCACACTAACCCTAACAATAACCATAATCCTAACCATCACCCAAACCCTAACCCTAACCCTAAACCTCATCCAAACACTAACCCTAAACCTCCCCCTCACCCTAGCCCTCAACCTAACCCTAAGCCTAACCCTAACCCTAACCCTCACACTCACCCTAACACTAACCCTAATCCTAACCCTAACCCTAACTTAACCCTCACCCTCACCATAACACTCACCTTAAGCCCAAACCTAAAATTAATCCTAACCCTAACCCTAACCCTAAACCTCACCCTAGCCCTTAACCTAACCCTAATCCTAACCCTAACCCTCATCCTAACTCTCCCCCTAAACCTAACCATAACCATAACACTAACCCTAATCCTCACCCCCACCCTCACCCTGAGCCTATCCTTAAGCCTAAGCCTAACCCTGACCCTCACCCTCACCCTCACCTTAAACTTAATCCTAACCCTAACCCTGACCCTAAACCTCAACCTAACCCTCACCCTAACCTTAAAATGAACACTAACCCAAACATTAACCCTCCACCTAACCCTAAATCTAACCCTAAACCTCATCGTCGTCCTAACCCTAATCCTAGCCCTAACCCTAATCCTCACCCTAAACCTAACCCTATACCTCACCCTCACACTCACCCTCACCATAACTCTAACGCTATCCGTAACAATAACACTAATCCTAAACCTAAACCTAACCTCACCCTCACTGTAAACCTAACCCTCATCCTAACCCTCACCCTAACCCTAACCCTAATCCTAAACCTTACCATAACACTAACCCTAACCCTCACCCTCACCCAAGCCGTCAAGCTAACCCTAATCCTAACCCTAATCCTAACCCTATCGCTGACACTAACCCTCACCCTCAGCTTCACCCTCAGCCTAACCCTAAGACTAAGCCTAACCCTAACCCTAACCCTCACACTCACCCTAACCCTTACCCTAAACCTAAACCTCGGCCTAACCCTCACACTCACCCTAACCCTCACCCTAACCCTAACTCTGACACTAACCCTAACCCTAAACCTCAACCTCATCCTCACCCTAACCATAACCCTAAACCTAACCCTAACCCTAAACGTCACCCTAACAGTCCCCCTAACCCTACCTCTAACCCCAAACCTCACCCTCACCCTAATCCTAACCTTAACCCTAACCCTAAACCTCACCCTAACCCTAACCCTCAACGAAACCCTAACCGTCACACTCTCCAGAACCCTCATCCTCACTCTAACGCCCACCCTCACCCTAAACATAAGCCTAACCCTAACCCTCACCATAACCGTAAACCTAACCCTCACACTAAGAGTAACCCTAACCCTCACCCTCACCCCAACCCTCACCCTAACCCTCACACTAACTCTAAACTTAACTCTAACCCTACCCCTCACCCTACCCCTCACCCTAACTATAACCCTAACCCTAACACTCACCATCACCCTAATCTTAACCCTTAACCTCACCCTCACCCTAACCCTCAGCATTACCTTAATCCTCACCCTAAACTTAACCCATACCCTAATCCTAACTGTCACCCTCACCCTAAACCTCACCCTCATTCTACACATCACCCTAACCCTAATCCTCACACTAACCCTAGTACTATCACTCATCCTAACCCTAACACTCACCCTAACACTCACCCTAACCCTAACCTCCAACCTAACACTAACCCTCAAATTAAACCTAACGTTAACCCTCACCCTAACCCTAACCCTCACCCTAAGCCTTACTGTCACTCTAACCCTAACCCTCACACTATCCCTAATCCTCACCCTAACCCTAACACTACCCCTCACCCTAACCCTCACCCTCACCCTAACCCCAAACCTAACCCTCACCCTTACCGTCACCCTAACCCTCACCCTTAACCTCACCCTAAACCTAACTCTAACCCTAACCCTTACCTTCAGCCTAACCCTCAACCTGAACCTTCACCTCACCCTCACGCTAACCCTAAACCTCACCCTAAACCTAACCCTAACCCTAAACCTCACCCTAGCCCTCACCTTAACCATAATTCTAACCCTAACACTTAACCTAACCCTAACCTTCATCCTCACCCTAAACCTCACATTAACCCTAACCCTAATCCTCAATCTAACCCTCACCCTAACCCTAACCCGAATCCTTACCCTAACCATCACTCTAACCCTAACACTCACCCTTATCTTAACCCTCACCCTCAGCCTAACCCTGACCTTTACCCTTACCATCACCCTCACTCTAACCCTAACCCTAACCCTCACCCTCACCCTCATGCTCAGCGTAACACTAATCCTATCACTATTCCTAACCCTAAAATTCACCCTCACCCTAACCATCACCCTAATTCTTACCCTCACATTAATCCTAAACATAACCCCAAGCCTAACTCTCACACTAACCCTAACCCTAACCCTAACCCTCACCCTTAACCTAAAACTCACCCTAAGCCTTAACCTCATCCTCACCCTAAATCTCACACTAAACCTAACCCTCACCCTAACTCTAACCCTAACCATCACCCTCACCATTACCGTCACGCTAACACTAACCCTAACCCTCACCCTAACCCTAAAACTCAGCCTAACCCTAAACCTCACCCTCAAGCTCACCTTAACCCTGAACCTAACCCTCACTCTAACCTTCACTCCAACCCTAATGCTAATTCTAACACTCACCCTAACCCTAACGCTATCACTTACCCACACGATAAACCTAAACCTAACCCTAACCCTCACCCTCACCGTCACCCTCAACCTAACCCTAACCCTAACCCTAACTAACCCTAACTCTAACACTAACACTAACCCCCACCCTAACACTAACCCTTACCCTAACACTAACCCTAACCCTCACCTAACCCTCAGCCTAACCCTAACCCTAACCCTGACCCTCACCCTAACCCTAACCCTCACCCTAACCTTAACCTTCACCTTAACCCTTACGCTCACCCTAACACTAAGCCTAACCCTAACACCAACCCTCCCACTAACCCTAACCCTCAGCCTAAGCCTAACCCTCACCCTAAATCTAACCCTAACCCTAACCCTCACCCTCACCTTAGCCCTCACACTAACCCTATTGCTAACCCTAACCCTCACCCTAACACTAACCGTCACCCTTACCGTAACCCTCACCCTCATCAAAAACCTCACCCTTACCTTTACATTACCCTCACCCTACCCCTCACCTTAGCCCTAACCCTAACCCTAACCTTCACAATAACCCTAACCCTCACTCAAACTTTAACCCTAACACTCACCTTAATCCTCATCCTAACCCTAACCCTAAACCTAAACCTAAACCTAAACCTCACCCTAAACCTAACCCTCATCCTCAACGTAACCATAAACCTAACCATAACCCTAAAAATAACACTAACCCTAACCTTTATCCTAAACCTCACCCTCACCCTCACCCTAACCCTAACCCTAACCCTCAACCTAAACCTAACCCTCACCCTCACCGTAAACCTAAACCTAACACTAACACTTACCCTCACCCTAACACTAACACTAACCCTAACCCTCACACTCACCCTAACCCTCAAGCTAAACCTTACCCTCACCCTAACCTTCATCCTAACCCTCACCCTATTCCCAACCCTAACGCTCAAACTAACACTAACCCTCACCCTCAACCTCACCCTCAGCCTATCCCTAACCCTAACCTTAACCCTAACCCTACCCCTCATCCTAACTCACAACCTAACCCTAAACCTAACCCTGATACTAACCCTAACCCTAACTCTAACCCTCACCTGCACCCTAACACTCACTTTCACCCTTAAACTTACATTAAACTTAACCCTCACCCACACCCTAACCCACAGTCTCACCCTCACCCTCAACCTCAGCCTAACCCTAAGCCTAACTTTAACCCTCACACTCACCCTCACCCTAACCCTAACCCTAAGCCTTACCGTCACCCTCAACCTCACCCTAACCCTCAACCTAACCCTAACTCTCACCCTAACCCTGACCCTCACATTAACCCTAACCCTCACCCTAACCCTAACCCTCAACCAAACACTTACTTCACCCTAACACTAAGCCTAACCCTAACTTGAACCCTCACAGTAACCCAAAACCTCACCCTAACCCTAACCCTCACAGTAACCCTAAACCTAACCCTAAGCATAACCCTACCCCTCCTCTTACCCCTCACTCTAACCCTAACCCCAACCCTAAACCTCGCACAAACCGTCACCCTAACACTCACCTTAACCCTAACCCTCACTGAAACCCTAACCCTCACACTCTCCAGAACCCTCATCCTCAAATACTCACCCTCACCCAAAACATAACCCTAACACTAACCCTCACCATAACCATAACCCTAACGCTCACATTCAGTAACCCGAACCCTCACCCTCACCCCAAACCTCACCCTTACCTTATCCTCACCCTAACCCTAACCCTCACACTAACTCTAACCTTAACTCTAAACCTACCCCTCATCCTACCTCTCACCCTAACTAGAACCCTAAAACTACCCCTAACCCTCACCCTAATCCTAACCCTTAACTTCACCTTCACCCTAACCCTCAGCATTACCTTAACCCTAACCCTAAGTTTAACCCTCACCCATACCCTAACCCTTACTCTCACCCTCCCCCTAGGCCTTACCCTCATTCTACACATCACCCTAAGCCTAACCCTCACCCTAAACCTAATCCTATCACTCACCC
This sequence comes from Dipodomys merriami, assembly GCF_024711535.1. NCBI lineage: Eukaryota > Metazoa > Chordata > Mammalia > Rodentia > Heteromyidae > Dipodomys > Dipodomys merriami. The sequence continues at coordinate 442,074 of NW_027206358.1, forward strand.
TAACCCTAACACTCACCCTAACCCTCACCCTAACCCTAACCTCCAACCTAACACTAACCCTCAACCTAACCCTAATGATAACCCTCACCCTAACCCTAACCCTCACCCTAAGCCTTACTGTCACTCTAACCCTAACCCTCACACTATCCCTAATCCTCACCCTAACCCTAACACTACTCCTCACCCTAACACTCACCCTAACCCTAATCCCAAACCTAAACCTCACCCTTACCGTCACCCTCACCGTCACCCTAACCCTCACCCTAAACCTAACTCTAACCCTAACCCTTACCCTTAGCCTAACCCTCAACCTGAACCTTAACCTCACCCTCACCCTAACCCTAAACCTCACCTTAACCCTAACTCTAAACCTAAACCTCACCCTAGCCCTCACCCTAACCATAATTCTAACCCTAACCCTCAACCTAACCCTAACCCTCATCCTCACGCTAAACCTCACATTAACCCTAACCCTAATCCTCAATCTAACCCTCACCCTAACCCTAACCCGAACCCTTACCCTAACCCTCACTCTAAGCCTAACACTCACCCTTATCTTAACCCTCAGCCTCAGCCTATCCTAACCCTCACCTTTACACTTACCGTCATCCTCACCCTCACCCTAAACCTCACACTAACCCTAACCCTCACCGTAGCCCTCACTCTAACCCTAACCCTAACCCTCACCCTCACCCTAACCCTCACCTTAACCCTTAACCTAACACTCACCCTAATCCTAACCCTCAACCTTAGGGGAACACTCACCCTCAGCCTAACCTTCACCTTTACTCTTACCATCACTCTCACTCTAACCCTCACCCTAACCCTAACTGTCATCCTAACACTCACCCTAACCCTAACCCTATTCATCCAACTAACACTAACCCTCACACTTACCCTCACCCTCAGCCTAACCCTAAGCCTAAACCTAAACCTAACCCTAATCATCACCCTCACCCTAGCTATCAACCTAAACCTAATCCTAACCCTAACCCTCATCCTAACCCTCACCCTAACCCAAACGCTAAACACCCAAAACCTATTCCTCACCCCCAACCTAACCCTCAGCCTAACCCTAACCCTAACCCTCAACCTAACCCTAACACTCACCCATACAGTAACCCTAACCCTAAACCGCACCTTAACCCTAAACCTAACCCAAACCCTAAACCTCACACTAAACCTAATCTTAACCTTAACCCTCAACCTAGCCCTCAACCTAACCCGAATCCTAACCCTATACCTCATCCTAACCCTCACCCTAACCCTAAACCCAACCCTCACCCTAACCCTAACGCTCACCCTTACCCTCAGCCTAACCCTAAGCCTAAGCCTAAGCCTAAGCCTAACCCTCACCCTCACGCACACCCTAACCATAATCCAAAATGTAACCCTATCCATAACCCTAACCCTCACCGTAACCCTCACCCCAACCCTAACACTAAACCTAAACCTCATCCACACCCTAATCCTAAACCTCACCCTCACTCTCAGCTGAACCCTAACTCTAACCCTAACCATAACACTCACCCTAACCATAACCCTCACCCTTACAGTAACCCTGACCCTCAGACTAAGTCTAACCTTTAACCTTACCGACACCCTCAACCTAACACTCACCCTAACCCTAAACTTAACCCGAAACCTAACTCTCAAACTAACCCTAACACTAACACTCACCCAAACCCTAACCCTCACACTCACCCTCTCCCTAACCCTATTCCTAAACCTCAGCCTCACCCCAGCCCTCACCCTAAACCTAATCCAAAACCTAACCCTCACCCTACCCCTAAACCTAACACACACCCTCTCGCTAACCCTATTCCTAAACTTCACCCTCACCACAGCCCTCACCCTAACCCTAATCCAAAACCTAACCCTCACCCTAACCCTAAACCTAACACACACCCTCATCCTAACCTTCACCCTAACCCTAACCCTAACCCTAACCCTCACTGTAAACCTCAACCTAACCCTATCTCTAAACCTAAACCTCAAACTCACACTGATCCTAACCCTAACCCTAACCCTAAACCTCACCCAAACACTAACTATAAACCTCACCCTCACCCTAGCCCTCACCCTAACCCTAATCCTAAACCTAACCATCATCCTAACCCTCACCCTAACCCTAACCCTAACACTAACACTAATCCTCAACCTCAACATAACCCTCAGCCTAACCCTAAGCCTAACCCTAAACCTAACCCTGACCCACAAACTCACCATCACCCTAACCCTAATACTAATCATAAACCTAACCCTAAACCTCAACCTATCCCTAAACCTAAAACTAACCCTAACCCTAACCCTCATCCTAAACCTCAACTGAACCCTAAATTTAACACTAAACCTCACCCTCACCCTAACCCTAATCATAAACCTAACCCTAAACCTCACCCTAAACCTAACCCTCACCCTCACCCTTACCATAACCCTAAACCTCACCCTAAACATAACCCTCACCCTAACCCTAACCCTAAACCTAACACTTACCCTCACACTAACACTAAACCTCCCACTAACTCTAACCCTCACCATAACCGTAAACCTCATCCGAAACCTAGCCCTAAACCTAATGCTCACCATAACCCTCATTCTAATCCTAACCCTTACCCTAACCCTAACCCTCATCCTCACCCTACACCTCACACTAACCCTAACCATAACACTAACCGTAACCCTCACCCTCACCCTTAATCTAACCCTAACCCTTATCCTATCCCTCACCCTAACCCTAACCCTCACCCTAACCCTAACACTCACCCTCATCCTAAACCTCAGCCTAACCCTAAGCCTAACCCTAAACCTAACCCTAACCCTAAACCTCAAACTCACCTCCTCCCTAACCCTAATCCTAAACCTAACTCTAACCCTAACACACACCCTAACACTAACCCTCAACTTAAACCTAACCCTAACACTAACACTAATCCGAACTCTCACCCTAACCCTATCTCTAAACCTAAACCTCAAACTCACCCTGACCCTAACCCTAACCCTAACCCTAAACCTCAACTTAACCCGAACCCTAAATCTCAACCTCACCCTAGCCCTCACACTAACCCTAATCCTAAACCTAACCCTCATCCTAACCCTCAAACTAAACCTAACTCTAATCCTCATTCTAACAATAACCCTCACCCTCAACCTAACCTTCAGCCTAACCCTAATCCTAACCCTAAACCTAACCCTAACCCACACACTCACCCTCTCCCTAACCCTAATCATAATCATAAACCTAACCCTACCCTTCACCCTAACCTTCACCCTAACCACAAAACTAAAATTAACCTTAACCCTAACCCTCATCCTAACCCTCACCCTAACCCTAACTCTAACCCTAAACCTCACCTTCAACCTAAACATAATTTAAACCCTAACCCTAAACCTAAACCTCACACTAACCCTAACCCTCACCCTCACCCTCACTGTAACCCTAACCCTAAACCTAACAAAAACCCTAACCATAAACCTCACCCTAAACCTAACCCTCACCCTAACAATTACCCTCACCCTTACCCTAACCCTAACTCTAAACCTAACCCTAACAGTAACCCTAACACTCACCCTAACCCTAAACCTCACCCTAACCCTAAACCTCAACCTCACCGTAGCCCTCACCCTAACCCTAATTTTAACCCTAACCCTCACCCTAATCCTAACCCTCATCCTCACCCTAAACCTCACACTTACCCTAAACCTAATCTTCAATCTAACCCTCACACTCACCCTAACCCTCACCCTAACCCTTATCCTAACCCTCATCCTAATCCTAACGGTCAACGTTAGAGGAACACTCACCCTCAGCCTAACCCTCACCTTTACTCTTACCATCACGCTCACCCTAACCCTCACCCTAACCCTAACCCTCATCCTAACACTCGCCCTAAACCTAAACCTATGCATCAACCTAACACTAACCCTCAACCTCAACCTCACCCTCAGCATAACCCTAAGCCTAAACCTCACCCTAACCCTAATCCTCACCCTCACCCTAGCCCTCACCCTAAACCTAATCCTAACCCTAACTCTCATCCTAACCCTCACCCTAACCCAAACGCTAACCATCACCCAAAACCTATTCCTCACCCCCAACCTAACCCTCAGCCTAACCCTAACCCTAAACCTCAACCTAACCCTAACCCTCACCCTTACAGTAACCCTAACCAGAACCCTCACCATAACCCTAAACCTAACCCAAACCCTAAACCTCACACTAAACCTAACCCTAAATTTAACCCTCACCCTAGCCCTCAACCTAACCCAAATCCTAACCCTATACCTTATCCGAACTCTCACCCTAAGCCTAACCCTAACCCTCACCCTAAACCTAACCCTCACCCTCACCCTCAGCCTAACTCTAAGCCTAAGCCTAACCCTAACCCTAAACCTCACCCTCACCCACACCCTAACCATAATCCTAAATGAAACCCTATCCCTAACCCTAACCTTCACCCTAACCTTAACCCTAACCCAACCCTAACACCAATCCTAACTCTAACCTGCACACTAAACCTCACCCTAACCATAACTCTAACCTTAAACCTCACCCTAACCCTAAGCCTAATCCTCACCCTCACCCTCAGGTGAAACCTAACTCTAACCCTAACCATAACCCTCACCCTCACCCTAACCCTCATCCTTACCATAACCCTCACCCTCAGACTTACCCTCACCGTTAACCTTACCGACAACTTCAACCTAACACAGAGCCTAACCCTAAACTTAACCCAAAACCTAACTCTCACCCTAACCCTAACCCTAACACTCACCCAAACCCTAACCCTCATCCTCATCCTCAACCTCACCCTAACCCTAAACCTAACCCTCACACTCACCCTCTCCCTAAACCGAATCCTAAACCTCACCCTCACCCCAGCCCTCACCCTAACCCTAATCCTAACCCAAACCCTCACCCCAACCCTAACCCTAACACACACCCTCACCCTAACCTTCACCCAAAACCCAACCCTAAACCTAACCCTAACCCTAACCCTCACCCTAACCCTCACCCTAACCCTATCTCTAACCCTAAACCTCAAACTCACACTGATCCTAACCCTAACCCTAACCCTAAACCTCACCCTAACACTAAACCTAAACATCACCCTAACCCTAGCCCTCACCCTAAACCTAACCTTAAACCTCACCCTCATCCTAACTCTCACCCTAACCCTATCCCTAACCCTCACCCTAATCCTAACTCTCACCGTTTTGGGAACACTCACACTCAGCCTAACCCTCACGTTTACTCTTACCGTCACGCTCACCCTAATCCTCATCCTAACCGTAACCCTCATCCTAAAACTCACCCTAACCCTAACCCAGTCCATCACCCTAACCCTAAACCTCACCCTCCACCTCACCCTCAGCCTAACCCGAAGCCTAAGCCTAAGCCTAACCCTAACCCTCACCCTCACCGTAGCCCTCACCCTAAACCTAATCCTAACCCTAACCCTCATCCTAACCCTCACCCTAACCCTAAAACTAACCATCACCCAAAACCTATTCCTCACTCCCAACCTCACCCTCAGCCTAACCCTAAGCCTAATCCTAACCTTAGCAATAACCCTCACCCTCAGCCTCACCCTCAACTCAAACTTAACCCAAACCAAAACACTAACAATAACCAGAATTTTAACCCTAGGCCTAACCCTAATCCTCACGCCCACCCTCACCCTCAGCCTAACCCTAAGCCTAACCTAGGCCTAACCCTAACCCTCACCGTAACCCTAAACCTAACCCTAACCCTAATCCTCAAACTAATCCTAATAAACAGCCACATCCTCACCCTAACCCAAACCCTAGCCCTAACCCTCACCCTCACCCTAAGCCTAAGCCTAAGCTTAACCCTAACCCTAACTCTCACACTCACACTCACCCTAACCCTCATCCTAAACCTAACCCTATCACTATTCCTAGCCCTGACCCTAACCCTCACCCTAGCCCTCACCTGTACCCTAATCCTAACCCTAAACCTCATCCTAACCCTAACCCTAACTCTAACCCACACCCTAAACCTAAACCTCATCCTAGGCCCAACCCTAACCCTCACCCTTACCTTCACTGTAACCATAACCCTAACCCTAACCCTAACACTCACCCTAACCCTAACACTCACCCTAACCCTCACATTAACCCTAACCATCACCCTAAACTTAAACCTCACCCTAACACTAACCCTAACCCTCACCCTCACCCTAGCCCTCACCCTAACTCTCAGCCTCATCCTCACCCTAAACCTCACACTAACCCTAACACTAATCCTCAATCTAACCCACACCCTCACCGTAACCCTTACCCTAATCCTCACCCTAAACCTAACCCTCTCCCTTACTGTAACCCTTACACATGGCCTAACCTTCACCTTTACCCTTACCGTCAACCCCACCCTAAACTTCACCCTAACCCTCATCCTCACCCTAACCCCGACCCTAAACATAACTCTGCCCCTAAACCTCACCCTCACATTAACCCTAATTCTAACCATAACCCTAACACTAAAGCTCACCCTAACCCTAACCCTCACACTCACCCTCACAGTAAACGTAACCCTAACCCTAACCTTAAAAATAACCCTCACCCTAACCCTGACTCTCAACCTACTACTTACCCTCACCCTAACACTAATCCTAACCCTAACACTAACCCTCACACTAACCCTAAACCTCACCCTATTTCTAAACCTCACCCTAACCCTAACCCTCAACCTAGCCCTCACACTAACCCGAATTCTAACCCTCACCATCACCCTATCCCTAATCCTCATCCACACCCTAAACCTCACACTAACACTAACCCTAATCCTCAATCTAACCCTCACACTAACCATAAACCGAACCCTTACCCTAACCCTCACCGTAACCCTAACCCTCACCCTTATCTTAACCCTCACCCTCAGCATAACCCTAATCCTCATCCACACCCTAAACCTCACACTAACCCTAACCCTAATCCTCAATCTAACGCTCACCCTAACCATTACCCGAACCCTTACCGTAAACCTCACCCTAACCGTAACCCAAACCCTAACCCTAAATCTAACCTAACCCTAAACCTAAACCTCGTCCCAAACCTAACCCTAACTTCACCCTCACCCTCACTGTAACCGTATCCCTATCCCTAACAATAACCATAACCCTAACCCTCACCCTAATAATAACCCTCACTGTAAACCAAAATCTCACCCTAACACTTACCCTCACCCCAACACTAACCCTAACACTAACACTAACCCTCACACTAATCCCAACCCTAACCCTAAACCTAAACCTCAACCTAATGCTCAACCTCACCCTACACCTAACAATAACACTAATCCTAACCCTAATCATCAACCTAACCCCAATCCTCACCACAACCCTCACCCTCAGCCTAACTCGAAATATAAGCCTAACCCTCACCCTAACCCTCACATTCACCCTCACCCAAAACCTAACCCTAAACCTAACACTATCCCTAAACCTCAACCTAACCCTCACCCTCACCCTGACCTTAACACTAACCCTAACCCTAAACCTCACCCTCACCCTCACCGTAAACATATCCCTAACGCTAACAATAACCATAACCCTAACCCTCACCCTAACGTTAACCCTCACCGTAACCCAAAACCTCACCCTAACACTTACCCTCACCCTAACACTAACCCTAACCCTAACACTAACAATCACACTAAAAGTAACCCTAACTCTAACCCTAAACCTCCCCCATACCCTAACCCTATCCCTAACTCTAAACCTCACCGTAACCCTAACCCTCACTCTCACGCTTAACCTAACCGTAACTCTAACCCTAACCCTAACAATAACACTAACCCTAAACCTAACCCTAACCATAACCCTCACCCTCAGCCTCACCCTCTCGGCAAACTTAACCCTAACCATAGCACTAACGATAACCCTAAAACTAACCGTAACCCTAATCCTCACCCCCACCATCACCCTCAGCCTAACCCTAAGCCTAACCCTAACCCTAAACCTAACCCTCATTTTAACCCTAACCCTAACCTTAACCCTAACCCTAAACCTAACCCTAAACCTAACCCTAACTCTAACCCTAAACCTCACCCTAATCCCAAGCCTCAACCTCACCCTAACCCAAACCCTAACCCTAATCCTCACCCAAACCATAAGGCTAATCCTAACGCTAACCCTTACCCTCACACTCACCCTCAACCTAAACCTAATCCTAAACCTGTCCCTATCACTAATCTTAAACCTAACCCTAACCCTCACCCTACACTCACCCTAAACCTAACCCTAACCCTCAACCTCACTCTAGCCCTCACCATAACCCTAATTCTAACCCTCACCCTCACCCTATCACTAACCCTCATCCTCACCCTAAACCTCCCGCTAACCCTAAACCGAATCCTCAATCTAACCCTCACCCTAACCCTAACCCTAAACCTTACCCTAACTCTAAACTTAACACTAAACCTCACCCTTATCTTAACCCTCACCCTCAGCCTAAACCTCACCTTTACCCTTACCATCATAATCAAACTAACCCTCAACCTAACACTAAATCTCATCCTAATCCTCACCCAAAGCGTAAAACTACCGAGGACCCTAACCCTAATCCTCACCCTCAACCTCATGCTCAGCCTAACCCTAAGCCTAAGCCTTACCCTAACCCTCACCCTCACCCTAGCCATGAGCTAAACCCTAATCCGAAATCTAACACTAATACTAACCCTAAACCGTAACCTAACCCTCACCCGAACATTAACCCTAACACTAACCCTAACTTTAAACCTTGACCTAACCTACCCCTAACTCTAAATCTAAACCAAAACCTCACCCTCAACCTAACCCTAATCCTAACCCTAACCATAAACCCACCCTAACCCTCACCCTCACCCTCACCCTCACCATAAATCTAACCCTAACCATAACAATAACACTAATCCTAACTCTAAACCTAACCCTAACCCTAAGCCTAACCCTAATCTTAACACTCACTCTCAACCTAACCCTAATGCTAACCCTAATCCTCATCGTAACCCCCACCCTAAACCTATCCCTCACATTAACCCTAAACCTAACACTAACCCTAACCCTAACCCTCACCCTTAGCCTCACCCTAACCCTAACAATAACCCTAAACCTCGCCCTCACCCTCACCCTAATCCTGACCCTAATCCTAACTCTAAATCTAACTCTAAACCTCACCCACAACCTAGCCCTCACCCTAACCCTTATCCTAACCATAACCCTCATCCTAACCCTCCCACTAACTCTAACCCTCATGCTCAACCTAACCCTAACCCTCTCCCTCAACCTCACCCTCAGCCTAACCCTAAACCTAAACCTAAACCTCATCCTAACCCTTACACTCACCCTCACGCTAACCCTATTCCTAACCCTATCCCTAACCCTAACCCTCTACCTAACACTCAACCTAAACCTAACCCTAAAAATATCCCTAACCCTAAACCTCAACCTAAACCTCACCCTAACCCTAAGTCTAACCCCAAACATCACACTCAACCTAAACCTAACTCTAACCCTAACCCAAACCCTAAACCTTACACTAAACCTAAACCTAACCCTCACCCTCACCCTCACAGCAACCCAAACACTAAACCTAACCCTAACAGAAAACCTAACCCTAATCCTAACCCTCACCCTAACCATAAACCTCACCCTAACACAAACCCTCACCCTAACACTTACCCTCACCCTAACACTAACACTAACCCTAAAACTAACCATCACACTAATCCTAACCCTAACCATAACCCTAAACCTCAACCTAACCCTCACCCTCACTCTAACCCTAACACTGACCCTCACCCTAACCCTCCCCCTAACCCTCCCTCTAAACCTATATCTAAACCTAAAACTCACCCTCAAACTAACCCTAACCCTAAGCCTAACCCTAAACCCCAATCTAACCCTAATCTTAACCCTCACCCTCACCCTCACCCTCAGCTTAACTCTAACCCTAACCCTAACAATAACAATAACCCTAACCCAAACCCTAAACCTAACCCTAATCCTCAGCCTTACCTACACCCTAACCCTAACCCTAACTTTAACGGTCCCCCTAACCCTAAGCCTAACCTAACCCTAACCCTAACCCTCACACTCACCCTCACCCTAACACTAATCCTAAACCTAACAATATCCTTAACCCTAACCCTCATCCTAAGCCTCACCCTAGCCTTCACCCTAACCCTAATCCTAACCCTAAACCTCATGGTAACCCTCACCCTAACCGTAACCCTAACCCTCACCCTAACCCTAACCCTAACCTTCATGCTCATCCTAAGCCTAAGCCTAAGCCTAAGCCTAACCCGAACCCTTACCCTCACCCTAACCCTAACCCTAACACTAAGCCTAACACTAACTGTAAACCTCACTCTTACCCTAACCCTAACTTTAACCCTAAGTCTAAACCAAAATCTCATCCTAACCCTACCCTAGCCCTCTCCTTCACCCTCACCGTAACTGTAACCCTAAACCTAACCCTGACAATAACCCTAACCCTAACTCTCACCATTTCCATAAGCCTCACCATAACACTAACCCCCGCCCTAACACGAATCCTCACCCTAACACTAAACCTAAACCTAACACAAACACTCACACTAAACCTAACCATCACCCTAACCCTAAACCTCACCCTAATCCTAACCCTAACCCTCACCCTAACCCTAACCCTCATCCTCACCCTAAACATCACACTTACTGAACACTAAACCTCAATCTAACCATCACACTCACCCTAAACCTAACCGTAACCCTCACTATAAAGCTAACCCTCACCCTCAACCTCACCCTAACCCTAACTCTACCTCTAAACCTCATCCTCACCCTAACCCTAACCCTCACCCTACCCTAACTCTACTCCTAAACCTCACCCTAACTCTAACCCTCATGTTCACCCTCTCCCTCAGCGAAACCCAAAGCCTAACCCTAAATCTAACACTAAACCTGACTCTAACCCTAACCCTCATGCTCACCCTCTCCCTCAGCGAAACCCTAATCCTAACCCGAACCCTTACCCTAACCCTCACATTAACTCTAACCCTTACCCTATTTCTAACCCTAACCCTAAGCCTACCCTCACCCTCACCCTAACACTCACCTTATCCCTAACTCTAACACTAACCCTCACCCTAACCCTAACCTTCACCCTCACCCTAACACTAACCCGAACACTCACCCATATACTGGGCCTAAGCCTAAACCAAAGCCTAAGCCTAACCCTAACCCAAAACCTCACCATAACCCTTACCCTAATACTAACCCTAACTCTAACCCTAAACCTCACCCTTACCCTAAGCATAATTTTAATCCTAACCCTAAATCTAAACCTCATCCTAACCCTAACCCTAACAATAACCCTAACCCTAACCTTAACCCTACCATAACCCTACCCCTAATCTTAACACTAAACCTAACCCTAATCCTAACCCTAACCCTAAACCTAACAAGAACTCTCACCCTAACCCTAACCTCGACCTAACACTAACCCTAAACCTCACCCTCAACCTAGGCCTCACCCTAACACTAACCCTCATCCTCACCCTAAACCTCATACTACCCCTAACACTAATCCTCAATCTAACCCTCACCCTCACCCTAACCCTAACCAACACTCTTAACATAACCCTCACCCTAGGCCTAACACTCATCTTTACCCTCACCGTCACCCCCAACTTAACCCTCACCCTAACCCTAACCCTCAACCTAACCCTCACCCTAACCCTAAATCTACCCCTAAACCTCACCCTCACCCTAACCCTAACTCTAAACCTAACCCTAGCACTAAAAACCGCACCCTAACCTTAACCCTAAGCCTCACCCTCACCATAACCATAACCATAACCATAACCCTAATAATAACCCTAACCCCAACCCTAATCCTAAAACTCACCCTCACCCTAACCCTAATCCTAACCCTAACCCTCAATCTAAGCTAACTCTCACCCTTCTGTAACCCTAATCCTCACCCTAACCCTAAACCTAAGCCTAACCCTCATCATAATCCTCCCCATAAACCTAACCCTAAAACTCACCCTAACCCTAACAATCACCCTCACCATCACCCTCAGCCTAACCCTAAGAATAACCCTAAACCTAAACCTAACCCTCACCCTCACCCTAACACTAACACTAACCCAAACCCTAACCATCATCCTTACCCTCCCCCTAACCCTATATCTAACCCTAAACATCACACTCACCCTAACCCTAACCCTAACCTTAAACCCCACCCTAACCCTAACGCTAACCCTCACCTCCACCCTCACCCTCTCTGTAACTCTAACCCTAACCCTAACAATAACACTAACCCTATCCCTAATCATCACCCTAACCTTAATCTTTACCCCCACCCTCACCCTCAGCCTAAACCTAAGCCTAATCCTAACCCTCACCCTAACCCTCACACTCACCCTCACCCTAACCATAATCCTAAACCTAACCCTATCCCTAAACCTCAACCTAAACCTCACCCTCACCCTAAACCTAACACTAAACCTAGCCTTCAACCTCACCCTAACCCTCCACTCTAACCCTAACTCTAACACTAAACCTCACCCTCACTCTAACCCTAACCCTAACCCTAACCATAAACCTCACCCTAACCCTAATTCTCACCCTCACCCTCAACCTCACCGTAACTCTAACCCTAACCCTAACAATAACACTAGCCCTAACACTAACCCTAACCCTAACCAGAACCATAACCCTCACCCTAAGCCTCAACCTCACCACAAACTTAACCGTAACCATAACACTAACTCTAACCCTAATCCTAAACATCACCCTAACACTAAACCTAACCCTAACCCTCAACTAACCCTCACCCTAACTCAAATCCTAAACCTAACCCTATCCCTAACACTAACCCTCACCCTAACCCTCACCCTAGACCTCACCCTAAACCTAATCCTAACACTAAACCTCATCCTAACTCTCAACCTAACCCGAACCCGAACCCAAACCCTAACCCGAACCCTAACCATTACCCTCATGCTCGGCCTAAGCCTAAGCCTAAGCCTAAGCCTATGCCTAACCCTATCTCTCACCCTAACCCAAACCCTAACACTACCGTAACTCTAACATTAAACCTCACCCACACCATAACCCTAACTGTAACCCTAACAATAAACTTAACCTCATCCTAAAGATAACCCTAACACTCAAAGTTACCCTAAACATAAACCTCACCCTAACCCTAACTCTCACCCTAACACTTTCGCTCACCCTAACACTAACGGTAAAGCTAACACTAATGCTCACACTAACCCAAACATCACCCTAACCCTAAACCTGACTCTAACACCAACCCTAACCCTCACCCGAACCCTAGCCCTCACCCGAACCCTAACCCTCAACCTCACCATAAACCTCACACTAACCCTAATACTAATACTCAATCTAACTCTCAACCTCAGCCTAACCCTAATCCTAACCCTCACCCTTACCGTAACCCTCACCCTCAGCCTAACCCTCAACTTTACCCTTAACGTCACCCCCACCCTAACCCTCACCCTAACCCTAAACCTCACCCTAAACCTAACTCTACCAATAAACTTCACCCTCACCCTAACCCTAACTCTAACCCTAAACCTAACACTAAACCTCACCCTAACCCTAAACCTAACCCTCATCCTTACCATAACCCTCACCATAAACCTAACCCTCACCCTAACCCTTATCCTCACTCTAACACTAACCCTAACCCTAACCCTCACACTAATCCTAACCCACACCCTAATCCTAAACCAAACCCTAACCCTAACCCTAACTCTAACCCTAACCCTCACAATAAACCTCACCCTAACCCTAATTCTAACCCTCAACCCCACCGTAACCCTAACTGTCATCCTCACCCTAAACCTCACACAAACCCTAACCCTAACCCTAATGCTCAATCTAACCCTCAACCTAAATCTAACACTAAACTTTACCTTACCCCTAAACCTAACTCTAACACTCACCCTTATCTTAACCCTCACCCTCAGTATAAACTTCACCTTTACCCTTAACATCATCCTCACCCTTACCCTCACCCTAAACCTAAACCTCATGCTAACACTCACCCTAACTATAAACCTAAACATCACCCTAACCCTAACCCTCACCCTCAAACTCACGCTCAGCCTAACCCTAAGCCTAAGCTTAAACCTTATCCGAACCCTCACCCTCATCTTAGCTCTCACCCTAACTCTAATCCTAACCCTAACCCTCATCCTAACCCTCACCCTAACTCTAACCATAACCATAAACCTAACCCTAATTCTCAACCCCACCCTCACCCTCAGCCTAACCCTAAGCCTAAACCTAACCCTAACCCTAACCCTCAGACTCACCCTCACCCTAACCCTAATCCTAACTCTAAACCTAACCCTAACCCTAAACCTCAACCTAACACTCACCCTAAACTTAACCCTAACACTAACCCTAACAGTAACCCTAACCCTGGACTTAACACTCCCCCTAACCCTAAATCTAACCCTTAAACTAACCCTCACTCTAACCAAAATCCTAACCCTAACCCTCAACCTAACCCTAACCCTCACCCTCACTGTAACTCTAACCCTCATAATAACCCTCACCCAAATCCTAAACCTAACCCTAAACCTCACCCAAACACTAACCCTAAACCTCACCCTCACCCTAGCCCTCACCCTAACCCTAATCCTAACCCTAATCCTCATCCTAACACTCACCCTAACCCTAACCCTAACCCTAAACCTCACCCTAATCCTACGCCTAACCCTAAACCTCAACATAACCCTAACCCTCACTCTAACACTAAACTTAACCCGAACCCTAACTCTCACCCAAACCCTAACCCTAACCCTCACTCTAACCCTAACCCTCCCCCTCATCCTCACACTCAGCATAAACCTAACCCTAATCCTCAAACTCACACTAACCCTTACCCTAATCCTAATCCTAACACTAAGCCTAACCCTCACCCTCACTCTAACCCTCATTGTAACCCTAACTCTAACACCAACACTAACCCTAACCCTCATCCTCAGCCTCACCCTAACCCTAACACTAACACTAAACCTCACACTAACCCTAACCCTAACCTCACCCTAACCCTAAGTCTAACCCTAACCCTAACACTAAAAACCTCAGCCTAACCCTAACCCTAACCCTCACCTTCACCCTCTCAGTAACCATAAACCTAACCCTAACTGTAACAATAACCCTAACCCTAACCCTAATCCTAACCCTCACCCTCACCCTAAACCTAATCCTAACCGTAACCCTCACCCTAACCCTAACCTTCACCCTTATTGTAACACTAACCCTCATCCTAACACTCATCCTAACCCTAAAATTCACCCTAACACTAACTCTAACCCTCACCCTCACCATAGCCATCACCCTAACCCTAATCCTAATCCTAATCCTCATCCTAAACCTCTCCCTAACCCTAACCCTAAACCTCACCCTAACCCTAACACTAACCCTAACCCTCAACCTAACCCTAAGCCTCACGCAAAACTTAACCGTAACCCTAACCCTCACCCTAACCCTAAACATAACCTGAACACTAACACTCAACCTAACCCTAACCCTAAACCTCACCCTAACCCTAACGCTCACCCTCACCCTAACACTCAGTGTAACCCTAAGCCTAACACTAAGCTTAACCCTAAACCTCACACTCACCCAAACCTTATCATAATCCTATTCCTAACCCTAACCCTAACACTCACCTTCAGCCTCACCTTAACCCTAACTCTTACCCTAAACCTCATCCACACCCTAACCCTAACCCTAACCCTAACCCAAAACATAACCCTTAACCTAAACCTAAACCTCACCCTCACCCTAGCCCTCACCCTAACCCTAAACCTAACCCTACCCTCAATCTAACCCTCACCATAACCCTCACACTAACCCTCACCCTAACCCTAAACCTCACCCTCAGCCTAACCCTAAGCCCAACCCTAAGCCTAACCCTAAACCTAACCCTAATCCTCACACTCACCCACACACTCACCCTCACCGTAACTCTAAACTTAACCCTAACCCTAACCCTAAACCTCACCCAACCCCTAACACTAAACCTAACCCTAACCCTCCCCCTAACCCTCCCCCTAAACCTATATCTAACCCTAAACCTCACCCTCAACCTTTCCCTAACCCTAACCCTAAACCTAATCCCCACCCTAACCCTAACCCAAACCCTCACCCTCAACCTCAAGGTAACTCTAACCCTAACCCTAACAATAACACTATCCCTAACCCTAATCCTCATCCCCACCCTCATCCTCAGCCCAACCCTAAGCCTAAGCCTAAGCCTCACCCTAACCCTCACATTGACCCTATTCCTAACCCTAATCCTAAATGTAAACCTATCCCTAAACTTCACCCTAAATCTATCCTTAACACTAACACTAACCCTCACCCTCACCCTCAACCTCACAGTAACTATAACCCTAACCCTTACAATAAGACTAACACTAACCATAACCATAACCATAACCATAACCCTCACCGTTAGCCTCACGCTCACCACAAACTTAACACTAACCATAACACTAACAATAACCCTAACCCTAACCCTAACCCTAATCTCACCCCAACCATCACCCTCAGCCTAACCCTAACACTAACCCTATCCCTAACCCTAACCCTCACTGTAAACCTAACCCTAACCCTAACACTAACACTAACCCTAACCCTAAACCTAACCCTAAACCTAACTCTAATCCTCACCCTCACCCTCACTCTAACCCAAATCCTAAACCTAACTCTCACCTAAACCTAAGCCTAACCCTAACCTTCAGCCTAACACTCACACTCACTCACCCTAACCCAAATCCTAAACCTTACTCTGTCCCTAACCCTAAACCTCACCCTAGCCCTCACCCTAAACCTAATCCTAACCTTCATCATTATCTTAACCCTCAACCTCAGCCTAAACCTCACCTTTACACTTACCATCATCCTCACCCTAACCTTCACCCTAAACCTAAACCTCATCCTAACCCTAAACCTAACCCTAAACCTAACTCTAATCCTCACCCTCACCCTCACTCTAACCCAAATCCTAAACCTAACCCTCACCTAAACCTAAGCCTAACCCTAACCTTCAGCCTAACACTCACACTCACTCACCCTAACCCAAATCCTAAACCTTACTCGGTCCCTAACCCTAAACCTCACCCTAGCCCTCACCCTAAACCTAATCCTAACCTTCATCATTATCTTAACCCTCAAACTCAGCCTAAACCTCACCTTTACACTTACCATCATCCTCACCCTAACCTTCACCCTAAACCTAAACCTTATCCTAACACTCACCCTAACCGTAAACTTAACCATCACCCTAACCCTAACACTCACCCTCACCCTCACGCTCAGCCTAACCCTAAGCCTAAGCTTAAACCTTATCCTAACCCTCACCCTCACCCTAGCCCTCACCCTAACCCTAATCCTAACCCTAACCCTCACCCTAACCCTAACCCTAACCATAACCCTAACCCTAATCCTCACCCTCAGTCTAACCGTAAGCCTAAGCCTAACCCTAAACCTAACCCTCACACTCACCCTCACCCTAACCTTAACCCTAACACTAATCCTAACCCTAACCCTAAACCTCAACCTCACCCTCCCCCTAACCCTAAATCTAACCCTAAAACTAACCCTCACCCTAACCCAAATACTAACCCTAAACCTCAACCTAACCCTATGACTCACCCTCACCGTAACTCTATCCCTCATCCTAACCCTCACTCAAACCTTAAACCTAAACCTAAACCTCACCCAAATACTAACCCTAACCCTCACCCTCACCCAAGCCCTCACCCTAATCATAATCCTAACCCTAATCCTCATCCTAACCCTCACCTTAACCCTAACCTTAACCCACAGGCTGACCGTAACACTAACCCTAACCCTCACCCTAACCCGAAACGTAACCCGAACAGTAACACTAACCCTAAGACTAACCCTAAACCTCAACCTAACCCTAACCCTAACCCTCACCCTCACACTAGCACTCACCCTAATCCGAATCCTAACCCTAACACTCATCCTAACCCCCACTGTAACACTAATCCTAACCCTCACCCTCACCCTAACTCTAAACCTAACCCTAACCCTCAACCTAACCCTAACCCTCAACCTCACAGTACCCCTTACCATAAACCTCACCCTAACCCAAAACTTAACCGGAAACCTAATTCTCACCCTAACCCTAACCCTAACCCTCACCCTAACCCTAACCCTCGCCCTCATCCTCACCCTCAGCCTAACCCTAAGCCTAAGCCTAACCCTAACCCTCACACTCACCCTAACACTAACCCTAATTCAAACCCTCACCCAATCCCTAACCCTAACCCTAAACCTCACCCAAACACTAACCCTAACCCTCACCCTCACCTTAGCCCTCACCATAACCCTAAGCCTAAGCCTAACCCTAACCCTCACACTCACCCTAACACTAACCCTAAACCTAATCCTAACCCTAACCCTAACCCTCACCCTCACCCTAACACTCACCTTAAGCCTAACTGTAAAATTAATCCTAACCCTAACCCTAACACTAAACCTCACCATAACACTAAATCTAACCATCCCCCTAAGCCTAAACCTCACACTAATACTAATCCTAAACCTCAACCTCACCCTAGCCCTCACCCTAACCCTAACCCTCAACCTTACCCAAGACCTCACACTAACCCTAACACTAATCCTCAATCTAACCCTCACCCTCACCCTAACCCTAAACCTATCAATCACCCTAACCCTAACCCTCACCCTTACCGTAAACCTCACACTCAGCCTAACCATCATCTTTACCCTTACCATCATGCCCACCCTAACACTCACCCTAACCCTAACCCTGACCCTAACCCTAACTCTACCCCTAAACTTCACCCTCAACCTAACCCTAACTCTAACACTAACCCTAACACTAAACCTCACCCTAACCCTAACCCTAAACCTCCGCCTCAACCTCATGCTCAGCCTAACCCTAAGCCTAAGCTTAACCCTTACCCTAACCCTCACCCTCACCCTAGCCTTCACCCAAACACTTATCTTAACAATAACCCTCATCCTAACTCTCACTCTAACCCTAAACCTAACCCTAACCCTAACCCTAATCCTCACCCACACCCTCACCCTCAGCCTAACCCTAAGCCTAAGCCTAACCCTAACCCTAACCCTAACACTCACCCTCACCTTAAAACTAATCCTAACCCTAACCCTAACCCTAAACCTCAACCTAACCCTCACCCTAACCTTAAACCTAACACCAACCCTAACATTAACCCTCCAAGTAACCCTAAATCTAACCCTAAACCTCACCGTCATCCTAAACCTAATCCTACCCTAACCCTAAACCACACCCTAAACCTAACCGTATCCCTCACCCTCACCCTCACCCTCACCCTCACCCTCACCCTCACCATAACGCTAATCCTAACCCTAACTATAATACTAATCCTAAATTTAAACCTAACCCTAACCCTAATCCTACAATTCACCCTCACTCTATTCCTAATCCTAACACTAACCCTCAACCTAACCCTAACCCTCTAACTCACTGAAACCCTAACCCTCATACTAACCCTCACCCTAAACCTAACCCTAATTCTAAACCTAACCCTAACACTCACCCTCACCCTAGCCCTCACCCCAACCCTAATTCTAATCCTAACCCTCACCCTCACACTCACCTGCACACTCACCCTCACCATAACTCTAAATTTAACCCTAATGCTAACCTTAAACCTAACCCTAATCCTAACACTAACCATAACCCTCACACTAGCCCTCCCCCTAAACCTATGTCTAACCCTAAACCTCACCCTCACCCTAACCCTAAACTAACCCTAATCCCCACCCTAAACGTAACCCTAACCCTCACCCTCAACCTCAAGGGAATTCTAACCCTAAAACTAACAATAACACTAACCTTATCCCTAATCCTCACCCCCACCCTCATCCTCAGCCGAACCCTAAGTCTAAGCCTAACCCTCACCCTAACCTTCACACTCACCCTAATCCTAACCCTAATCGCAAACCTAAGCCTATCCCTAAATCTCACCCTAAATCTAACCCTAACACTAACCCTAACCCTCACCCTCACCCTCAACCTCACAGTAACTATAACCCTAACCCTAACAATAAGACTAACACTCTACCATGACCATAACCATAACCATAACCCTCGCCGTTAGCCACACCCTCACCACAAACTTAACACTAACCATAACACTAACAGTAACCCTAACCCTAACCCTAACCCTAATCCTCACCCCCACCATCACCCTCAGCCTTACCCTATCACTAACCCTATCCCTAACCCTAACCCTCACTGTAACCCTAACCCTAAACCTAACCCAAAACCTAACCCTAAACCAAACCCTAAACCTAACACTAAACATAACCCTAATCCTCACCCTCACACTCACTCTAACCCAATCCCTAACCCTAACCCTCACCTAACCCTAAGACTAACCCTAACCCTAACCCTAACACTCACACTCACTCACCCTAACCCAAATCCTAAACCTTACCCTATCCTTAACCCTAACCCTCAACCTAACCCTCACCCTAGCCCTCACACTAAACCTAATCCTAACCCTCACCCTTATCTTAACCCTCACCCTCAGCCTAAACCTCACCTTTACCCTTACCATCATCCTCACCCTAACCCTCACCTTAAACCTAAACCTCATCCTAACACTTAGCCTAACAATAAACCTAACCATCACCCTAAACCTAACACTCACCCTCAACCTCATGCTCATCCTATCCCTAAGCTTAAGCTTAAACCTTATCCTAACCTTCACCCTCACCCTAGCCCTCACCCTAACCCTAATCCAAAACCTAACCCTCACCCTAACCCTAAGCATAAACATAACCCTAACCCTAATCCTCACCCCTACACTCACCCTCAGTCTAACCCTAAGCCTAAGCCTAACCCTAACCCTAACCCTCACACTCACCCTTACCCTAACCTTAACCCTAACACTAACCCTAACCCTCATCCTCAACCTAACCCTCCCCCTAAACCTAAATCTAACCCTAAAACTAGCCCACAACTTAACCCAAATACTAACCATAACCCTAAGCCTAAACCTCACCCAAACACTAACCCTAACTCTCACCCTCACCATAGCCCTCACCCTAATCCTAATCCTAACCCTAATCCTCATCCTAACCCTCACCCTAACCCTAACCTTAACCCTCAGTCTGACCTTAACCCTAATCCTTCCCCTCACCCTAACCTTTAACTTACCTCGAACCGTAACACTAACCCTAACCCTAACGCTAAACCTCACCCTAACCCTAAAACTAAACCTCACCCTCACCCTAGCCCTCACCCTAATCTTAATCCTAACCCTAACCATCATCCCAACCCTCATCCTAACACTAACCCTAACCCTCACCCTCACCCTCAGCCTAAGTCTAAACCTAACCCTAACCATAATACTAATCCTAAACCTAAACCTAACCCTAACCCTAACCCTAATCCTACCACTCACCCTTATTCCAATCCTAATACTAAACCTAACCCTCAACCTTACCCTAACCCTAAACCTCACTGTAACCCTAACCATCATCCTGACCCTCACCCTAACCCTAACCCTAATTCTAAACCTTACCCTAACACTAAACCTAACCCTCACTCTCACCCTAACCCTAATCCTAAACCTAACCCTCATCCTAACTCTCACCCTAACCCTAACCCTAACCATAACCCTAACCCTAATCATCACACCCACCCTCAACCTCAGCCTAACCCTAAGCCTAAGCCTAACCCTAACCCTAACCCTCACACTCACCCTCACCTTAAAACTAATCCTAACCCTAACCCTAAACCTCAACCTAACCCTCATCTTAACCTTAAACCTAACTCTAACCCTAACATTAACCCTCCAACTAGCCGCAAATCTAACCCTAAACCTCACCGTCGTCCTAACCCTAATCCTAGCCGTAACCCTAAACCTAAACGTATCCCTCACCCTCACCCTCAACCTCACCCTCCCCATAACTCTAACCCTAACCCTAACCATAATACTAATCCTAAACCTAAACATAACCCTAACCCTAACCCTAATCCTATCACTCACCCTCATTCTAATCCTAATCCTAACCCTAACCCTCAACCTAACCCTAACCCTCAACCTCACTGTAACCCTAACCCTCATCCTAACCCTCACCCTAAACCTCACCCTAATTCTAAACCTTACCCTAACACTAACCCTAACCCTCACCCTCACCCTAGCCCTCACCCTAACCCTAATCCTAACCCTACCACTCACCCTAACCCTAAAATCACCCTCACCTATACCCTCAGCCTAACCCTAAGACTAAGCCTAACCCTAAGCCTAACCCTCACACTCAACCTAACCCTTACACTAATCCTAATCCTAACCCTCAGCCTAACCCTCACCCTCACCCTCACCCTAACCCTAACACTAACCCTAATCCTAATCCTCACCCTAACCCTCCCCTTAACCCTAACTCTAACCCCAAACCTCACCCTCACCTAACCCTAACCCTAACCATAACCCTAACACTAAACCTCTCCCTAACCCTAACCCTCACCCTCAACCTCAACCTCACCATAACTCTAACCGTAACCCTAACAATAAGAATAATCTTAACCCTAACCATGACCAGAACCCTCACTGTCAGCCTCACCCTCATCACAAACTTAACACCAACCATAACAGTAACAATAATCCTAACCCTAACCCTAACCATAATCCTCACCCCCACAATCACCCTCAGCCTAACCCTAACACTAATCTTAATCCTAGCCCTAACCCTCACCTTAACACTAACAATAACACTAACCCTAAACCAAACCCTAAACCTAAACCTAAACCTAACCCTAATCCTCAGCCTCAAACTAACATTAACCCTAAACCTAACCCTATCCTTAACCCTAACCCACACCCTAACCCTCACCTTAACCCTAACCTCACCCTCACCTTCACCCTCAGCCTAACCCAAAGACTAAGCCTTACCCTAAACCTAACCCCCACACTCAACCTAACCCTTACACTAATCCTAATCCTAACCCTCAGCCTAACCCTCACCCTCACCCTCAACCTAACCCTAACACTAACCCTAACCCTAAACCTCACCCTAACCCTCCCCCTAACCCTAACTCTAACCCCAAACCTCACCCTCACCTAACCCTAACCCTAACCTTAATCCTAAACCTCACCCTAACCCTAACCCTCACCCTCAACCTCAACCTCAACCTCACCATAATTCTAACCCTAACCCTAACAATAAGAATAATCTTAACCCTAACCATAACCAGAACCCTCACTGTCAGCCTCACCCTCATCACAAACTTAACCCTAACCATGACAGTAACAATAATCCTAAACATAACCCTAACCCTAATCCTCACCCCACACTCACCCTCAACCTAACCCTAACACTAACCTTAATCCTAACCCTAACCCTCACCTTAACACTAACCCTAACCCTAACACTAACACTAACCCTAAACCAAACCCTAAACCTAAACCTCACCCTAACCCTTCTCCTCAGCCTCACCCTCACATTAACCCTAACCCTAACCATATCCTTAACCCTAACCCTCACCTGAACCCTCACCCTAGCCATCACCCTAAACCTAATCCTAACCCTAAACTTCATTCTAACCCTCACCCTAACCCTAACCCTAACCCTAACCCTCACCCTCACCCTCGCCCTGTCTCTAACCATAACACTAAACCTAAACCTCACCCTCACCGTAATCCTAAATCTAACCCTAACCCTAAACCTAAACCTCCTCAACATCACCCTCACCATAACCGTAACCCTAACTCTAACAATAACCCTAACCTTAACCCTAAACCTAACCCTCACCCTAATCATAACCCTCAAACTAAACCTAATCCTCACCCTAATATTTACCCTCACCCTTACACTAACCCTAATCCTAACACTAATCCTCACACTAACCCTAACCCTCACCCTAATCCTAAACCTCACCCGAACACTAATCATAACCCTCACCCTTACCGAAACTCTCACCCTCAGCCTAACCCTCACCTTTACCCTCACCCTAACCCTAACCCTCACGCTAACGCTAACTCTACCCCTAAACCTCACCTCACCCTAACCCTAACTCTCACCCTCACACTAAGATTTAAGCTCCCTGTAACCTTAACAATAACCAAAAACCTAACCCTATCCCTTACCCTAAAAATAACCGTGACCCTAACCCTAACACTAACACTTACCCTCACCCTAACAGTAACCGTAACCCTAACTATAATCCTCACACTAACCCTAACCCTCACCCTAATCCTAAACCTAACCCTAACCCTAACCCTAACTCTAACCCTCACCCTCACCTTAGCCCTCACCCTAACCCTAATTCTAACCCTCACCCTCATCCTAACCCTAAACCTCATGCTCATCCTAAACCTCACACTAACCCAAACCCTAAACCTAATCCTCAATCTAACCCTCACCGTAACCCTAACCCTAACCCTAAACCTAACCCTAACCTTCACCCTTATCTTAACCCTCACCCTCAGCCTCAACCTCACATTTACCATTACCATCATCCTAACCCTAACACTAAACATCATCCTAACCCTCACACTAACCATAAACCTAACCATCACCGTAACCCTAAACCTAACAGTCACCCACAACCTCATGCTTAGCCTAACCATAAGCCTAAGCCAAAACATTACCCTAACCCTCACCCTCACCCTAGACCTCACCCTATCCCTAATATGAATCCTAACCCTCATCCTAACCCTCACCTTAACCCTAACCCTAACCATCACCCTAACCCTAACCATCACCCTAACCCTAATCCTCACCCCCACCCTCACCTTCAGCCTAACCCTAAGCCTAAGCCTAACCTTAACCCTAACACTCACATACCCTCACCCTCACCCTAACCCTAATCCTAATCATACCCCTTACCCTAACCCTCACCCTCACCCTAACCCTCACACTAACCCTAACCCTAACGCTAACCGTAACCCTAAACCTCACCCACAGCCTCACCTTATCCCGAACTCTAACCCTAAAACTCAACCTCACCCTAACTTTAACCCTAACCCTAAACCTCAGCCTAAACCTAAACCTAAACCTCACCCTCACCCTAGCCCTCACCTTAACCCTAATCCTAACACTAACCTTCATCCAAACCCTCCCCCTAACCCTTACCCTAACCCTTATCCTAACCCTAAACCACACCCTGAACCTCACCCTCACCCTAGCCCTAAGCCTAAACCTAAACCTAACACTAACACACACAGTCACCCTCACCCTAACCCTAACCCTAATCCTAACCCTTACCCTGACCCTATCCCTCACCCTCAGTGTAACCCTAAGCATAATCCTAACCCTAACCCTAACCCTCACACTCACCCTAACATTTACCCTAATCCTAATCCTAATCCTAACACTCACCCTCAGCCTCACCTTAAGCCTAACTCTAACCCTAAACCTCACCCTCAACCTAACCATAACCTTAAGCCTAAACCTAACAATAATCCTAACCCTAAAACTCACCCTCAGCCTCACCCTAACACGTAATCTAATTGTAAACCTCACACTGACACTACTCCTAACCCTAAACCTATCCCTAAACCTCATCCTAACCCTAACCCTAACGGTCACCCTCACCCTCACTGTAACCGAAACCCTAACCCTAACTCTAAAAATAACACTAACCCTAACCCTCACCCTAAACATAAACGTCACCCTAACCCTAACCCTAACCCTCACCTCAAAACTTACCCTCACCCTAACACTAACCCTAAACCTAACACTAACCATCACACTAACCCTAAACATCACCCTAACCCTAAACCTAACCCTTACACTAACCCTAAACCTCACCCTCACCCTATTCCTCACCCTAACCCTAACCCTCATCCTCAACCTAAACCTCAATCTAACCCTAACACTAATACTCAATCCATCCCCTACCCTAACACTAACCCTAACCCTAACCCTCACCCTAACGCTAACCTTCACCCTTACCATAACCCTCAACCTCAGCCTAACACTCACCTTTCCATTTACAGTCACCCCCACCCGAACCCTCACCCTAAACCAAACCCTCACCCTAACCCTAACTCTACCCCTAAACCTCAACCTCAATCTACCCCTAACTCTAACCCTAACCCTAACACTAAACCTCACACTAACCCTAACACTAACCATCACCCTCAACCTCATTCAAATCCTATCCCTAAGCCTAAACTAAACCTTACCGCAAACCTCACCCTCACCCTAGCCCTCACCCTAACCCGAATCCTAACCATATACCTCATCCTAAACCTCATCCTAACTCTAACCCTAACCCTCATCCTCACCCTCAGCCTAACCCTAAGCCTAAGCCTAAGCCTAACCCTAACACTCACACTCACCTTCACCCTAACCCTAGTCCTAAATCTAACCTTATCCCTAACCCTAAACCTCAACCTAACCCTAACACCAATCCTTCCACTAACCCTCACACTAACCCTCACCCTAACCCTAACTCTAACCCTAAACCTCACCCTCACCCTCACCCTAACCTTCAGAGTAAACCTAAGCCTAACTCTAACCCTAACACTAACCCTCACACTCACCCTCACCTTAACCCTAATCCTAATCCCAGCCCTAACCCTAACCCTCACCCTAACAATAACCCTCACCCTAACCCTAAACCTAACACTAAACTTAACCCTAACCCTCACCCTAACCCTAAATCTATACTGAAACCTCAACCTAACCCTAACCCTAACCCTAACCCTAAACCTCACCCTAAACATAACCCTAAAACTCACCTTCATCCTAACCCTCATCCTAACCCTCTCCCTAACCCTAACCCTAACCATCACCCTAACCCTAACCATCAAGCTCAAACACACGCTCAGCCTAAACCCTAAGCCTAAACCTAAACCTAACCCTAACCCAGACACTCACCCTCATCCTAACCCTAATCCTAATCCTAATCCTAACAATAACCCTAACACTAACCCTCACCCCAAACATAACCCTAACACTTACCCTCACCCTAACACTAACCCTAAGTCTAAAACTAACACTCACACTAACCCGAAACCTCACCCTAACCCTAACCCTAAACTTCACCCTCACCCTAGCCCTCACTCTAACACTAATTCTAACCCTAACCCTCAACCTAACCATAACCCTCATCCTCACCCCAAACCTCACACTAACCCTAACCCTAATCCTCAATCTAACCCTCACCCTAACCCTAACCCGAACCCTTAACCAAACACTCCCTAACCCTAACCCTCACCTTTATCATAACCCTCACTCTCAGCCTAACCCACAACTTTACCCTTACAATCACCCTCACCCTAACCCTCATCCTTACCCTAACCCTCACCCTAACCCTAATTCTGACCCTAATCCTCATCCTAACCCTAACCCTCATCCTCACCCTAAACCTCACATGAACCCTAAACCTAATCCTCAATCTAACCCTAACCCTAAACCTAACCCTAAACCTAACCCTACCCCTCACCCTAAGCCTCACTCTAACCCTAACCCTCACCCTAACCCTCACCCTCACCGTCACCATAACCCTCACCCTAACCCTAATGCTAACTCTAACACACACCCTAACCCTCATGCTATCACTTACCCACACCACAAACCTAACCCTAACCTTAAACGTCACCCTCACCCTAAACCTCACCCTAAACCTAAACCTAATCCTAACCCTCACCCTCACCCTCACCATAACCATAACCCTCACCTAACCCTAACCCTAACCTTCAACGTCACCCTAAACCTCATATCACCCGAACCCTCACCCTAACCCTAACGCTCACACACACCCTAACGCTCAAGCTAACCCTCACCTTAAACCTCACCTGATCCTCATCCTAACCCTAACCAATGCCTAACCAAGACCCTCAGCCTAACCCTCAACTTCACCCTAACACTCACCCTCACTCTAGCCCTCACACTAACAATAACCCCCACCCTAACCCTAACACTCAACCTAACCACAACCCTCACCCTAACCCTAACCCTCACCCTAAAACTAACCCTAACCCTAACACTAACGCTCACACTAACCCTAACACTCATCCGAACCATAAACCTCACCCTAACACTAACCCTAACCCTCACCCTCAACATAGCCCTTACAATAACCCTAACTCTCATCCTAACCCTAAACCTCACCCTAACACTAACCCTAACCCTCACCCTCAACCTAGCCCTTACACTAACCCTAACCCTCATCCTCACCCTAAACCTCACACTAACCCTAAAATTAATGCTCAATCTAACCCTAACCCTAACCCTTACCCTAACCCTAACCCTCATCCTAACACTCACCCTAACCATAAACCTATCCATCACCCTAACATTAACCCTCACCCTAACCCTGAACCTCAGCCTAAAACTAAGCCTAAGCCTAAGCCTAACCCTACCTCTCACAGTAACCCTAACCCTAACCCTAAACCTAATCCTAACCCTAACCCTCATCCTAACCCTCACCCTCACCCTAACCCTAACCATCAACCAAGACCTATTCCTTACCCCCACCCTTACCATCAGCCTAACCCTAAGCCTAAAACTAACCCTAACCCTAACCCTCACGCTCACCCTCGCCCCCACCCTAACCCTAATCCAAAACATAACCCTCATCCTAACCCTCACCCTAACCCTAACCCTAAACCTCACCCTATCCCTAACCCTCATCCTAACACTCACCCTAACCATAAACCTATCCATCACCCTAACATTAACCCTCACCCTAACCCTGAACCTCAGCCTAACACTAAGCCTAAGCCTAAGCCTAACCCTACCTCTCACAGTAACCCTAACCCTAACCCTAAACCTAATCCTAACCCTAACCCTCATCCTAACCCTCACCCTCACCCTAACCCTAACCATCAACCAAGACCTATTCCTCACCCCCACCCTTACCATCAGCCTAACCCTAAGCCTAAAACTAACCCTAACCCTAACCCTCACGCTCACCCTCGCCCCCACCCTAACCCTAATCCAAACCATAACCCTCATCCTAACCCTCACCCTAAACCTAACCCTAAACCTCACCCTATCCCTAACCCTAACCCTCAACCTAACCCTAACCCTCACCCTCACGGTAATCCTAACCCTAATCCTCACCCTAAACCTAAACCTAACCCTAACCTTAACCCTCACCCTAGCCCTAACCCTAACGCGAATCCTAACCCTATACCTCATCCTAAACCTCACCCTAACCCTAACCGTCACCCTCACCCTAACACTCACCCTCAGCCTAACCCTAAGCCTAAGCCTAACCTGAAACCTAAACCTCACACTCACCCTGACCCTAGCCTTAATCCTCAATCTAACCCTATCCCTAACCCTAACCCTCACCCTCACCCTAGCCCTAACCCTACACCTAATCCTATCCCTAACCCTCATCCTAAACCTCACCCTAACATTAACCCTAACCATCACAAAAAACCTATTTCTAATACCCTCCCTCACCCTCAGCCTAACCCTAAGCCTAAGCCTAAACCTAACACTAACACAAACACTCTCCCTCAGCCTAACTCTCAGCCTAAACCTAAACCTAACCCTAACCCACACACTTACCCTCACCCTAACACTAATCCTAAACCTAACCCTTACCCTATCCCTCCACCTAACTCTCACCCTAACCCTAAACTTAACACTAACCCTAACCCTAACCCTCAACCTAACCCTCACCCTAATCCTAACTCTAACCCTAAACCTCACCCTCACCCTAACCCTAACTCTAAGCCTAACCCTAACCCTAACCCTAACCCTAACCCTCACCCTAATTCTAACACTAACCCTAACCCTAACCCTAACCCTAACCCTAAACCCTTAAACTCACCATCACCCTAACCCTAACACTAAACCTAACCCTCACCCTAACCCTAACCCTAAACCTCACCCTCACCCTAACCCTCACCCTCAGCCTAACTCTAACACTCACCCTATCCCTAACCCTAATCCTCACACGAACCCTAACCTTAACCCTCACCCTTACCCTAACCATAACCCTAACACTCATTCTCACCCTAGCCCTCACCCCAAACCTATTCCTCACACTAAACCTAACCCTCAAGTTAAGCCTACCCCTACCCCTCACCATTACCCTCATCCTAACCGTAACTCTAACCCTTATCACAATAACCCTAAACCTAAGTCTCACCCTCAACATAGCCCTCACTCTAACACTAATCCTAACCCTCACCCACACCCTAACCCTCACCATAACCGTAACCCTCACCGTCACAATAGGCCTCACCCTAACCCTAACCCTAACTCTATCCCTCACCCTAACCCTCACCCTCACCCTCACTTTAACCATTACCATGAGCCTAACCCTCACCATCACAATTATCCCCACACTAACCCTAATCTTTACCTAACCAATACCCTAACCCTCACCCTCATCCTAACCTAACCCTATCTCTAACACTAACCCTCATACTAAACCTAACCCTCACCCTCAGCCTAACGTTCACCCTCACCATAACCCTCACCCTAACCCTTATACTCACCCTAACCTTAACCCTCACACTAACCCTAACCCTCCTCCTAACCCTAACCCTCACCTGAACCTTAACCCTCACTTTAACCATTACCCTCACCTAACTCAGAACCGAACCCTAAACCTACCCCTCACCTTAACCCTCACATTATCCTAACCCTAACCCTCACCCTAACCCTATCCCTAACCCTCACCCACACCCTAGCCCTCACCATAACCCAAATCTTACCCTAACCCTCACATAAAACTAACCCGCACCATAACCCTTACGCTCACCCTCAACCTCAACATCACACTAACCCTAACCCTCACCCTAACGCATACCCTAATCCTATCCCTAACCCTAACCCTAAACCTAAACCTAAACATCAACCTAACACTCACCCTCACCCTAAACCTACACCTAACCCTCACCCTCACCCTAACTCTTAATCTCACCCTCACCCTAAACCTCACACTAACCCTAAACCTCAGCCTAACCCTAAGCCTAAAACTCAACGTCACCCTAACCCTCACCCACAGCCTAAATCTAAACTTAACCCTAATCCTGGCCCTCACCCTAACCTTAAACATCAACCTCACCCTCACCGTCAACCTCAGACTAACTCTAACCCTAACCCTCATCCTAGCCCTCACCCTCACCCTCACCCTAATCCCAACGTTCGCCCTCACCCTCACCATGTCCCTAACCCTAAACCTCACCATATCCCTAAACCTCACCCTAACCCTAAGCCTAATCCTCACACTCACCCTCACACTAACCCTAACCCTAACCTAACCCTCACACTCACCCTCATGCTAAATCTAACAATAACCCTATCCCTAACCCTAACTCTAACCCTAACTCAAACCCTAACCCTAACCTAACCCTAAACCCTAACCGTAACCATAACACTAACCCTAGCCCTAACCCTAACCCTAACCCTCACACTAAACCTAGCCCTCAACCTAACCCTAACCCTACCCCTCACCTTAACCCTAGATCTAAACCTAACCCTAAGCCTAAGCCTTTACCAGAGCCGTAACCATGACCCTAATCCTAATTTTAACCCTCACCCTAATACTAACACTCACCCTAACCCTCACCCTCAACCTCACCCTAAACCTCACCCTAACCATAACCGTAACACTCACCATAACCCTCACCCAAACACTACTCCTAACCCTACCCCTAACCCTCAACCTAACCCTCACCCTCAACCTCACCCTAAACCTCACCCTAACCATAACCGTAACACTCACCATAACCCTCACCCAAACACTACTCCTAACCCTACCCCTAACCCTCAACCTAACCCTCACCCTAAACCTCACCCTAAGCCTAACCCTAACACTAACCCTCAACCTAAACCTTACCCTAACCCTTAACCTCACCATCACCCTAACCTTCACAAAAAACCTAACCCTCATCCTAAACCTAACCCTAAATATCACCTTCACCCTAAACCTCACCCTCAGCCTAACTCTAACCCTCACCCTATCCCTACCCTAATCCTCACACTAACCCTAACCCTCACCCTCACCCTAACCCTAAACTTAACCCTCAACCTAACCGTAATGCTAACCCTAACCCTCACACACACCCTAAACCTGAACCTTAGCCTTACCCTCACCGTAAACCTAACCCCAACCACAACCCTCACCCTCAACCTATCCGTCACCCTAACCCTAACGCTAACCCTCACCCTAAAACTAACCGTAACCCTCAACCTAACCCTCAACCTAAACCTAACCCTAACCCTCACCATCAGCCTGACCCTAAACCTCACCCTTACCTAACCCTAATCCTTTCCCTCACCCTAACCCTAAGACTATCCCTAATCCTCACACTAACCCTAACCCTCACCCTCACCCTAACCCTCACACTCACCCTAACCCTTACCCTCTTCCTAAACCTAATCTTATCCCTAAACCTAACCCTACCCCTAAAACTCACAAAACCTAGCCCTCACCCTCACCATAACCCAACCTTCACCTTAACCCACAACTTAACCCTAACCCTCACCCTAATCCTAACCCTTACCCTCAACCTAACCCTAACCCTATCCCTAAACCTCTCCCTCACCCTAAACCTCACCCTTAACTTAACCCTAACCCTTACCCTCACCCTAACCCTAACACTAGACCTAACACTAACCCTCACACTAACCCTCACCCCCACACTAAACCTCAACCTAAACCTCAACGTAACTCTCACCCTAACAATCACCCTAATAAACACCCTCATCCTAACTGTCACCCTCACCCTAACCCTAACCCTATCCCTAACCCTCACCCTAATCCTAACCTTAACCCTCACCCTCACCCTAACCGTAACCCTCACTCTAACCCTCACCGTAACATTTATTCTAACCCTAAACCTAACCCTCACCCTAATCCTAAACCTAGCCCTCCCCCTCAAGCTTGCTCTAACCCTAACCCTAAGCCTAACCCTCACCCTAACCCTTACCCTCACCCTAAACGTAACCCTCACCAACAAAATAACCCTCACAATAACCATAACCCGAACCCTAACTCTAACACTCACATTAACCCTCACCCTCAATCTAACCCAAAAGCTTACCCTAACCCTCACCCTAACCCTAACCCTAAGACTAACTCTAACGCTGAACCTCACCCTAACACTAAACCGAAACCTAACCTTCAACTTCAACCTCATTGTAACCCTAACCCTAACAATAACAATAAACCTAACCCATAAATTAATGCTACCACTCTTCCTCACCCTATCACTAACCCTAACCCTCACCCTAACCCTAACACTCAACCTCACCCTAGCCCTCACCCTAAACCTAATCCTAAGCCTAACCCTAACCCTAACCCTCATCCTCACCCTAATCCTCACACTAACCCTAGCAATATTCCTCAATCTAACCCTCACCCTCACCCTAACCCTAAACCTAACCCTCATCCTAACCCTCACCATAACCCTAACCCTCACCCTTACCGTAACCCTCACCCTCAGCCTAACCCTAAAATTTACACTTACTGTCACCCTCAGCCTAACCGTCACCCTAACCCTAATCCTCATCCTAACCCTCACCCTAATCATAACCCTAACTATCACCCTAACCCTAACCCTCACACTCACCCTCAGCCTCAGCCTAAACCTAAGCCTAACCCTAATCCTAACCCTAACCCTCATCCTAACCCTCAACCTAACCATAACTCTATCCATCACTCTAAACCTAATCTGCATCCCCACCATCACCCTCAGCCTAAACCTAAGCCTAAACCTAACCCTAACCCTAACCCTCACACTCACCCTCACCATAACCCTAATCCTAAAACTAACCCTAACCCTAACCCTAAACCTCACCCCCAAACTCACCCTAAACACAACCCTAACCCTAACCCTAACCTGCACACTCACCTTCACCCTCCCCGTAATTCTAACCTTAACCCTAACAATAACCCTAACCTTAAACCTCACCCTCAACCTCACACTCACCTTAACCCTAAATCTAAGCCAAATACTTACCTTCACCCTAACCCTAACCCTAACCCTAAACCTCACCTTAACCGAAACCCTAAACCTCACCCTCAGCCTCACCCTCAACTTAAACCGAACCCTAAACATAACACTAACAATAACCCTCACCTTAACCCTAATACTTACCCTCACCCTCACCCTAACCCTAACACTAACCCTTACCTTACCTTAAACCTAACCCTCACCCTCAACATAACCCTAACCCTAACCCTAACACTAAACCTCACCCTAACGCTGACGCTAACCCTCACCCTCACTCTAGCCCCCACCCTAACCCTAATCCTAACAATAAACCATATCCTAACCCTCACCCTAAGCCTAAAAGTCTAACCCTCACACTAACCCTAACCCTCAACCTCACTCTCACGCTGGGCCTAAACCTAAGACTAACCCTAACCCTAACACTCACCCTCACCCTAACCCTAACCATAACACTAACCCTAACCCTAACCCTAACCCTCACACTAAACCTCACCCTAACTCTAACTCTAACGCTAAACCTCACCCTCACCCTTACCCTAACCCTCACCCTCACCTGCACCCGCCACCTAACACTAAGCCTAAACCTAAACCCAAACCAAACCATAACACTAACCCTAACCCTAACCCTCACGCTAAGCCTAACCCTAACCTCACCCTCACCCTAGCCCATACCCTAACCCTAAGCCTCAAGCTAACCTTCACCCCAACCCTCACTCTAACCATAACCCCAACCCTCACCCTAACCGTAACCCTCACCCTATCGCAATCCTAACCCTAACCCTAATGCTAACCCTCACACTCACCCTCATCTTAAATCTAATCCTAATCCTAACCCTAACCCTAACCCTCACCCTTACCTAAACATCACCCTAACCCTAACCCTAACATTAACCCTAACACTAACCCTAACCGTAACCCTAACCCTAACCATATGGCTCAACCTCTGCCTCACCCTCACCGCAAACTTAACCCTAACCATAACACTAACAATAACCCTAAACCTAACCCTCACTCAAACCCTATCCCTAACCCTAAAGCTAACCCTAACCCTAATCCTAACCCTAAACCTAACCCTAACCCTAACCCTAAACCTAAATCTCATTCTAAACCTCACCCTAACCCTAACCCTCACCCTAAAACTAACCCTAACCCTCAACCTCATGCTCGGCCTAACCCTAAGCCTAAGCCTAATCATAACCCTAACCCTAACCCTCATACTAACCCTCACCCTAACCATAACCCTAACACTAACCCTAACTCTAAAATTTAACCTCACCCTCACCCTCACCGTACCATTACCCTAAACCTAACCCTAAAAATAACCCTAACCCTAAACCTCACCCCCAACCTCACCCTCACCCTAACCCTAACCCTACCCATAAACCTCAGCCTAAACCTAACCCTAACCCTCACCCTCACCCTCACCGTAACTTTAACCCTAACCCAAAAATAACACTAACCCTAACCCTAACACTAACCCTCACCCTCACCATAACCCTAACACTAATCCAAAACCACTCTCTAACCCTAACCCTAACCCTAACCATAAACCTCACCCTAAACCTAACCCTCACCCTCACCCTAACCCTAACCTTAACACTAACCCTAAACCTCACACTAACTCTCACCATAATGATAAATCTAACCCTAAACCTCACCCTCACCCTAAACCTAACCCTCACCATCCGCCTAACACTAAGCCTATACCTAAGCCCAGCCATAACCCTAACACTAACCATAACCCTAATCCTCACCCTAACCCTCACCATCACTGTAACCCTAACCCCAACCCTCACCCTAACCCTAATCCTCACCCTCAACCTAACTCTAATCCTAATGCTAACCCTAACCCTCACACCTACCCTCACCTTAACCCTAATCCTAATCCTATCTTTAATCCTCATCCCCACCCTAAACCTCACCCTAACCCTAATCCTAACACTAACCCTAACCCTAACCCTCACCCTAACCCTAACTCTAACCCTAAATCTCACCATCAGACTAACCCTAACCCTAACCCTAAACATCACCCTAACCCTAAAACTCATGCTAACACTTACCCTAACCCTAATCCTCACCCTATCCCTAACCCTAACACTCACCCTCACCCTAGCCCTCACACTAAGCCTAACACTAACCCTACCTCTCACCCGAACCCTAAACCTAAACCTAACACTAATCTGTACCCTAAGCCTAACCCTAACCCTCACCCTAACACTAACCCTCACCCTAACCCTCACCCTAAACCTAACCGTAACCTTCACCCTAATCCTAACCCTTACCCTAACCCTCACATTCACCCTAGCCCTCACACTAACCCAACCCTAACCCTACCCCTCACCCTAGCCCTCCACTTAAACCTAACCCTAAACCTCACCCTAAGCCTAACCCTCACCATCACCCTCACACTCACCCTAACCCTAACCCTAAACCTAACCCTCCCCTTAAACTTAACCCTCACCCTAACCCTAACCCTCACCCTCACCCTCACTCTAACAATAACCCTAACCCTAACCCTAATGCTAATTCTAACCCTTACACTCATCATAACCCTCACCCTAAACCTTACCCTCACCCTAACTCTCACCCTTACCCCAACCCTAACCCTAAACCTCACCCTAACCCTAAACCTCAACCTTACTCTAACCCCCACCCTAACACTAAAATTATCCCTAAACCTAACCCTCATCCTAACCCTCAACCTAACCCTTACTATCACCCTAAACCTAACCCTCAACCTAACCCTAACCGTACCCCTCACCCTAACCCTCATCCTAACCCTAACCCTAACCCAAACCCTTACCCTAATCCTAACCCTAACCCTAATGCTCCTCCTAAACCTAACCCTCACCGGCATCCAGACCCTCAACCTCAGTCTAACCCTAACCCTGACCCTAACCCTAACCATAAACCTCACCATATCCCTAACCCTAACCCTAACCCAACACTATCCCTAAACCTAACCCTAAGCCTAACAATAACCATCATCCTAACCCTAATCCTAAACACAACCCTCACCCTCAACCTAACACTTAACCTCAGCCTCACCCAAACCCTCACACTAACCCTAACCCTCACCCTAACCGTAACCCTCACCGTCACAATAACCCTCACCCTAACCCTAACCCTAACTCTAATCCTCACCCTAACACTCACCCTAACCATAACCCTAACCGTTACCCTAACCCTCACCCTAAACGTAACCCTAAGCCTAACCCTAACCATCACCCTAACCCTAATCCTAAACACAACCCTCACCCTCACCCTAACCCTTAACCTCAGCCTCACCCTAACCCTCACACTAACCCTAACCCTCACCCTAACCCTAAAACTAAACGTCATCCTCACCCTAACCCACACCCTCATCCTAACTCTCACCCTCACCCTAAGCCTAACCCTATCCCTAACCCTCACCCTAACCCTAACCTTAACCCTCACACTCACCCTAATCCTACCATTAAACCTCACCCACACCCTGGCCCTCACCCTAAATGTAATCCTATCCCTAACCATCACATAAACCTAATCCTCACCATAACCCTAACCATCACCCTCACCCTAAACCTCACCCTAACCCTAACCCTCACCCTAAACCTCACCCTAATCCTATCCATAACTATAAGCCTAACCCTCAACCTAAACCTCAACCTAACCCTAAACCTAACCCTCACCCTCACCCTAACCCTACACCTAGACCTCACCCTCAACCTAACCCTCACTATAACTCTTAACCTCACCCTCACCCTAAACCTCACACTAACCCTAACCCTCACCCTAACCCTAACCCTAAACCTCACCCTCACCCTCACCCTCAGCCTAAATCTAAACCTAACCCTAATCGTGGCCCTCACCCTAACCTTAAACATCAATTTCACCATCACCCTCATCCTCAGCCAAACTCTAACACTAAGCCTAATCTTAGACTTACCCTCACCCTCACCCTCACCCTCAACCTCACCCTCACCCTCACCCTCACCCTAACTCTAACAATAAAACTAACCCTAAACCTAACCCTAACTCTAACCCTTACCCTAACGGTAACCCTAACCCTAACCCTCACGCTAACCTTAACGCTCACACTAAACCTAGCCCTCACCCTAACTCTAACCCTACCCCTCACATTAACCCTAAATCTAAACCTAACCATAAGCCTAACCCTCAACCTCAACAGAGCCCTCACCCTAACCCTAATCCTAACTGTAACCCTCACCCTAACCCTAAACCTCACCCTAACCATAACCCTAAGCCTCACCCTAACCTTCACCCAAACACTATCCCTCACACTCATCCTAATCCTCACCCTAAGCCTAACCCTAAAACTAACCCTCAACCTAACCCTTAACCTAGCCCTTAACCTCACCCTCACCCTAACCCTCACACTAAACCTAACCCTCACCCTAACCCTAACCCTAAACGTCACCCTCACCCTAACCCTCACCCTCAGCCTAACTCTAACCCTCACTCTATCCCTAACCCTAATCCTCACACTAAACCTTACCCTAACCCTCACCCTTACCCTAACCCTAACCCTAACACTCACCCTCACCCTAATGCTAACCCTAAACCTAACCTTCACCCTAACCCTCACCCTAACCATAATGCTATCCCTAACCCTCACACACACCCTAAACCTCACCCTAACCCTTACCCTCAACATAAACCTAACCCCAATCCTAACCCACACCCTAACCCTATCCGTCACCTTAACCCTAACGCTAACCCTCACCCTAACCCTAACCGTAAACCTCAACCTAACCCTCAACCTAACCCTAACCCTATCCCTAACTCTCACCCTCACCGTAAACCTCACCCTCACGCTAACCCTGATCCTTCCCC
Organism: Dipodomys merriami; assembly: GCF_024711535.1. Classification (NCBI taxonomy): domain Eukaryota; kingdom Metazoa; phylum Chordata; class Mammalia; order Rodentia; family Heteromyidae; genus Dipodomys; species Dipodomys merriami. The sequence goes on from NW_027206358.1 coordinate 480,877, forward strand.
ACACCCTAACCCTAACCCTATCCCTAACCCTCACACTAACCCTAACCCTCACCGTCACCCAAACCCTCACCCTCACCCTAAGCCTTACCTTCTCCATAACCCTAATCCTGTCCCTAAACCTAACCCTAGGCATAAACCTCACACTAAACCTAGCCCTCACCCTAACCATAACCCTACCCTCACCTTAACCCTCACACTTAAACCTAACCCTATCTTTCAACCTAACCCTCACCCTTACACTCACCCTAACCCTAACCCTATCCCTAACCCTCTACCTCACCCTAAACCTCACCCTGACCCTCAACCTAACCCTTAGCCTCACCCTAACCCGAACACGATACCTAACCCTAACCCTCACACTAACCGTAAACCTATCCCTATCCCTGACACTAGCCTAACCCTCAACCTAACACTCACCCTAACCCTAACCCTCAATCTAACTCTAAACCTCACCCTCACTCTAACCCTTAACATCACTCTTACCCTAACCCTCACATTAACCCTAACCCTCACCCTAACCCTAACCCTAAATATCACCCTCACCCTAACCCTCACCGTCAGCCTAACTCAAACACTCACCCTAAACCTAAACCTAGCCCTCACACTAACCCTAACTCAAACCCTCACCCTCACCCTAACACTGACAATAAATCTAACCCTCAGCTTAACCTAACCCTACCCCTCACTGTTACCCTCATCCTAACCCTAACCCTAACCCTCACCATAACACTAAACCTAACTCTCACCCTCAACCTAGCCCTCAACCTAATTCTAATCATTACCATAACCCTCACCCTAACACTAACCCTGAACCTAACCTTTACCTTCACTCTCACAATAACCCTCACCCTAACCCTAACCATAACTCTAATCCTCACGCCAACTCTAAACCTCACCATCACCCTTACCCTCACCCTAAACCTCACCCAGAACCTAACTTTAAGCCTAACCCTTACGCTCACCCTAACCCACATGTTAACCCCCACCCTAACCCTAATCCAAAACCAAACCCTCAGCCTCACCCTAACCCTTAACCTCAGCCTTACCCTATTCCTCACACTAACCCTAACCCTCACCCTAAACCTAAGCATAAACATCACCCTCACCCTCACACACACACAGCCTAACACTAACTCTAATGCTAATCCTAACCCTGACCCTAACCCTCAACCTAACCATAACCCTAAGCCTAACCCTCACCTTCACCCTCACCCTAACCCTAACACTAGCCCTCACCCTCAACCTATCCCTAACCTTAACCCTCACCATAACCCTAAAACTCATCCTAACCCTAACCCAAATCCTCACACTCTCCCTCAAACTAACCCTAAACCTAACCCTCACCCTAAGCCTCACCCTCACTCTAATGCTAACCCTAACCCTCACACTCACCCTAAAACTCATCTTCACCCCGACCTTCAACATAAACCTAACCCTAACCCTCACCCTCACCCTCACCCTAAACCTTAGCTTACCCCTAACCATATC